>NW_005187530.1:1353366-1370797 GCF_000239375.1 Pundamilia nyererei | reverse complement strand
CACAAGTCACCATCAAGTGTGGGATCTACCAGCAATTGTCTGCTACCTCCTGTACATGGATGACATCCAGCTGTATGCCAGGAGTGAATAACATTGATTCACTGATCCACACCACAAGAATATATTGCAGTGACCAACATTGGAATGTCATTCAAACTGGAGAAGTGTAGTCGGATGGTAATGAAACGAGGGAAGATAGACAGAACTGATGGGATCACACAACCAGTAGGCAACATTGCAGACATTGAGGACAGCTACAATTACCTGGGAATCCCACAGGCAAATGGAAACCACAAAGAAGCTGCAAGGAAAGCTACAACTACCACATACCTGCAGAGGGTCAGGCAAGTCCTCAGGAGCCAGCTGAATGGGAATAACAAGATCCAGACAATCAATACCTACACCTTGCCCTTGATTAGGCACCCTGCTGGGATAATAAGCTGGCCAAAGTAGAAGATAGAAGCTGCTTACATCAAGACCAGGAAGCTCCTGACCATGCATGGTGGGTTTAAACTCAAATCCAGCACCCTGAGACTGTACACTAAGTGTAAGGAAGGAGGCCGAGGACTAGTGAGTATCAGAAACACGGTCCAGGATGAGACAACGAACATCCATGAATACATCAGGAAGATGGCCACAACCGACCACATGTTCAGCTGAGACAGCAGAAACCCAAACAAGAAGAGGAAACATCAGGGAAGGATAGGCTCCTATATGATATGTACAAAGCTGGACTGAAAAACAGAACAGAGGCACTAATCATGGCAGCACAGGAATAAGGTCCCATCACAAGATCCATAGAGGCTGGGGTCTACCACACTAGTCAAGACCCCAGGTGCAGGCTGTGTAAAGATGCCCCTGAGAAAATCCAGCACATAACAGCAGGGTGTAAGATGCTAGCATTCAGGGCATACATGGAACGCCATAACCAAGTGGCCGGCATAGTATACAGAAACATCTGTGCCGAGTATGGCCTGCAAGTCCCGAGGTAAAAATGGGAGACTCCCCCAAGGGTGGTGGAAAATGACCAAGCTACGATCGTGTGGGACTTCCAGATGCAGACAGAAAAAACAGCAATGTTAACCAACTGGATACAGTAGTGGTGGACAAGCAGAGGAAGATGGCCGTAGAGATAGATATAGCAATACTGAATGACAACAACATCAGGAAGAAGGAACATGAAAAGCTGGAGAAGTACCAAGGGCTCAGAAAAGAGCTTAAGAAGATGTGGAGGGTGAAGGTAAAAGTGGTCCCAGTGGTAATCAGAGCACTCAGTGCAGTGATCCACAAGCTAGTAAGTGGCTCCAGCAACTCCCTGGATCAACATCTGAGAGCTCTGTCCAGCTTATAACAGTGTACTGAACTTTCTCCTGTGAATTCATTCGCACATTGGTAAAGACTTATCCAGCATACGACATGTTATGCAACTGGTGGTTGCTCAGGAAGCATGTATTCCCTATAGGTTGGAAGTGGTTCCAGGAAGTTTTTGTCTCTCGATAGATAAAACTGGTTCCAAAAAAGGTGTTGCACCAAAAACCTCCTGTTGCTTTGGTTGTTAGTTGTTTGGTTGCAAATACTTGCTAGTGACCAGGCTATTGGCAGCAAAACTCGAAAAAGTGCAACACCAACTGGAAATGGAAAAGTTGTGCCTCAGTGTTGCAGCCAGCTTTTCCTTTGCAAATGTTTGTGTCTGATTTGTGTTGCACTTTGCAGTTTCACTACAGCTAGGAGAGTAAATGAACAGTGTAGGTATGTATGTCACTTCTATGCAAACTCTGTGTGACTGCAGCAACATGCTAGCGGTTTTTGCCAACATTGTGATTGTGATTTCATCAGTGATGTTCAAAAACTGTTTGAGAAACTCACATTTTTCCTTTATGGCAGGTGGGTTGCTAGGTAAAAATGGGGTCCTTGATCAGTCTCTAAGCCTGTGTAGGTGGGGGTCTTATTCTTTTGATCCTCATTGTCACTATGATTATCACATATCCAAAGTTTCCAACAAGTTAATGATATGTTGTTAATAGTCATGTGTCTGCAAAACCTCAAGAAGACTACTCTGGTTCCTTAATTACATGATAATTACTTGATTCAGATTTATAATCAATTTTGTGCCTTCAGTCTGTGTTTACACACTTGTATGAGCTGCTCTGGCACAGAAAATGCACTGGCACTCTGCTGTGGATTACTCTTGCAGTTTCTGTCAGCCAAGTATTTCCTCACTGTGTGGAACTGAGACAAAAAGTGTCTCTTTCACTGATTTTATTGCAGCCACAATCTGTCAACTCGTTGTTTAATCAAATTTACATTAAAGGTTATGAAGGGTCTGCTTTTGGTTAAAATTCATGGAGGCAGTTTTTATAGTTGTGTCCCCCCCAAAACAAGGAGAAATTGTTTTACTGCATGTAATATACATATATACATGATACAGAGATTTACAGTTTTTTTCCTACTTCTTTGTCATTTTAATGATTAGAAACATGGACCAGAAGTGTACAAATAGATTAAACTAAATAAAATTCTATCACATTCGATCACATCATGTGATTAGATTAGAACATAGAAAGTTTCACAAGAATACATTTCTCTGAGTTGCTCCTCTTAATCTCCATTCAGAACACAGTGGAGTGTTGTGCTGTGCTTTCCTAATGATGATGAATTTGTGCAATTACATACACAGCTAGGCCCACAGAGTACTGGCCCTCATGACTAATAATGCAAGGACTCACACTGGTTCCATACTGTTTGCTAATGGGCTTAATGTAACCACACTGTGTATATATCTCAGTAAGAGAGAAGGGTGGAGTGAATAAATGTGAGGCAAATCAGAGACAGCAGGAGGTAAAGTGAGGGTGAGAGAAGAGAGTATGCGCATATGAAAACAGATTTAATGGCTACACTAATAGAATTAAAGAATGTGTCCCCTCTCTTAGCCAAATAAGGAAAAGGTGCTTTCGCATTGTTACCTACAGGTGGTCATCTATTCTCTGCCAATATATACAAAGCAGAGCATTTATTCATCTATGTTTTCAGAAACTCTTTCAAGGAGTTCTGAGTTTGGATGAGACCGAGTCAGGGTGGCGCAGCAATAAAATGATTCAGCTAAGAGTGACAGTAGAGCCGAACTTGTTCAGTCTCCGTGGTATTGATGATAGCACACTCCTCTTAATGATGGATGGAACCTCGAAAGCACACCCGAGTACAATTTTAGAGGTGCGACGTAACTTCACTCCACCTGTTAACCCAATCAGAAAATTAAATGTTTCCACAGCAGCTCTGTATCTGGATTATTTTTATCACTATGGGGCTGGGTAAACACAGAGAGAAAGTTCGCCACTTGTTATAGCTGAATTTTGCAATGCTAATGTGTGTGTCTGAAAGAAATAAAAAAAAGAAACAAAGTCATTTCATGCAGTTGTGGGAACATTTTTGGCTTCTTGGACAAGTAAAGATTTGATTATCTATAAATAGGGATGGGTAAACGGTAGTAACCAGACCGAAAAGCAGTGCACATTTTGGTGCTTTATTTTAGTGCTCCCCCTGAGATGTCATACACTTCTAGCCAATCATTTTACCTTTCCAAGGATAGTAGGGAGGCCCAGGTATGTACGTTCTTTTAGAGCAGAGCTACAGATTAAAAATGCCCAAGGTGAAGCGGTCAAAAGTCTGGCTGTACCTTCACAGCAAAAGGTGCAAACTCAGCAGCCTGCAACAAGTGCTTTAAGCTGATACTGTGCAAAGGAGGTAACACCTCGAATCTGATGAAACACCTGGCAATGCATAGCGTTTTTTTAGAAGCCGAGAAATGCACCGTATTTGATAGCTTGCTGCAAGCCCTCACACCGTGCACATCCACTGCGGGTGTGGTGCCTGTTATCGGACCTGGAGTTAGCAACATCCCCCAAGAACACGAGGAGAGGAGAGTCCTGGCCCCTAGCCCTGCCAGTGTAGCAGAAATGATGACGGATGATGATGGCAGCAGCAGCCGTTCTTCTCTGCGTGAGTAGCTTAATGTTGTTTGTGTGTAATTTACGTTGAGTAGGCTAACCACGTTATTAAATTAATGCACGTAATGTGAACTAGTGAACACCGTTGTAGTTACATGCAGCTGTCTTCTTGTATGATAGAGTGATACCATATATGCCCTATAGCTGCAGAAATGGCTAACATTGTTATCTTTTTAGAAAAAAATAGCTAAACATGAGAGATTTTAGGACAAAGTTTATGTTTTCCATTGTTTGAGCACCGGTTCCAACCAAAAGAGGTATGTTGTATCTACAGAAAAGGCTAACTTGGTAATCATTTTGCAGAAAAAAAGAGACTGCTAAAAATAAAGAGGTTTTTGGACAAAGTTTGTGTTCTCCATTCTTTAAGCACCGGTCCGAGCACCGTTTAAGCACCAGCACCGTTTCAAAAGTACCGGTTTGGCACCGGTATCGGAAAAAACCTAAACGATACCCATCCCTATCTATAAAACACCACCTGCGGGTAAAGGTGGTTCTCACTTGCATCATAGTTTTGAAGCCCTCTATAAGCCTCTATTTCGTCTTCTGTTCCTTGGTGGATTAGCTTTTGTGCTAAAGGATCATTATCATGCTGAGGGCTTATGCCTCTTCTACCTTTGGACATATGGCTTTGTGTTGTCTTCCACTACTTGACGTGACTGAGACTTGGAGGAGAATGAATACAGGCTTCCCAGTGTCAGACCACAACATTTCTATCAACATGTATCACAGTTCATGTGGGAAGTGCTTTTGTTAGTAATGGGTACACCAGATCAAATGTTTAAATAACTCAGGGTAAAGAGCTCCTAGGCATGTCTTGACACTTTATGGAATTAAAAGGCATGAATGATAAAGATATAAGTGATAAATGTTGGGTACTAACTTTTTTTTTTTTACATCAATTTGTCCTTAATCCTTCCATGTTGTGGAAGGATTAAGGAAAGACATTCTAAGCAGAGAAATCTAGACTTCCCCCACCCTGAACACCTGTTCCAGCTCATCTGGGCGAACACTGGATCCAAACCAGTTGAGACATATAATCTTTCCAGCAAGTCCTGCATCTGCCCCAGGGTCTCTCCTCTTTAGAACATGACCAAAACACCTCACCTAGGAGGCATCCCGGAGGCATGCCCGAACCACTTCAACTACCTCATTTAAAGTAAGTTAAGTCCCTCTTGAATGACCAAGTTCCTCAGGGGGAGCCCAGCCAACCTTTAAAGACACTCATTTCTCCTGCTTTTTTCCATGACCTCATTCTTTCAGTCACTACCCAGAGCTTGTGAGGGTGCAAATAGGTAGTGGTGCAAATGCAGATTGACCATGTCAGTTTCACCTTTATACTCTTTTTCTTTGGTTATCTATTCAAATTACAAAAATGGATGAAAAAGTCAATTTCATCGATTTTGATAAGTATATCCTGTTCATACACACTGCTTCAGAGATGATGGTCATATATTTTCAGGTTAAAATATGTTGAAAAAGTCAAATAAATCCATGGGATGAACTTTGTTTTTCTGTGTGTGGGAATGTTGTCAGTGTAATAGCACTGGGGCCCGTTCTTCGTACGTCGCTTACTACATCCAAGATCAAATGACACATCCAAGACCAAACCATCGCGCTAACCGTGAGCTCGCTAATCCGGTTCTCCGAACACACCTGCTGTTGACGATTAGTACAGCTGGATGAAGTAATGTGAGATCACTGGGTGTCGTAAAAGGGGCTACGCATCGATAGTAGAAACATTGATCGGCAACCCTCTGATTGGTCGGTGAAAATGTCGAAGGAGCGCGCTCGGTATTTTTCGGCAGCAGAGCAAGAACTCTTGAGTGAGGGATTTCAGGAGTTTCAGAGTTTAATCAGAACGCAAGGGAACACTGCAAAGGCTGCAAAAGCTGGCAGAAAGTTGTTGACAAATTAAACTCGTAAGTAATTTAATAATAACAATAATAATGGAGTGGATTTATATAGCGCTTTTCAAGGCACCCAAAGCGCTTTACAATGCCACTATTCAGTCACTCTCACATTCACACACTGGTGGAAGCAGCTACGGTTGTAGCCACAGCTGCCCTGGGGCAGACTGACAGAAGCCAGGCTGCCATATTGCGCCATCGGCCCCTCTGGCCAACACCAGTAGGCGGTAGGGTAGATTTATCATATCACACTATATTATCCAAATAATATATTACATTATAATATGCTATATTATATCCCCTTTCACATTAGAGCCACAACAGGACCCACTAGAACATGGGAACAAGTAAAAGTGAAATATAAGAATATTCTACAGAATGGTAATATTTATCACTTATATTGCTTTTAGTCTCTTGGAATGAGACCCTGGAATACTCTGTTTGTTTATAACAGCAACCAAGAAAAGGGCAGAGCAAAAAAAGACAGGCGGTGGTCCTGCACCCCCTCGTCAACAAGTTGGTTAAGTGAATAATACCCTCACGGGAATATCGATATCTCTCAATGAGCACACTGTCGCGCTGAGCTAAAGGATCCTGTCTATCCCGCAATATACGCTGAATTCTGAGGACTCTCCTTATCAATCTTGCACCTTCCGCAATGGGTTGCTCGCGTAAACGGACAGGACATGGCTGCGACAGGCTTCCCAAATCCACCTTCGCTTTTATAGCCGTGGTCTCTCATCTTGATTGCACAAAGTAATTTGCAATTACTACTCTGAAATATGAATTACATCTGTAATAATCACATACATGTAATAGAATGTTAATAGTACATTTCCCTTTTTTAGGAAATGACCTGTATGTATCTGTGTGAAATCAATAAATGGATCAAGTGCTGCATTATCTTTAGTTACATTGATGTTATTTATTTATGGTGAAACAGTGGTGGAATATCGCTGTTGCTTTCGTATAAATGAAGCGGACATACCTGCGTGGCCGCGATCTAATCCTGTTTACATAAAGTAAACCTGCTCCCGAGCAGGTTTACGCTTACGGCTCTGTTGCTATGGCAGCAAGTCCCGGATGAGCTTCGGGGAACCGAACGATCCAAGATCACGCGAAATCGTCAACAATCAAATCCAGCTAACTTACTTAGCGAGGTACGAAGAACGGGCCCCTGGACTAGGTCTGCAAACATGACAATGCTCTGGTGTCACGCTGATTGTTAAAAGCATCTTGTTAGCATCTGGTGTTAGTTAGCAAGTGTAAAGTCAGCATTGCTGTTGGACTAAGTGAATAGATAAAGTGACACATCTATACAATCAATTGTTTTGGTTTTTTTTCAAATTTTAGTGTGAACTATATTCACTCTGCTGACCCCTGGCTTTCTAAAATAGCACAGCACCCACTCTCTAAGCTTCTTTGTCATGAAAAGCGCTTGCAAGAATCTGTAGTGCTGAAAGATTGGTGGCCACTTATTTTGAGAACTTTCATCCAGCATCCTCTAGGGGAACTGCAACCACTTTTTGTTGACTGGGAGTTACAGGAAGTAAATAGGCTCTACAGTATGGCTTTGACTAACACCAGGTCATTATCATAGTGTTGGCATTGTCACTGAGAGCATGTAGCCATGCTAGCATCAAATATTTAATTTAATTTAAAAACGCCACTCTGCACTTGAACTGAGATACCTATACATACAGTTAAGCACTTTGTTGCCTTGTTTTACATCTTAGTTGCATCTACTTTGTGATTTACAGAGTGCTGTAGTCATACCATTAGGTTTAAATCATAGCTCATACAGTATAGTTTGTGTGCTGATTCACAAGTCTTTTGGCAGCCATAAGTAAGGACTAAGCTCTTAGTGGCGCTTTTGGAATTTAGGGAGCTGTATTCTCTTTGATGCTTGATGATAAGAGTCATCAAACAACAGTGCTACAAGTCACATGAGATAGTCTGAATAATGTGCATCTTTGAGACAGACACACAGTCACTGACGTCAGAACGATGGAAACCCCCATTTCTCTCACATACTGTGTCATTTATTCTTGGGGATTTGAAATGATCACCGATGCACGGTTCCTCAATTTTAGTTGTTAAGTAATTCAGCATTTATACCTGTCCTGCATAAATTAAGTTACCATGAAAGACTAGCAGAAGGGTCAAAGTTCTTCAGACTCCATTTGTGGTACATAGAGCTCTTTATCCTGTTTCCTGTTCTGTTACATGTTTCCAGTCTAAATCTTGTAAAGAAGGAAAATACACACACATATATATGTACATGTACATATACACCATATATATCTACATATCTCTCCCTCTCTCTCTCTCGCAATATATATATATATTGCCACCTCCTGTACATAGATGACATCAAGCTGTATGGCAAGAGTGAACGAGGCATTGATTCACTGATCCACACCACCAGGATATACGGCAATGACATCGGAATGTCGTTCGGGCTGGAGAAGTGTAGTCGGATGGTAACAAAGAGAGGGAAGGTAGTCAGAAATGAGGGGATCGAGCTACCAGAAGGCAACATTGCAGACGTAGAGGACAGTTACAAGTACCCGGGGATCCCGCAGGTGAATGGGAACCATGAAGAGGCCGCTAGGAAAGCTGCAACCATCAGCAGAAACCCAAGAAAGAGGAGGGAGGCGAGGAATCATCATGGAAGGACAGGCCCCTGCGCGGTATGTACCACCGGTACATACCGTGGCTGATATCCAGAAATCTTACCAGTGGTTGGACAAAGCTGGACTGAAAGACAAGCACAGAGGCACTAATCATGGCAGCACAAGAACAAGCTCTGAGTACAAGATCCATAGAGTCTGGGGTCTATCACACCAGGCAAGACCCCAGGTGCAGGCTGGTGTGATGATGCCCCAGAGACAATCCAGCACATAACAGCAGGGTGCAAGATGCTAGCAGGCAGGGCATACATGGAACGCCATAACCCAGTGGCCGGCATAGTATACAGAAACATCTGTGCCAAGTATGACCTGGAAGTTCCGAGGTCAAAATGGGAGACGCCCCCAAGGGTGGTGAAGAATGACCGAGCTAAGATCCTGTGGGACTTCCAGATACAGACGGACAAAATGGTGGTGGCTAACCAACCGGACATAGTGGTGGTAGACCAGAAGGAGATGGCCGTAGTGATCGATGTAGCGGTTCCAAATAACAGCAACATCAGGAAGAAGGAACACGAGAAGCTTTATAAATACCAAGGGCTCAGAGAAGAGCTTGAGAAGATGTGGTGGGTGAAGGTAACAGTGGTCCCAGTGGTAATCGGAGCACTAGGCACGGTGACTCCAAAGCTAGGCGAGTGCCTCCAGCTGGTCCCAGGAACAACATCTGAGATCTCTGTCCAGAAGAGCGCAGTCCTAGGAACAGCTAAGATACTGTTCTAAGATAATGTGCATGATATATACATATAAAACCTTTGTAGTGCATGAAGGAGAAAAAGGCTGTGGGCAGTAGTGTAACATATGGAGCCACAGAGCTGTATAGACATGGTAAATTATTTCTTTAAGTGGTATTTTAGTTTTCAATCCAACACATTGCCTTTGCTCCCATTTTTAATCTTTCATGTTTTTGTCATGAGTTAATCAGGTGTAACACCTCATATGTGCCATATAACTCCATAAAGTCTAAGAGAACGCGATGGCTTTTTTGCTTTTATCTCTATGCTAATACTTAACCATTATTTTGGCACAGAGATTTGTGGTCAGTGTAGTTACTCTCAACAGATGTTGAGCAACATAAACACACAGGGAGAATGTAGCAGTTCCATATGTGTATTCAGTCCAGCTTTTGGCTTTTCTCTGATGGAGACTGGAGTGACAAAGCAAAGGAGCCAATCCTTAAAACAACAAACCACACTGTACTATTGTCAAAGCTTTGATTCTTCTGCTGCTTGTGCATTTAATCTGATTCTGCCATTTCTCTTTTTCTGGCTGTAGAAAACTTAAATGTTCTGTTGCATGACCCCCTACCAGACTCTATCATAGTTTACACATTTTAAGTCATTATATTGTCTGTTTAAAATATTAGTGCTGACGTTTTTTACCCAGATACAGATCTGTAGGTTTGTTTTTTGTTTAGTGTATGTGGTTTATATTTTCATTTTCGTCATTACTCACCAGGTCTGGCTTGTATCGCTGATAAGCTTGTGCCACAAATGGACCGCTTATCGGACAACTTCCTGTGACACAGGATTAGTGGTCAGAGGTTTGGAAGTTCCGATATTCTGCTATTATTAATGGAAGAATAAATACATTACAGATATTTTTACAGCTATTATCACTGTAGTCTTTCTTAGAATTGGGACCTTTATTTAGTCCAATAAAGTTTACTTTGTCATCTAACCACGTCAATACACTATATTTATATGTTAAACCTTGGATAAGCAAGCTCATCTGACTTCCTTGCTGTGCGTTAAGGTTTACAGAAGATTAATGCCTTGCAAAAATTTTTTTTGAGCCATATTCTACGAGGAAGATACCTAAACAGTTTTAGAGAGAGGTCTGCCTAAACTCCTTTCTCCTTTATGTGTTCAGGAACATTTCACTACAAAATGACAGAGTGTAACAAATCTGCTGAGGGTGGAAACCTCAATGATGTCACGCACCGGGTGTTTTTCCTTCAACAGCTGATGGGAAACACCTGTAGGCCAACACTGAACTAGGTGTAGTCACATGTCAGTGTCCTATAAAATGGTGACACTGTAATTGATTTCCACCTAGATTATCTTGGTGTGTTTTCCCACCCATAGTAAAAAAAAAAGAAAAAAAAAAGCATTTTTAAAAACATTTTTAAAACCCTGTTTATTTAAAATCCTGTCACTTGAGCGTATCAGTCATCAGCTAAACTGTTGTCTTCCAAGTCTCAGTTTGATTATAATATGTCAATCTACATGCCAGGGCATACAGTGCTTAAACCTTATGAAGACTGCAACCTGCATTACATGTGGTGTGTTGTCACAATAGAGTGTTGTTTAATACGTTTCAGGGAAGAGAACCTGAGGGGTTCAGAAAGGAAGAGAAAAGCAGAAGGTAGAGAAAACACTCTCAGTAGTGCGCTTTTAAAAAAAATAGTTCACTTATAACCAAATCCATTATTATTTATTTAAAACCGTTCCAATATGTTTTAATGACATTGTATGTGTTATTGTGTGTGCACGTGCGCACTTGTTAATGCGCATGCTTCAGACCTGGCTAGTTTCCTGCCTTCTGGCTCACACACCTAGTGCTAATCACACACCTGCTCCTGATGACCTCATCTGGGCAGCTTCACGAGGAAGCAGCAGAGAATCAGTCTTTGCTGAATCATTGCTAGTGTAAAGGCTGCCTCCAAAGCTTGCTCTTTTGTTTTTCTGTTTGCAAAGAGGTTCTTACCTGCCTGTCCTTGTGCCTAGGTTTGCTTGGAGATTGATGTGGAGTGGTTAGGTGATGTTTGTGTAGATTTGGGAGAGAACTGGATACTGTCTGGATAGAAAAATGTTCAGACACTGGACTGTTTTTGGCCTTTCTCAACTGTGTTAAAAATTCACTGTAAATTAAGGCACTGTCGTTTCACTTGGAACCCTGCATCTTGAGTCCTGCTTTTAAATAAGTGTTACGACCCGGCTCAATAGCCGCAACATAAATAAGGAGACGAACACCAGATTGTAGGTGAGAAGAGGTTTTAATCCTAAAATGCATAGCAGGTTGGCTAACATGGCTGGTACCACCAAGGCACAGCTAGTGAGGCTGCCAAAAGCCTGCCTCAGGTGCTTTTATCAACACCTGACTAGGTGTGGCCAATTAGCACCAGCTGAACACACTGAGGAGATTAGGGGCTGCAGAGGGACGTAACAATAAGTGAGCTTGACAGCCAACAAGGAGAAAGTGTTATAACTTTGATGTTTCTCTGACCCTTCCTCTAGTGCGAGTCACTGCCTCTGCTGCTTTTACTTCATGAAATGGTACACATGTTAAATAACTGAACATTCACAGTCCAAATCTAATTTTAAAACTAATAGGATTTATCAGCTTTAACTGGAAAATGTCAGCATAATGGCATACTAATACACTAGAGTGGTAAACCCTATAACTCCTTACCATACAAATATTAGAATTATGAGTGCCTTATTAGTACTTATTCTAAAACACTGTGGTCTTCCCAAGGCCCAAATAACACAGGATTAGAGACTCCAGTTTCGATGTACAATTCCCTGAGTTGTTGCGTGTGGCTGTTGAAGGTTGCTGTGAAGACTGGTAGTTTACACATTGGTCAGTACCCATAAAAACCACTAGTTGCCTGGGAAAAATCTTTATTCCCCCAAGCGGTTGGTGAGTGATTGTTTTTGCTACATGAAATTGGTCAAATATATTGGGTTTATGTGGTGCTGCACTGAAAGCTTGATATTCGTGGTTGCTAGTAAATGGTAAATGGCCTGTATTTGTATAGCGCTTTACTAGTCCCTAAGGACCCCAAAGCGCTTTACGCATCCAGTCATCCACCCATTCAGGTGATGGTAAGCTCCATTGTAGCCACAGCCACCCTGGGGCGCACTGACAGAGGCGAAGCTGACGAACACTGGCGCCACCGGGCCCTCTGACCACCACCAGTAGACAACGGGTGAAGTGTCTTGCCCAAGGACACAACGACCGAGGCTGTTCCAGCCGGGGCCGAACCGGCAACCTCCCAACTCTTGAGCCACGATCACTCAAGAGTTGTATGGAAGATGCCATCTTATCCGCAAATATTTGCAAACTCTTCTGAAAGTAGCTGTGAAACTATCAAGAGTGCAAGGTAAGCTAGAAACAAAGTATTTTCTGTCAAAGTAAAAAGTTGTGCACAACTTTACTTTGAAGGTGAAAAAAATCTTAGTTTCCAGTTTGATTTGATTTGCGCTTTTTGAAGTTACACTACAACTAGGTTTTTGGTGCAACAGCCTCTTTGTGACCTGATCAGGAAATATGTTTTTATATGTGGCAATGTTGCTAATTGGTCTTCTAAGTCTGTATGATTTCTGCTGGCATGCCTTATGACTTTTTTTCTGGCCTTTATTGTAATTTAGAGAAAAGGATATCTTATGTTACCATCAAATAACCCAAAAAACCCTCATGGCACCTTTAAAACATTTTCTGCAGTTGAGGATATTTCAAGAAAAGGAAGGCCCATTTCAAATCAAGAAACCCAAATCACTGATTTCATATTTAAAATATGTGAGATTTGCACAATTCTTAGATTTCTGCTGACCAATTACTGTAATACTACAAATTTCTACATTTACAAATAAAAACAACGTCTAATTGCTTATTCAGTGGTTTGTATTGTTCTACATGCTGGCCTGTTAGTGTCTGTTGTTATTAAATACACAATGGAAAACTCTAAGCTGTTTGATTTGCGCTTTGGGGAAGACACTTGTAATTCACAACACACAATATCCACACACAGACACAGACTTACAAGATAAAATGTAAGTCTTCATGTGAATATGAATACAGAAAAATACTGAGCCATGTCTATTGTCTGTTTATCAGAAAAGAAAAACTGAATCAGCCACTCTTTTCCATTCCTGCTCTTTAAAATCAGATTTCCAGACTATACTGATAATATCTCTTCAGATATAAGAACTGAAGTTATAGATAAACTTGTAGCTTACAGTTAAGGCTGCCACGATTAGTCGACTAGTCACGATTACGTCGACTATCAAAATCGTCGATGACGAATTTAATAGTCGACGCGTCGTTTGAAGCTTTGTAAGATCCCAAAATTAATAATAGTAGGATTTAGGAGTTTAATAACGGACTGAAACAGAGGATGGCAGCACTGCATGTATAAGGATGCCAGCTGCCCTTAAACCCCGAAGAAGAAGAAGTAGTGTCCGGTATCGTAGCTGTGTCCAAATTCAGGAACAGCATCCTCCTGTGCCCACATTTGTAGGCTAATTACGTTACAGCGACACAACAAAGACTTTCCAAATTCGAAGACACCGACAAATACGGCCTTCGTTTCCCCAGATTTAAAGGATCGGTCGGGTGTATACTTCGTGGCCCAACCTATCCCAGAATTCATAGCGCTGCCCTGCTCAGTTTCCAACAATGGCGGCAGCTAGTTAGTTTTAATATTACTCTTATTATACTTTCTGGGTCACAAAATAAACTTTTAACATATTTTCAGGCGAGAATGTAGCTGTGTGAACTTGAAATATCTGCTTGGTTTATCAGGACACCACATATTTTCAAAAGCGCTCCGACGTTTTCGGAGACGTCTGTTACCCACTAGCTCGATAGCTAGCCGAAGTTCAAGGCTCACTAGAGCCAGTGAGAACACCGGACTCCCGGCAAATCGTTTTCAAACCCACCGCTGTCTTTTGCTACTCAGGTTAAATATATATAAGTCACTTAGATAACTTAAAAATGTTATTGTTTGGCTTTTTTTTAGTATTTTATTTGTTCCTGAGTAAATCGGTTTGGCTGAGATTAAAGTTATAGTTTTTACACAGCTGAATAAACGTCAAGCAGACAACTGATTATCAGAAGTGTGAGATGCTCGAGATTATACTCCGGTGTCCTGTTATATTTTAGATAGCAAGGAGCAGACGGCTGTTTCATTAAAATTTAATAAACTATCATCTTGTCTTTATTTTTAGTTAGCACATACCTTAAACACTTAAAGCTATAAGCTAATGATAGTTATATAAGAGCATGCTGGTGCAACAAGCTGTAGGTTTTACGTCCAATGGATGCATGATCTGATTAGTCCACTAATCGCAAAAATAATCGGTGACTTTTCGACTATCAAAATAATCATTTGTGGCAGCCCTACTTACAGTGTAAAAGAAGATGCCACACTTATGGCAGAATTAATGTAATTTGCATGGCAAATTATCAGGAATGGAAGTACAAAGGGTGATCTCCTTACAGTGCACTCCTTCATAAACACAGAGACAGAGACTATTATCGTACCAAGGGCTGTGGGGCAAAAACTTGCAGACCCAATGAGGATTGAGTAATCTGCCAATTCAAATAACACCTGATGCTGTAAAAGTCTGGCATAACTTAAATACAGAACACACATTAAAACTTTTCCACAGACGTTAACGAACAGGCAAGCTGTTGTGACTGATTTCTCCATGATTTCTTACTACCAAGGGCAGTGAGTCAAAGACAAGCAGACCCAATGAGAGCTCGATGAATGTGCCAATCCAAATAACACAACAAGGGCGCTGTCAAAGTTAACTGTAGGATGAGTCAAATACAAGACACACATTTACACTGAATTGAATGAACAGAGTTAGTACTGTACAGCATCAGGAAATGTTCAGTGGAGGATTCATTGGAACAGGTTTGTGTTAATGAAATTACTGCTACAATGCATTCATACTTCTGTGCTAAATCTCCACCGGATGTACACCATTACTGCAAACCCCATGCAGTGTAACCAACACCTTAACTAGGGCTAAAGTCAGCAATTTGGTATAATATTCTTGTCCACTTGGAATATAAGGAGTTAAATCTGATAGGCAGGTGAATGAATAACAGTGTTGGATGCGTAAATGTTTTTGCGCTGCTGCCTGGAGTTGTTGAGTAATGAGAAAATAATGAAATCCCACAGAATAGCTATAGCACTAGCTAAATTCCTCCAGAATCTGGCTAGCACTACCAAAATGGAGCGGATGCAAACACAATAGCCTAGCCTAGCCATTGCGATATTATTTTGAACACATTCCATATCGGAGTAACATTAAGATTTATATCTGGAGGCATTTCAATATGTAACACATCCAAGTGTTAAAAAAAAAACAGGCAAGATTTGTAAAGTGGTACAGAAATTTATACCTGTATGCAATAGAATGCTTGTGTCTTATAACACATGCATTCCCATGTCGCCCATACGCCAGAAGAAGTACTGAAGACCAGAAACATATGATGCTCTGCCCTTTGTTTTGCAATAAATAATGCAGTAAGCTGCTTTGCTAACACAAACACATTTTGCGGTCCATTTGAATACTTTCTTTTCCAAATGTTGCCCTCTGAAAGGGAAACACCTACAAATATGTAAAAACCCTGGCTGCAAAAGTAACTTTGTTAGTTTTAAAATTAAAACTACACCTCTATAGTTAATTGTGAAAGTACTGTAGCTTGGGAAATAATCATCAGAAAAAGAAAGTCTAAGCCTGAAACAACATGAACAACCTGCTTCAGGAGGCGAGTTTTTTTTACCCACATATGTTATCAAGTTCTCTTTTACCCTTTGGTGTACACTGAACTTTATACGGTCACTTTAGCTTCCACTTTCCTTCTCTTATATTTCTTAAATAAAATGAAAAGCTCATGCATTTTAGTGTGAAACAGCCTTCAGGTTCAGATCATGTTGGTGAAATTCATACATTTCGTTCGAGTTCGTGTGAGTGCAGCCAACTTTGAGATCATGTTACCTGCAGTTGTGAGGTGATAACAGATTTGATCATTTTTAAATGCGGCATTTTGAGAGAGGTCCGTTATATTTTAATCTACAGCATCTGCTTTTTTAGGACCGAAACAGTCACAGAGGACTTGAGCTGCATCACATTTCTGCTGTATAAAAAAACATAACTTGTCATGAAAATGCCGCCCACTCTGCATGGTAATGTTTGATAAAAAATATTGCTTCATAATTATTATTTTAAAATAGACCATTGGTGTTTACACTGTGCCACATACACAGTTACACTACTACACAGTTTTGAGCAGGGCTGTGAGCTGGCAGCTCTTGTAGACAGAGTTACTCAAATGAAACTAAAAACCTTCAATGCCAGTAGATCAGGACTGATTAAGGTAAATAGTTTGCTCTGCGCTGACCCCGTGTCTCCCAGAGTTTTCCCAGAGTAAAAAAACAGTGCATATTATAAAATTCAAAATCACTTAATCATCTCCAGCCATTGGGTATGCTCATTGTACCCCCGAGGAAGTGCACTCCCTATTTCTTTTTTAAAATCCCCATCTTTCCACACTCTTTAAACTCTGTTCTCCGGCCTCCTTTCCCGTGCTTTACTTGGTATATTAATATGAATTTCTTTGACTTTGAGCAAAGCTTTTGACTGACAGTGCACTGTTGTAATTACTGCAGCTACCACTGTTTGCACAACTTTTGCGCTGTGCCCCCTGCAGAGGCGCGCTTAGTTCTAATGGGAACCACATTTGTCATGTCTGAGAGTGGGCAGGCAGGAAGAGAGGACCCAAAATGCAGGACTCACTGAGGCGGAAGTAATTCAAAACACACAGCTTTATTGCTGGTAAGAAGCAGAACAGAAAAACACTAACTAAACTGGAAGAACGGAATAAGTAGGCAGGAAGGCTGGCTGGCAAACGGAGCACACAGAGGAAGCGAGGGTGAACAGATGTTAACGATGCGACACCGAGTAGGGGAAGACACAGACACTAAATACAAGAGGTGAACGGAGCAAAGAGGAAACAGCTGGGAGACACGGCTGACGTTGATTACACTGACGAGACAGGGAGAGCACAAAGCTGAACGCACTGACAAAGG
>NW_005187530.1:1349722-1351457 GCF_000239375.1 Pundamilia nyererei | reverse complement strand
CGGGCTCCTCGGGCCCCCCAGCAAAAACAGTCTCAGAACCAGTGGGCACCGGGGCCCCTGGCACACACAGGACTGAACCAGCAGGCCCTGGGACCTCTGGAAAACACAGAACAGAACCAGCAGGCCCGGGGACCTCTGGAAAACACAGAACAGAACCAGCAGGCCCGGGGACCTCTGGAAAACACGGAACAGAACCAGCAGGTACGGGGACCTCTGGCAGGGAAAAAACAGGTAGCGCTGGCTTCTTTACATCCAGGGGGCCAGAGTTAACTGAATGCTGACATCTAACCTCTGGGGAGGCTCTGGAGAGAGCAAAAGTCACAAAGGTAGCCAGGTCTTGTGGAGCAACAAAAGTCTGTGTGGGGCTATCCTCCTCCTGAAAACGAGTGGGTGGAGATGGTGGCTGAGGTGCAGGCAGTGCTAGTGGCTGAGGTGCTGGCAATACAAGAGAGTGCACTGAACTCGACTGAACTGACTGGAGAACAGGAGGAGACTGAACTGACTGGAGAACAGGAGGAGACTGAACCAGGGACCGCCGGGCAGCTAACTGAGCTTCTGGCTGAAGAGGTGTTTGTAACAAACGTAAAGAGGGTGGTGGCCTATGTTCTCCTGAGCCTCCAGAGCACAGTTTAACCCGCTGGATGGGCTCAGAGAAAACAGTTTTCCTTGGGTTCCCCTGCTCTGAGTGGGCAGGTAAAAAACAGTCTTTAGCAGGCAGGCTGAGCTCGTCTGGGCTCTTAGTAGAAATAGGAGGCAAAGACGGCTCGGCTGAGCTGCCAGTGGGGGGAAGAGCAGGCTGCACTAGCCCAATAGGGTCAGGAGACGCTAGTTTAGCAGCAACAAGCGCTTCTCTGGAATTTTTAGTCTCTGGGTTAACCTTCGGTTTGTCGTGTATGGTTCTAAGCTCCAAAGGAGAATGAACAAAGTCCTTTAAATCCCCTGAGAGGGAACAGCCCCCCGCAGACGAGACAGAAAAAGTGTTCTTTTCACTCACCCCAGCCGGCTGCTCAGAAGTTCCCGAATCCAGTTGAGGTAAGGGGTGCCGGCGGCGTGAGCGGCGTTTCCTCCCAGACGAGGGAACGGAAGTGGCGGAGGAAACTTGTGATGGCGGAGGGATGACAACTTGCTCCTCATCCTCTGACCACATCGCTGCCAAGAAGGAGGCCGGTGAATTTGGCTCGGAACAGCACGCGGAGGAATCCCGCGGCAGAGGAGTGGAGATGCCTCTCCCCCGTGACCGTCGCTGCTGCGTAGCGCGAAGCTCCGTGCTCCGCGGCTGCTGCTGCGGTGGCTTCGGGTTAGCAAACTGGGAGCGGGCAAAAGCCGCGAGTTCCCGAGCTTGTAGCACCTCCTGGGCTTCGTGCAGCTGGTCCATATAACCCATAAATCCTCTCAGCTGGCGCAGGTGAGGATTTCCCTCCAGGACGGCTTTGATGGCGTTAATCCCAACCACCATGGTCTTAGTGTCTTTGGTGTGGGAAATCCGCTTCATCAAACCTTGGATGCGGGAGAGGTCATACTCCCGGGACGAGTCCGCTGGGTCCTGGTTGTGGTCGCATACAGGACCGTGACAACATTGTGGGATCTATCTGGTTAGATGTTCAAAGATATTTTAATGTTTGTGATAAAATCACATATAAAGAAGCAAAAATATACAATGGATAGTAAGCAGGTGGCCTCAGAATCTCATCTCTGATTTTTGCAGATGATGTGGTTCTGTTGGCTTCATCGGGTG
>NW_005187530.1:1341509-1348958 GCF_000239375.1 Pundamilia nyererei | reverse complement strand
CCCCGGACAAAGCGGATGACGATGGATGGATGGATGGATAGTAAGCAGTCCTGTGGGATGGTAGTAAGTAAAAATACATGTATTTTGAGTAATAACACAATTTCTACTTTCCTCCTTTCTTAGTTTCTTTTTTCTAGATATATAATTATTATACTTAGAGAACTTGATCAGTGGCATTTGCTGTATGTGTACATAACAACTAGACTACAGTTGAAGGTCCGAGACAGGAAGCATGTTCTGGTTCTTGCATACATCCACGCCGACATCTTTGCAATTGTTCTTGCTATATAATGTATGTCTACAGATGTGTTTTATAATTTACCCAAAGAAAGTCACAAGTCTAGGTAACACGGGAACAGGAAACGGAAAGTTGTGTGTATGTGTGTGTGTGTGTTACAAATCTTGTGGATGTATGGTAAAATATTTTGAGAAAGTGGCTTGTTTAATCATGTGAAGAATGGCTACAACTACTGTGTAGCTTATATTCATTAAGAATGCATTGGGCTTTACACATACACCGCCTATCTCTGGTACATTTATGATATGAAAAAAGATACACTTTTTAGAGGCGTGCGTAATACATGTGCATGCAATCACAAATGGAAATACACGCGCACTTTTTTTCTGAGAAAATATCCGTTAGAATCTATCACATCTTGTCAGTAGTGATGAACCTATGGAAACTCTGGAGCGCACAATAGCCTTCACAGCAGGACAAGTAGTTCCTGACTTCACGCTCTGTCTGTCTGTGCACACATATCCATGGCTCAGTCACTGTAAAGAGCAAGAGAGGACTGTGAAGTCATTTTCTCTTTATAGGCAAACCACAGTGACCTGCTGTTCATGGCTTTGTCACTGGTGGTGGTCAGAGGGCCCGGTGGCGCCAGTGTCCGGCAGCCTCGCCTCTGTCAGTGTGCCCCAGGGCAGCTGTGGCTACAATGTAGCTTGCCATCGCCAGTGTGTGAATGTGTGTGTGAATGACTGAATGTAGTGTGAAGCGCTTTGGGGTCCTTAGGGACTAGAAAAGCGCTATACAAATGCAGGCCATTTACCATTTGTCTTGTTCATCTCAATATTTTTATGTCTCACAGTTTAAAAGTCATCTCTCCAACGAAACTTGCCTCTTCCTCTCTTTCTCACTTCTCTATTGTAAGATATACACATGTTCTCAGACAAGTGCAACTGATCTGAATGATAAATCATGATAAAATCAAAATGTTCTTTTGTTCCTTCTTCTGTTTCCTTTGTTTGTTCACCCCCCACACACAAATTTCCACTAAACCTACAACTCTCCTTGGCCAAGTTTTGTTCTCGTCTGAGGAATTTCAACATAAATCAAAACTAGAATACAGGGAACAACTTGGCATGATATCACTCCACGGTTTTACTCTCTGTGGCTCTGATAAGAGAACACAATACAAAAGACACTGCAGATAAACACTGCAGTAGGTGATCAAAGCTCATCACAGCAACAACAACAGATCAAACATTTTTAAAAGTTGTACAGGTTTACTATTGATTACATTCACTACTGCCATTTTGGATTGTGAACTTGCTGGTGCCGCTTTGCCTTTCAGAGTGGGAATGCAGCAGCAGATCAACTAGAAGCACTTTGAGAATCTTATCCAGGGATTCAGTTTCCCTGCTTTTAGAGTCAATCTGCTCGGCATCTTTCTGTCCAATCAGTCTGAAACGTCTTAGTCTTACAAGTTCATATATTCCAAGCTGCAGCAAATTTGTTGAAATACACTTATATACACAGCACTTCAAAAATATTTTTACCTATTTCTTTTCCAATATTCCAGTAAGAATTGGCTTTCTACTGCAAGCCACTACAATCCTGAGACTTTAATTATACAGAATCGTCAGGACAGTGGTGTTCCTGGCTACTTGATTTACACACTGGATTTCAGTGAGTTGAATACCAGCTTCACGAGGAATATTATTGGGGAATTGTTGTCTGCATTACTGCCCTTAACCAGTATTGAATATTCACTTTGAGACAACAAACAATAAAAACATTATAAATGACCTATCAAAATCAAGTGTAATGTTGTTCTTGTTTCAGTGTTGAACTAACTAACTTTGCTGCTGCGGGAATATTGCATCATACCATGGCTCATTTAGTTAACAAAACAGTTTTTTTAATAGCATGCACAAAGACACACAGGTGCTAAATATACACTGTCAACTGTGTATATATGAAGTGTATATAAGAAATGCACAGAATACATGTGGCACAGTTGGAATTGTTTTTCTCAGTTTACATAGTCAAGGCTTTGAGATTTAGTATAGCACCACCAGCTACAACTGTTTTCCATAAACCAGGCTTGTGTGGGTAAAGCTTTTGGTCAAGTACAATATTTACTACACAATTTCTGTAGTAAAATGAAACCGTATGAAACAAATAATTATACTTAACTGTCAGGACCTACTGCAAAGCTGTGAAATAGCGAGCACTGGAGAGAGAGTACACTGATGAGCCAAAATGTTTTGGTCCCTTTGGCCTAATATGCTTTTAAAATGCTAATGAGACCATTGAGTTATTTGGCTAAAATGTGACTTATTATTGAGAAGACTATTTGCCCAGGTTGCATCTTTTAACATTTAAGACTAAATGTTTTTAGTCTTTTCTTTTTTTTGGGAGAGCAAAGCTTGATTATACTTTCTTGTGTGGAAAACCAATGGTAAAGGAGTCATGGCAGTAGTAATTCCCAGCCTTACTACTAGTTCCAACAGAAGCCTTATTACATCACTTGTTTCCTTGGAAGGGTTAGAAAAAAAGGACCAAACTTATTGAGAAAAGTGACTTCTGATTCAAGTTTGCCGCCTGGTGCACATGTGTAGTTGATTCATTATACGGCAAATATAAGGTATATTCTCAGACATCCACACAGATCCTAGTGCTTAACATCTGAGGTATTTTGCAATTAATGATGCACTGATCCAAGCAGACCCAAGTGGAGTAATGCGTGTCGGAAGTATAATCAAGGCTTTATTTGGTAATTGGTGAGTAAGATTCGGTGTTACTAGCCCAACTCAGAGGGCCTCTAGTATGTTAAAAGCTGACTAACTTGGACTTTCATGGTAGTAGTAATTCCCAGCCTTACTACTAGTTCCAACAGAAGCCTTATTACATCACTTGTTTCCTTGGAAGTGTTAGAAAAAAGGACCAAACTTATTGAGAAAAGGGACTTCTGATAACAAAAATATGAAAACAAATGCTTAAACAACTTTCCTTAGATGCTTTCAACACCATTTAAAAGATGAATTGAGAAACTACAGCTATTTATCTGTCCTCTGACGCTAATGAGGATACCATCTCCTTTATCCATGTAACAATTGCGCCGTGAGACAGAAAGCTCATGGTCAGAGAAACAGACTAGAACAGAGTGGAAGTGAGTCAGAGGCGGGCAGACAGTCTGCATACCAGCCAGGCATGCAGTCATCCATCTATACTGCCAGACAGACAACATGCTCTGTTGCTGCTCACCCTCCAGGTGAAAGAGGTCAGTGCTAGTGTGTGCTTCACAGAGGCTCTCTTGTAAAGATGCAAAGGAAATCTTTCCGTTGAAAATTCACAGACTGAAATTTTTTTTTCCAACTCAGGGATTTCACGTTTTAAACGGGGGCTACTGGATACTAAAGTTTCTTCTTAGTGGAGCAGTTAGAGAGCTGTGTGCATGTGTGACCTTCTCATAGCAACAAGCAATGAACTCTTAAAAGGTTTTCACATGTTCCACACACTGGGAGGAACCACACGTAGCATTTCACTCAAGCAGATGTTAATAGCTTTAAGCTAAAATGCGAGTGATTGGCGGAAGGAGCACTATTATTCTTTGCAAAACAGCTATCCGTCCAGGGTTTACAGTTTGTTAAGTTTTGCCTCCTGACCCAAATGTTGACAGTGTGTGTCTACTCAAAGGAAACACCTGCATGGTGTCAATGAGCACCTCAGGGGGCACAGGAGGCCTTTGAAGTAGTGGAAACTCACACATAGTCACAGACAGAAACATAAACAAACCCCGACTCTATCCTAATCCCCCCATTAACCCCAAATCAGTATGCTTCATTGTGAGAACTGAGAGAAAGCCCTAAAAGTAGTCTTTGTGTTACACTGAGAACCTCTGGATCTTCCAAATATCTGCAAACACAATAAACAGAAACAAAAACTGCTCTATAAATTAGCCGAAGCAGGTTTATACTAATGACAGTGTAACAGAAACACATTTGAACAATGTCTTGATTATTGTACTGTCGTTGTTAGATTAAGATTGTTAGATTAACACATAACAATAACATGTCATACAGTTTGACTTTGCTTTATCTGGCTGCAGAACATTAATTGTGTTGGGCTAGTCATTGTTTGTAACCTGGGAGATGCAACCAAAATCTTCTCAGTTCACACTAAGCTCCTCTGTATCATCAGTCCCCTCTCATCTTCTCATACCCTCTCCTCTGGGTCAGTGTGTCAGGGCCCCAGACTGTGCCAAGCAGTAAACAGTCTGTTCAATTTATCTTCAAAATGATGAAAACATACTTCAGAGCTTTAATGATAAATGATAGGAAACCAGTAAACACCTCACTTCCATTTGTCTAAGTTTATTATGAGCACACTTCAACATATAAATCTGAAGAAGAGCTAATAAATAATTTGGAATTGCCTTTTTGACCTAATAAGCAAGCCAGACCAGGCCATTCTTTTTCAGATGCTGACCTTTACAATAACCTCTGTTTCATGCAAAAATAATTTCTCACCAAGCAGCATGCTCAGTTTCTTTATAGTTGAACTGATAAAATATTTGCTTTTGTTTGTTTGGGTTGTGTAGACACCCTCAAGGCAGCAATAAGAACAATAATAAAGAGTAGAGTTTATACTGAGGCGAAGCAGAGATAGTAGAGCAGTGAGTAGATCTTCCAGATACATGTAAACATGCTGACATTAAATTAAGTTTTGGTTTAGTTACTTCCCATTTTATTTTGAAATCCTCCTTGTTATTCATTGGAGTTAGTTTTACTTCTTGCCTTAGTTATTTCCTGCCCTTTTTGTGTCTCATCAGTTAATCACCTGCTTCATTATATATTCCTCTTTTGTCTATTAGTAAATCTTTCCAGTGTTCCCTTCATTTTTTTCCCTTTCATGTTACCACTGACTATCCTGTGCGTGACTATTTTGACTTGTTAGCTCTAAAAGCCCTACACAGCATTTAAGCATCTTTGTTGCATTACATATTTTCGGTTCATCATGTGCCAAATGTTTTCAGTTGGTGAAAGGTCTGGACTGCAGGCAGGCCAATTCAGCACTCTGGTTCTCCTACTACAAAGCCATGCTGTTGTAATAGTTGCAGCATGCAGTTTAGCATTGTTTTGCTGAAATATGCAAGGCCTTCCCTGAAAAGAGCATAATCTGGATTGGATGTTACTCTAAAATTTGTACGTATCTTGCAACACTGATGTGTAGGATTTTGAACTGAGTGCTGATAACAAGCCTCTCCCTGCCATCCTTAGATCAGATGATGCAGCATCAATGTTTTCCAGAAAGCGTTCACCTGCATTTGTGGATGGCATGGCAAACTGTGTTCACAGCCCATAATTTCTGAAAGTGTTCCTGCGCCCACACATCTTGGTGATTTCTATTGCATACTCATGCCTCTTTTTAATGTAGTGGCATTTGAAGGCCTGAATGTTGGAGGCATCCAATATTGATTTTCAGTCTTGTCTGAAAAAGTCTCCCTGCTACCATGTGTGCCTCTGACTCCATTCAATCCTTTAAAGCATGCTTGAAAACGTACCTGTTCAACGTGGCCTTTCCGACTCACTAATTCTCACCCCTCATTAATTGCTGTATCGCTACTCATTTCTCTGGATAATCATGATTTCTCCCTATCTCTACTTACTTATGCTTTTGTTTGTTCTCTATTTTTATTCTTCCATTGTAAAAATAAAACACATTGGTGTTTACAGAAAAGCTAAATCTCAATATGTTTCTAAAGTTAAGGCATAACAGTGATAAAAGTATAATTAAATGGTTTCAGATGCTGATGTGAAAGAAGTGAATACCACAGAAATAAAGTAGAGCCAAGAACAGAACCCTGTGGAACACCGTGAGAAATTTGGCAAAAGATGTAAATAGTTGTCTACATGTAGGTGTCTGCAGACAGCAGATACCTCTGTGAGTGAGATATGAAGAAAACCATTCAGGTGCCTTTACCAGATATGCCTACCAGGTGCTCCAGTCTCTGGCTCAAAGGCTGAACTGAAGACTCTCCTGTATCACTGCACATCAGCAAGTTATTTGATAGTCCGAGGAAAGAAGTTTCACTAGAATAGGCCCTACAGAAATCAGATTGAAATGTGCACAGAGTTAGTGGCTTATCATTTTAAGGGGAGCATTTGTTTTCTTTTGAAAAAAAGAGAGGAAAAGAAAAAGAAAGGGCCTTTAGCCCAGACACATTCACCACAGAACACCAGCTACATTCCAAGTAAATGTCTTTTCTAGTAATCATTTGGCTACTGCTGCCCTGAAAGTTTTTCAGTAGTGAATTGCCATCCTATGATTCAATCCTTAAAGGGAAGCCAGAAAAACAGCTGGAACCTGCAGACACTTTGTAAAAGATCAAGGTTTTCCATGAGCTCACCAATTTTTCCAGGACGTATTTGAAATACAAGTCTTCTGTCAGCCCGCTAGCATCACACAAGCCCAGTGTATCCACTTTTCCTTGAACCATTGTCTTATTTTGAGGTCTAGGTTAAGAAAATACAATTCAGTGTTTACTGTAACTTTGATTATTGTGGCATGTGTTCAGTTAGTAATATTAAACGCGGCATTGAGAACTCTGGTGTCCAAATGGGTTAATAATTTAAAGCGTTTTACAACTGCTGCAGTAAAACTTTTGTTTAAGCCTCAATGAAAACATAGTTTTTGACTTTCCTCTGTTTAACACAGTCTCAGCTAAGAGTGTTAAAGGACCTATCACATTTTATTGGTTTGACCATAGAGGAGATTGAAGTTTTGCAATGTTTGCATGCTTTAATTTACATCATTCTAACTGGCTTGAGAGAGGGTACATATGCACGTTTACAGAATCCTCGAGAGGTCCAAATGGCCGTATGTGAACTTGGTGATATACACTAGCTCACTTGTGCTTCTGCGTGTGTGTTTGCATCTAAATATGGTCATGTGTATGTGTGTAATTTTAAAGCTGGATAGCCTCAGTCAGAGAGGCCCCACTGAGAAACTCAACATGGGTGGGCATTGACAGACTAATTCCTGACTTCCTTAGTGACAATGTATGAAAAGTTACAACTGTTTACTGGGGATTTATGCTTCAGTGGGAGACCTACGTCATAGCTACTTCATAACCACAAACCCCTGAAACCATAACCCATCGTGTAACCTGACGTGCACCTTCCTAGAAATATAACTACACGTGAAGTGATTGTGATTGT
>NW_005187530.1:1338840-1341350 GCF_000239375.1 Pundamilia nyererei | reverse complement strand
CATTGTAACCTTAACAATGATTCCCTGCAGTAGCCTAAATCAGGACATAGTCAACCATTTGAGAATCCAGACCGCTCTTTTTACAACTAAAATAGCATAAAAAAGTCTTTCTTATTCCATAGGATCTGTTGAGAGTCTTTGAAATGATGAACTACCAACTCCTCAAGTCATCAATATATGAACTGCACATCTCTGGTATTTGGTTTGAGTCCTACCATAATTATCTCAGCTGATTTTCATTGAACTCCTAATGATCCCAGCCAGACAGCACTAATCACTGCACATTGGTAAGACAGAGGTGAAGAGAGCAAGCACATTTAAATGCTTTGATGTGTAAAAACACAACAGTGAAGATACATGTATCAAGACAATTAAATCTCTCTCAAACTGAGTCAAAACATTTTAAATGCTTACATCAACCTTATTTTCAGCTTTTAATAACTTGTTGACAGCTATGGCAAAAAGACCACATGTGGTCTTGTTGCCTTTTGATCCAGCTGTTCTGTGAGAAAATATTCTTACTATCACAGCAGAATATCCATCAAGAACAAAAGTCATCAGGAAGGTTAATAAGGCAATTAAGGATAACAGCTCCCACTGCAAAGCCTATTCACACTCCTATGAGGAAGAAACCACGAGAGTGCGAAACCGAAAACAGCCCAACTGTTCAGGCACACCTCGTCTTCTAGTCTTGACAGGTGCTAAGTTTCACTCCATCCTACTTACTGCTTTAATTCACACATTGGGCTTGATTTTTTTTAAAGTGTGTTTTAGGCTACGTGCACACTAGCCCAGATAGATTTGAAGATGGCGTTTTCGTCTGAAAGTGCTCCGTGTCCACACTGTCGTTTTCAGTCGTTTTCACAAAGTTGTGTGTCGACATTGAAAGGCCGAAAGCGGTGACGTTCCAGTACTGTGCATGCGTGAAATGCAAGACGATTTGACCTGCCTCACTTCTGTCTGCCATTTCTTTACTTTCCGGGTCTTTGAAACGTCGTGGCAAAATGTTCAGGAAAAGCACCAAGTTTTTTTAATGGACTAACAATGAGGTGGAGTTGTTGCTGCGAGAATCACAAAAGTACAAAGTTGCAAAAGCGAGTGAGAATTAAAGAATTCGAAGAAAAGCTATCTGGAGCATGTACAGACTGATATTAATCTTTAATCTGTCAAAATTGACTGCTGTGTAATGCCCTCCACTATCTTAGTTTAATTGGTCACTTGACTGCATCACATGACTAAAATATGTCATTGTTTTCAAAAAAGTCTCAGTTTTCGCTGTCCACACTGCGACGTGAAAGCACCATTTTCAAATGTATGCGTTTTCAAGAGCATTTTCAAAATGCGGCGTTTTCCTTGAGCCAAAACGCTGTCTCAGTGTGGACGGGAGGCCAAAACGAGGTGTTTTCAAATGAAAACGCATTAGTGTGGACGTAGCCTTAGTGTCTTGTCTGATGTTGCTGTGTGGATTTCCAGAGTAGTAATTTCATTGCATCATTGCAACAGTTGCCTAGGCATGACACCAAACCCTTGTATTTTTAATCTCTTTTATCTTCAAAAAAGAACTTGAAATCTTACCACTTATGAGACTTGTTGAAAACTTTCTACTTTATATCTCCTCTAATCTGTCTCTGGACAAAAGCTTCTTCTAAATGAAGGACTAAAACATCTATAAAAGTCCAACTGTTCTAAAAGAATAACATTGTGCTTTGATACATGATAATGCCCTGGCCATGCTGTGTTAAAATCTGACAGGCTTGCTCTCTTTGGTTCATGGTTCATCCACCATGATGGTGAATTTAAAATACCGCTCCCTCTTTTTAAGCCTTTGCACTTTCACACATACTGTACATGTGTGCAGATGTTCAAAGCAATGCTCACTGCACAAAAACAGTGAGCTGGAGAGTTCACATGTAATGCTGTAATCAGTGTAGGGGAATTTGACACAAGGTTATGTAAACTACTCAAAAACTCTACCTCGGCTGACCAAATTAGGCTTCAACAGAGCCGGAGAATTCAAATGACAGTGAGAATGGGAGGTACAGTATTTATGCTGTTCCACTCTGTCATCTTTTGCTCCTAGGGAAACTTTAAGTGAAGTATTATTTAGCCATGTGTTGTAGCTTCACCTAAGAAATGTGAAAATCTAGGGTGAATGTGGAAGCAGCTCGGTAGACTCAATCGTGCTCCTTTATTTGATGTCTCTTCATGCAGTTCTACAATGGGCAGAAAGACATAGATGGTCAGAGCTTTTCTTGTTTTCCTTATCTCCATGGAAGGAGCAGAGTCTACAACATAGGGCCACCTTTAACCTTTTTACCCTGCCACACCTCAGTACCTCAGAGGAGCAGATTTGTTCCAGAAAGATTACACACACAGCCAGCATGAAGGTTAAGAAAATGAAGCATAAACTAAAGAGAAACTCACAAGGTTTGTGAGAATTAAAAGTACATTTAAACACTTATCACCACACTTTCTTTTTTACTCTCTCTCTCTCTCTCTCTCTCTCTCTC
>NW_005187530.1:1330060-1338679 GCF_000239375.1 Pundamilia nyererei | reverse complement strand
AAAAAAAAAGACTTTTTGTAACACTTTAGTGGAGATTGAAATGACAGCCAAATCTCACCCTCATTATACTGAAAAAATAACATAAAAGAATAATAATAATAAAAAAAAGTTTAGTTCTTTTGCACCAGTTATTAAGAATCATATAGCATTAAGCAACACTCACAGCTCAGGGATTTAAAGTGGTCCTCTTTCTCAGAAGTGATGTGTTGCAGAGTCTTTCAAGGACACTGAGAAATGTAACTATGGCAACAATGTGTATTTGTTATGGAAGAGCTGAATCCGAATGTCAGGAAAACACTGAAAACGCAGAGAAACACAGACAGGAAGACAGAAACAAAGAGAGTTGAAGGGTGGAGGATGTTTGAGTGTCAAACTTTGTTTTACACACCTACAGCAAGATGCTGCTGAATTGAAAAGTTGCTAGCTTGCAGTGACTAAGTGATACCTCCACATGACCTAACACAACTGTACAAGTCTGATTAGAAATGTAATATTTTCACTATATTTTTGTAATAAAAATTACAAAGCTGTGTGGTCCAATAATTGCTAAACACTTACTAACGTGGACATGTATATGCTCAACAAGTGTAATAACAGAACACAAGAGCATGATGACCATGTAGTCTTTTCATTACTATTATTATTTCCAATATTATTATTAGCACAGCTTCTTCAAACCTGTGGTGGGGACTTGCAGTTAAAGGTGTAATTGATGCAGTGCTTGTTATTTTGGACCACTCTTCTGTTGGCTGTAGAATAATAACAAGTGCCTAAAGAATGGTTCTTTCTAACTTTAGTAAAATATTAGACAATGTAGGGATTATAGCATCAGTCTATAGTTTTTGTCCAGAGTGAAATTAGAGCAGGGCGATATGACCAAAAATATTTATCACGATATACATTTGAAAATTTGCGATAACGATATAACTGGCAATATAATTGACACTAGACAAAATGCTTTACAACTCCACAACTTTATTAATGCAAAAAACCCCATCAATGTATTTTCACTTAAACAAGCAGCTGTTTTTTATGTGCATTAAAGTTATATAAAAATGTAACCGTGCAAATTCCTTGCTGACAGTTTAACCAAAAGGCATTTCCAGTGGAAATTGGCCGACATGTCCTCAGCATAACCATGTATAATATCCATAAAACTTAAAAAGAGGTTAAACACACACAATACGGTAATATTATGTTGAAGCACAGTACGTATCACTCCGCGAGGCGCCTGCCTACGATAGCCGTAATGCTGCGACAATCGATCAAGCGGTGCGGGTTCGTAGCTTACTAAAGTCGTACTGAAACATTTGACAGATTTTCGAGCGCCGTGTACGACATAAAATCGTTTCGAGGTCAGTAAACACAACCAGAATTCATACATAAGGCACACGGGATTATAAGTGGCACTGTCGATTTTCAGAAAAATCAAAGGATTGATTTTAAGTGTGCCGTATTTTCCAAACAACACGGTAATAACGACGGCCCGCTAGAATGCGCTACCAAAAATAGTGTTTTGTTGTGTATCTGACAGACGAAAGCTAAACCAGTTCCACACCACTGAAGTTACAGCATTTTTACAAACCAATTCTGGTTCATCTGTTTCATTCAACGATCCACTTTTGCTCTTCTCATTCTGCGTCGCCGCCATGTGTGTATGTAAATATAGGCACTGCGCATGGGCGTTTTGCCCACATTCTATCGCGATATTTCATTTTCCTATCGTTGCCCAAAATTACCCCGGTATTACTGTGAACGGTATGATATAGCCCAGCCCTAAGTGAAATATCTAATATTTTCACTTTTCAAAATCCACTACCTCATCTTTCAGTCATCCTCTGTGGGATGTTTACTCATCACGCCCAAATTTCTATGTATCTACTCAAGATTTCTGTTAAGAATTATCATTCTGTCATTATGTACTATTATAACACTACTGAATTTGGTCAAACGTGATTGACTGACACAATGTTGAGACTTTCTACTACCTAACGAAACCTTATTTCCTCTCAAAGGTCCTACATAAGCGCCCTGTTAACTGAATATATTTGGCGTGTGATGAGCTCCGAGCCTAGCCAGCACTGAAGAATCAGATTGGTGTAACAAAAAAAGGGATGTCAAACTCATTTTACATCGTGGGCCACATGGAAGAAGAAAGAGAAAGAAAAGCAATTTCAACAATATGACTGAGTTTTGCTACTTGATAAAGAAATGCTGCAGTAGTAAATGAAAGAAATCTGTCAGCACAACTCTTTAGACTGAAGTTCTAAGAAACAAATGTTTAAAAGTTAAAAATCACTGCCCAGGCTGTGATGTAATTATAAAGGACAGAGCTTTTATTAATTCATAGAAAATGTCCAGTTTTATTTATTTTATTGCGGACCCATTGTAAAAAAACAGTTTCGATTGTAAATATAAACCCCCCCCAAAAAACAGGAACTTTACTGTCATTTATTTATTACCGTATTTTCTGCACTATATGGCGCACTTAAAATCCTTTAATTTTTTAAAAAATCGACAGTGCACCTTTTAATCCGGTGCGCCTTATGTATGAATTCTGGTTGTGCTTACTTGCTGCTTTATCAGGTGTAACAATTAAGTTTAACATCCATGCATCCATGAAAACAGAATTTATTAACTTTAACGGAGTTAGAAGCTAGCAGGAAGTTAGCCCGCTAGTTTCCACCTAAACATGATATAGCATGTTCTGACTGAGAGATTTCTGAAAAAATTTAAACGTACAGCTCTGCTATCACTTCCAACATAAATGACGACAGAAAACTAAACAGCAGTGACGTTTGTAGTGTTACTGAAGTTAGCTGGTATATAATATTGTGCTATGTGATCGCTAGCGACACAGCTATGTTAGCATAACATAAACACAGTGAAGCTGGAGGATGAACGCTAACTTTTTTTCCACTCGATAAAAGTTAACGTGAGGGTTCCTGATGGTTAGGGACAAATGCAATCGCATGGCAGGATGTAAACGGACCAAACAACACTGAAATAGAGCATCTACGAGAGAATTTAACATTAATGAATCAATGGTACGGAAGTGGAGGAAGCAAGAAGAATGAGTTTAGAAAAGTTTGACTTATCTGACTGTTTTGTTTCACTTAATACGCCTTATAATCTGGTGCACCTTATGGTCCGTACAATACGATACCTAATTACTGTGGTGTAGTATGAATGGCTGTGGGGGAGGTCTTTATCAGTAGCACAAGATATAAAATTACTCAAAATCCAAAATTTATGCCCTCATTCTCTAATGATGTTCAGTGGGCTGGATTGGAGACTTTGCCAGGTCAAATCTGGCCCCGATCCTTATGTTTGACACCTCTGATCTAAAATAGCAGTGTAGGTGTTACGTAGTTCTCCGCCTTTAACACAAATGCTACTGCAACTCTGTTTCTTTAGCTTAAAAGTATATCAACATCCCACTGATAGTAACATTTTTTAAAATACTTTAACCTGTATCACACAGTCACTTACATTTGTAACTGTAGCTTGCAACTAGGTGCTGCAAAGCACAGCAACAACTATAGTATGCTTATCTGTTCTGCAGTCTGTTTTGTTCTCCATTCTCCAAACTACACTTCTGTGTGACTGACCTCAGGGAAGTTACACTACAGAGAAGAAGGGTGGGAGTGCTATTGACTGTTGTCATGGAAATAAATGAATAAACGTGTTTACTGGAGGTTGCAAAGTCTCTGACATGGGCGTATGCGCAGTAATCTCTATGTATCTGTACACTTTAACTGCTGTGTACGCTATACACTTTTGGTGAACTTGTGAACTTTTAGGCTTTGAGTTGACTTTTAGGCTTTAAGATGTTTCAAGTTTATTTGCGCACACACAGAGATCCTACAGAGGTCCAGATGTGAGGATTTTACTTGTTGGTAAGTCCCACCATAAATAATAATAACAATAAAAACTAATGAACAAATAGCGGAAAAATGAAAGAGTCAAACCAAGCAGAGAGAAAAGCAGACTTGTGTGGACTGACTGAACAACAAGGAAGAAAGAAATTAAGAACATAAGTGGAGGAGAAATCTGCTTTTAAAGTACTACTGTATCTGAGACTACACTGTTTAATTTGTAGCACGGTCGTAACGCTCACAGTTATGCATTGTTTTGGACGGGCACAGAGTTGGTTGTGGTGTTAATGGTAAATGTTAGGTGACATCAAGGATAGGAGAATTCATTTTAAATTTAAGGTGATGCTGATTGGATTTACTCTTTTAATTGCATTTTTATATTAGCTTTACACTGCTTAGAGGTTTGGCCCCAGTCACATTAGACAAGCCGACTGCTGTACAATCTTTTGTACAATATGTGGCTATTTGCATTTTTTGTGCTGTCTGGGACTGATTGCAAGTAGATGCTAACCAACTGGTCACCAAGAGACTGAGCGGAGATTAGACTTAACTTCAGGATGACCAATTTTGGTTGCAAATGAACTGCAAATGTCGCCTGGTGACAGGCAACTTATCTCAGTGTGACTCTGACTGCAATTAGTCTAAAAGGTTTGCAAATATTTGCCATCTAACTTATAAAGGGCAAACAGACGGTCAACACATTGCAATCACTTGTAATCAGTGTCGATCAATGAGCAACTCATCTGCACTATCATTTAGGTCTCCAAGTGCGTAATGTAAAGGATCACAAAAACCTGAGCTTCTAATAAACAGCCACAAATAAACACAACAGGACAAAGGGTGCTATTTGGTGAGGGCATCTCACCAATGCATCTTGGTGGAAGGGGGGCATCTTGTTCCATTTATTGAAATCAACAGCAGACCTTTGAAGTTTGACAGCTAATAAATATGTGAAAATGACTCCGCTCTGCAACATGTTTTACAGTATTATGGAGCACAATTTCTAGCTCTAAATGATGCAATTAATGATAGGAGTGTGACTGGTTCTTTCTATTGGGCCATCATAGCAGCTGCAAAGCTAGCAAACAGTGTGCGTAGCATTTCATCAGAGACTCCCTAATAGCAATGTGAGACAGCTGTCCCAGTGCTTACATGTAACACAGTAAGTACTTTAATCTTTAGTCTCCACAATTCGACTGTATTCTCAAAATAGCATTTCGACTTTATTCCCAAAATGAACACTATTTTTTTTCCTAATATGACCACATATTGTACTCTGTTGTACATTGTTTACAGAGAGAAACATAAGCATAAAACTTGGGCTTGCATTGTCTTACTTTATTAGTAAAAAGTCCAGACTGTGAGGCTTGACATGTGGATTCTCTGTGGTCTGCCAGTGGCAGTGTAACGCACTACAGGTCTGATGCCGATGACAACAGATTTGAGATTCACCACAGTTAATTTTAGCAGTATTTCAAACAGATTGAATGTGCCAACTTGACTCTTGATAGCAGACTGTCTTCGTCTTATTGCTACAGTATTATATCCCCATTTTATGAATGTTTTGAAGCACCTATGTCGCTTCAAATATGGAAAACTGTGTGGAAGTCATCTCAGACTTGGTCCCCTTCTTTGAAGTGACCACTTCAAAGGCACTTGGAATTATTTTGGTTGTGCCCCCGACTCCAATCACTGTTTTCCCTTAAGTGACTGCATCCTTATGGAGTATCTGGTTATATCTTGTTGAATTCAGTTAGCTAAATCCACAAAGCACAAATCAGCTGATCGCAGCCTGCAGATAAAGAACCCTATCTGCTCTTACAGTAAAAGTATTTTGATTCTAAGTGATTTCCCACGCTGCACCATAACAACCGATCTTATTGTTAATACTTTTCCACTGATTATAGTCATTATCCTGTTTAGGTGAGGAGGCAAAATCACCCATCTACAATGTAGGCAGCAACAAATAGAGATAGTTTTTAAAATTCCCTTTGTTTTTCTCTGCATATGTCCAATGTTCAGAGTAAGTATATTCATTAGAATTTGAATTTAATTTGAAATACAGCACGTGTTTTTCCATACACACTGTGTATTCCATCACATGTAGTTCAGTTTCCTCTGCACAGCAACACCTGGTAGAGCTCATTTGTATTTTTCAAATTTGAGTACATTTCAGAGGCTGTAGTTTTTCATTTTTACTTGAGTAAAGAAGTTGAATCAGTATGTCAACTTTTACTGGTATCTGTACTTAAGTGAAAAATATGTGACCTTTTTGGCAATAGTAAAACGTTGGTTCTTAAAAGAAATCATTGTAAGCACAAGAAATTGTAATTTCAGCTGAGTGACCTGAAGCATGAATTTAAGTTTTCTTGATGTTGCCAGGCTTGTTGTTTTACTTTCTAAAATGCATCCAGACAATATCCTTCCTGGTCCCACCTGGATGATCACTATAGAATTTGTTTAAGTTTATATATTGAGAATGTGATTCTCACTGCAGAAACAACACCATGTGGCTTTCTTGTGTGCCCTTCCATTCCATTGTAGTTGATCAGATTCCTCATATATCCAGTCCCTGCTGTACTCTGCACCTCTGTATTTTGTTATTACATTAATACATCACATTTATTTATTTAATAATTTTCTTGCTTGTGTTTTAAGTTGCTTTTTAATACCTCCTCCTTGTCCTTCCCCTTTTCTTTCCTGTACTAGACGCCACATGAGAAAACAAACTTGACACATCTGCCACTGTGGATCAGCCTCCTGGTCTCTCCATCTGTAACATTATCGCTGTCTGTAATGCCATAAGGGCTTTGGGAAATGGTGTGGTTTTATTTGAATTTGGAAGTGCAGGAATGTTTACATGCTGACATCTATGACATGAGAACATATGAATGAATATGTATGATTTCCTCCATTCACGTGATGAATATTTATGTTTGTCATGTTTTTCTGTCGTGGTTAACTTAAGAGACAGTCATTTAAAGAAAGTAAAAAAAAAGATCAAAGAAAGAAAAATATATGTTGCTGCATGCCAGCACAATCTCTCTCTCTCGTCATTATTATTTATAAAGGGAATATAGTCATATACAATCCATATGCAACATCTGGCCATTGTTCTTTGGTATATCGTTTTCATTTCTAGTATTGATTGTCACCAAGCTTTCCTTCACTCGTCCGCTAATATACATTCAACAGTGCCTCTTTTTTGTTATGTAGAGTGGACTGAAATGGCAGGCTGATGTTGACATCCAAGATACCTGTCGTTTTGGTCGGTAAAAATGCTGGTGCATATTGAGATGATGGCATTGTGTTTATACAGGAGCTGTTGATAGACTGTACCCTTCACCACTTAAGCTTAAATGAATCACCTGAAATTTTATTAGGCACACATTGCTACCACCTACGTGGTTGGACTTCTGCCTTCAGAATTGTCTTGATTTGTTGTTGCATAGATTCAGGAAGGTGTGGAAACATTCCTCTGAAATATTGTTTTGTTGACAGTGCAGATTTGTCGACTGCAAATCCATGATGCGAGTCTTGGTTTCCAGAGGCATGACACAGTTCTTCCTCCACAGTCACCAGTTCATAAAACCACTTTCAAATGATTTAAAGTTTGTGACATGGCATCCTGCTTGAAGCAGCCATTAGAAGATGGGTAAACAATGGATATAAAGGGATGGACATGGTCAGAAACAATGCTCTGGTAGGCTGTGGCATTTAAGTGATGCTCAAGTAGTACTAAAGGGTCCAAAGTACGTCAGGAAAATTACACCACCAGCAGTATAAATTGTTAGTACAAGTCAGGATGGACCCAGGCTATGGGCAGAAATCTGTGCCATCAGAAACTAAATTTGAATAAGTTAAATTTGAATTGCTCAGATTGAATCTGAATTGTAACTTGAATAAATGCTTTTGAAAACTGAATTTGAATTAGTCTAATTTGAAATTGAATTTATGGTTTGAAAATGAATTGATTTGCTTGAAACTGCATTTTATCCTTTAAAAATTCAGCTCTCGAATAATTTCAGTTTCATTTCTCACCATTCAGTTTCAGTTCCCCCTCGTGTTTCCAACTCATGTTAAGTCTCCCCTGCTCTTCATGTGTTTCATGTCTGTGTCTTACGTTGTCAAGTTCTGGTTGTCATGTGTGCGTTTCATTATGTTTCCTGTTTTATTTTGGAAGGAGTCGTGTGTTCTTGGTTCTTTGTATTTAGCTTCACTGCTCCTGTCATTAGGTTCATGTTAGTCAGCTGTTTCCTCATGTGTCTCCACTTCCCCTGATCACCTCATGTGTGTATTTAAGTCCTCTGTTTTTGCATGTCATTTGTCAGGTCGTCTGCTCATCCATGTCTCATCTCTATCTCTGTCAGTTCACTATGCTTAAGGTTTTTTCATGTTTAGTTTTAGTTCACCCAGTTTAGGTTAGTGTTTCGTGTTCACCTATGCCCTATTGTTTGGTACCCTTGTTTCTAGGGATGGGTATCGTTTAGGTTTTATCCGATACCGGTGCCAAACCGGTACTTTTGAAACGGTACCGGTGCTCAAACGGTGCTTAAAGAATGGAGAACACAAAATTGGTCCAAAAACCTCTCATGTTCAGCTGTTTTTTTGTAAAAGGATAACAATGTTAGCCTTTTCTGCAGCTGTGGGGCATATATGGTATCACTCTTGGCTGGAAGCAGTGCTTAAACAATGGAAAAAACACAAACTTTGTCCTAAACCTCTCATGTTTAACTGTTTT
>NW_005187530.1:1324472-1328990 GCF_000239375.1 Pundamilia nyererei | reverse complement strand
CCAAACCTTTGTATTTTAGCTTTATTTATGTCTTACACAGCATCCCAACTCTTTAGCTAACTTAATAACTTTAGCTAAAGTGAATAGTTAGTCTAATTCATTAGTGCAGCATTACTGTATTTTATTTGTACATATTGCTGTCAATTCATCACATAGCTGTTTATCCAATCCAGTACCACACCCCTGAACCCATATTTTTCCAGTTTGATTTTTAGAATTTCGTGGTCAACAGTATCAAATGCTTTTTTTTTTTTTCCTTTTTTTTCTTTTTTTTTAGATCTAGAAAGACTCCAAGTGCATACTTCTTATTATCCATAAATTCTGTTATTTCTTCAATTAAATCCATCAATGCCAAAACTGTTGATCTATTATTTCTAAACCCATACTGGCAATTTGCCAACAAATCATGTTTATCCACAAAGCTGTCAAATCTTTTTAGAAATAGTTTTTCCAGTATCTTAGAAAACTGGGAGAGTACCAACACTGGTCTATAATTTGTAAAACACTGCTTTTCACCTGGTTTATAAATAGGAATAATTTTTGCAGCTTTCATTTTTTGTGGAAAAACCCCTTCCTGGAAAGACAAATTAAAAATATATTGTAGTGGTTTTACAATACCATCAATTACACTCTTTACCGTTACCATATCAATATCATGACAGTCAGTACTCGTTTTGTTCTTAAGTCCACTGACAATATCATGTATCTCCTTCTCTTCCACTGCTCTTAAAAACATTGAACTTGCATTCCTTTCAATGTTTCCTCCAGTCTCCCTTTCTATCATATCAACCTTTATTTCCGCAGCCAGATTTTGGCCCTATATTTACAAAAAATTCATTGAATCCATTTACTACTTCGTTCATTTTACTAATAGTATTTGTCCCTTCCATAAAATACCCAGGGTAGTCATTAGTCCTTGGTCCATTTTTTATAATACTATTTAATACCTTCCATATCCCTTTCATGCTATCTTTATTATCTTCTAACTTTTTGATGAAGTATTCTTTTTTTACAAGTTCTCATTATGTTAGTTAATTTATTTTTATACTTTTTATATTTCTTTTCAGATTCTGTAGTTCTCTTTTTAATGAATTCTCTATATAAGGTGTGGTTTTTTTTTTTTGGTTTTTTTTTAACAGGCATTTTGCAGTCCCTTTGTCATCTTTCATATCAAATCAAAATAGTGTGGTCATTCTCCTCTCATCTCTGGTATCAATAAGACGTTTTATCTCAGAGAACTGTTGCTCACTGTATATGTTCTCTTTTCTGACCATAGTCTATCAACCCCTGAGATGCTTGTGTGGGAAAATACCAGCAGATCAGCGGTTTACTGAGACCAGCCCATCTGGCACCAACAGCCATGAACTTCAGCAGGGCATCTGGACCATGTTTGCATACCTAAATGCATTGATTTGCTACCATGTGATTGGCTGATTAGATTTTCCCCCAAACAAGCAGCTGAACAGGTGTACGTTAAAAGATTCCAGTGAGTGTAGACGATAATACAATTTGATACATTGTAATTACCTGAGGTCACAGCACAAACTAACTAAACAATGAATCATTCACTCGGCTGATGAATTAGTTACCATGGAGGAAACTAAACATTGGTTCGCCCAAAATAAGAATACTAGAGAGCGTTTGTTTGGGGATGTTTGGATAAAAAAACTAAACAAAAAAATTCCTTCACCCTGGAAACAACAAAAACAACATTTTGTTACAGATTTAACTACGTTAAATGACTTCAGATTATGTAATTTAATGAACCGAGTCCTTGTATTTTTAATTGAAAACATGAAGGTAATTTAAGGTTCAAAAACACAACAATGAGTATAATGAACGTTATACTGTTTTAACATTCAGTTGGAATTTGCAGTACAGTTGGCATGCTATTTGTTGAAACAGGACATTAATTGAAAGATATTTTCCCCTCATTTTCGGTATAATTAGATTTTGTCATTACAATTCTTGTTGCTCTTTTCTACTGGGGGCATTGTTTGAGATTATCTGTAGTATAAAGGAATGATCCATGAAATACACATGTGAAAAACACATGGAACACATTTTGTTTTTTCCTTTTGTATTACATGTCTGAACTTCACATGCGTCATGAAAAAAAAAAGACACATGGTTCAGGCTGTTTCGTTGATGTGACGCTTCAGTGAGTTTGAGTTACATTATACCACATTTCTTTCCTTTCAGACTGAGGGGGGTTCATACTGTCTTTCTTTGCCCCTAAATTTATACATTGGGCTTACATTATGTTCTTTACAATCCCTCTTTGCACAGTATGGATCATTGAGGTGAATGGTTTCTATCAAGATGGTGGCCTGAAATTACACAGTCATATTTTTTCAGTACGTAATTATTTAGTTCTGCAAGTTCAGAAATCAAATTTAAAGAAATATCTGAACAGTTCAGAGAAAAAAGTTCAGAGAAAAATTTAATACTGCAAAATAGTTATTAAAAGCACATTTGTGAGCTTTTTGGCACTCAATCCGTAAGGAGAGCGTTTTTCTACAGCTAATAGGTCATTGCTGTGGACCCTAACCTACATTTCTGTTAAGAATTATCAAACACCACTGAATTTGGTCATGCTTATCTAACCGTCAGGATGTTGAGATGTTTTACTAACTAATGAAATCTGATTTCCTCTCAAAAGGTCTTTCTTAGGTGCACTGTTGTTCACTGACTGCTGCAGTACTCCACATGTTTCTCATGCATTGATTTTCACGCACTAGGTTTAACTTAGAGGATTGTTTAGAATCTAAACCAAATATATTTTCTGGGGCTCTCTGCATTATCAGATGGATGAGGCTCTGGGTGTCCTGCCAGCTTGGTGTCCTGGGGCATGTAGCAGACACAGGGATTATCCAGAGTTCACATTTGGCTCCTTTTCACATCACGCCCCACATAACAAACACTCTGGGAACATACTAGCTCTAACTTGTGAGACGAGGACATACAGTAGTAATTGCAGAACATAGTTCAAGGATGAATCCTAAACAGTCTTTAACCTCTGGCGCTAAAATAGAAATACCACAAAGTGTGTTTCTCACAATGGCCACTGGAAGGTTACTCTAATAGCAAGTGAGTCTCTGCAGACTCTCTTGCTAAAATTGCCCACCTCAAGATTAAAAAGCATTTGGTCTCCATGCACAATTTTCCCAGTCAGAGAATCTATATGGTGGGTAATTTTTTTTTCCTTTTCTTTCCTTCTTATCATTGGTCAGTAATAGCATTTAATAAGGTTTTTTTTTAAAATCCTATTTACTTTTTTAATGAAGTAATTTCATTATGCAATATGGTAAGTTTATGGATATGCTCTTTTCTTTTTAGAAAGCAATCCTCTCCACATTTAAAAACCTTAAGATGAAACAACTACAACTAAACTCATTTTCCACTGTAACCTGTAAGCATCATTTATGAACTTGCAAATGTGTCCGTCTGTGCAAATGTTTCCTCTCAGACAGCATGCAGAAAGAGGTGTTGCCCAGTGCAGACATGCTCCCTTACATATTTCCAAAATCCTAACTGTACATTGCTGGACACAGATGACGTATGAGTCTGCTGAATGCTGATAGGTTGACAAGTGGGAACAGAGAAAGGAGCAACAGCAACAGCTCATTTGGATTGAAAAAATCTTTGATGATCAAAAAATAAATCAGTGACTGCAGTGGAGACTTTTCATTGTTTTTAACACTTCAGCTCTTTGTATGTTATAACTTCACTCTTTCTGCAGCTGCCGGATGGACCAACAAATGAGCAAACAAGAGTGGACCACAAGGCTGTTTTGCACATACTTTGTACACTGCCTCCATCACCAGCAGAGCTCTTCTCAGGCAGACAAACCGTGCCCAGACTGCCAGAGGCTGCAAGTGCGCTACCTCTGCTGGACCGCAGTCTGTGCTGTATTCACAAGAAGTTGCCACAGCAGGTGCCTTTCATTCTTGATTTGGTAGATTTTTACAACAGAAGCCCTTCTTCATGCAACCCACAAGCGATTTGTGTCTCCTTCTGGGATCAAACCAGGCACCTTTTGGCAAATGCATAATCCATTACATAGGGACCACTTCCTTTTATAAAAACATCTCTCTTTTTTTATTTTTAAGGCTTAAACCGAACTAGCTAACACCAACATTTACTGATAACTCCCCACTTGGACCGTTATCCACATAATCACCTTCAGTTTACAAAGATGGGAACATCCAAAACTGCAAAGTAGGAAAACGTTAAAATCGTAGTAATTCAATCTAATGGCTGACATTGTTGTGATCACATGAAATCAAAGTGCCATGGAAGGAGTAATTCAAATGGTACTAAAAACTGGTTGGAATGGATAAAAACCTTGGATGAAAACTTTAGGTCATGCGTTCACTTAAGAAAGAAGTGTAATTTTATTTGTTGACTTAGCTTTCTTTTTTTGGGGTGAATGCTACCAAAATCCCTGTTTAAGTACTGCGTATCTAACACAAAGTCAGTGTCCTCACTCTACAACTATTTCTTTTTTTTTTTTTT
>NW_005187530.1:1307503-1324207 GCF_000239375.1 Pundamilia nyererei | reverse complement strand
AAAAAAAACATGACATCTTTAAGCCACCGGGAAATAGTAGGATACTTAACAGACTTCCAATGCAACAATATTAGACGTCTCGCTAGTAGGGATGTGAAGGCTATAATGTCCTTTTGTGTGGAATACTCTACAACTATTTCTGCTGAAATAACTAACCTCAAAGTCTATTATATCTCTTTTCATGAATTCTTTTCTTCTTTTGTACCTAGCTGGCGGTCGGCAGGGGAGGTCATCCACAAAGCCAATAGTGCGCTGTGGGTGCTGTAGGGTTACCATCTTGGTCAAAGTTGCACTTCTATGCCTTGCGATCTCTGGCCATGACCTTTGCTTGCTTGAGGGTTAGAATATGTTCTTTAAGATGGTCTTCAATTTGCTTGATCCAAGTCTTCTTGGGCGTGTCACGCTTGATTCTCCAGTGGGCGGGGCGCTGCTGCAGCAGACGGCGATAAGTCAGGTGATGGTTGCGCATGTGGCAGATGTGGCCAAACCATTGCAGTCAGTGCTTCTGGATCAGCTGTTCCATTGAGGGCTGCTGGTGACATTGATTCTGTATCGCGCTGTTGCTGGTCACAGAGGGACACTCGGAGAATGTGACGCAAACAGCGCATTTGGAAGACCTCAAGCTTGTTGAGGTAATTCTTGAGGATGACCCAGGCCTCGGATCCATAGAGAAGAATGGGCAATACCAGTGTGCGATACAGCTGGATTTTAGTGATGAGGGTGACGTTAGTCTTTTTCTGGAATTCCAAAAAATCCAGAATTTTAATGATTTAACATATATGAAATAAAATATGCTAAGCATGCTGAAGTTGCAGTTGTTAAAAAACAAACAAACAAAGACCCCCCCCCCCCCCTTAAACATTAACAAGTCAGGTAACTTTGATTAGATTTGAATGAATGAATGACTATATATATAAATGTTGATACTTGCTACTCAGTCGAAAAAGAACATTAAAACTCAACCTTCAGATGTGTAAAATCTAAGACTATTGGAGCTTTAATGTCTTTGGCTTTATCATCTTTCCAAAGGGCTTTCACCAGGTTGCTGTGTACATATAACCAAATCAGTGGCGCTATCCAGAAAAAGGAAGCTCCCAGCTGTAGTCTGTGAAAAATGCAGATGTTTTTTTTTCTTCTGAAATGTGATCATTTATCAAAGTCTCAGATGGACTCTGATATGTTTGTAATGAGAAAGTAGTTGCCATTAAGATTTGCGTCTGGGTATGGTATTGTGATAATATGGCAACGTAAAAGCCAAAAAAACACAAGACATTTTTTTCTGACTGCTCAATAATGGTCACTTCCTGTACTGCTGCAAAAGAGAGCCCCTTGGGAGCTTGACTGTGTTAAAATAGGGGAAGATATCAAATTGACTGCTAATTTCACCCTCTCCTATTTGTGTTGTTCCTATTACATATTTATCTATATCCAGCTATGGCCTGTAGTGTGATCGAATGGATTTTCACATCTGTGTTTTGCTGTGGGAGGTTTACCAAACAGCGTCAGTCTGTGGTTTGCTGAAACTTTGTTTCCGGAAACCACAGGCTAACACTATTTTAGTAAACTCTTGATTCATGCCGAGGATTTACGTTCCCTCAGTTTCAATCCATAAATCCCTGTAAGCGGCATGGATACACTTATATGGTCAGTCTTTTTGTGTTTAACAGGCACTGCAGTTAAAGCATGCAGATGGATACAAAAGATGCATTGTGACACCAGATACTAAAGGTCTGGCATTAAAGGAAAGAAATAAATTAGAGGAAAACCATTTTACTAACTAATTTGAATATAAAGTCCATCAGCTAAGCTTATTGTAACAGAAACATGGTCTTAAACAAAAAATTTTGGCTTGTGAATTACTATTATTGCTAGATACTCAAGCTCAGAGTGTTGCGCAATGCTCTGTGTCTAAAACAAAGATTAGTGCCAAAAAAATGTTTGTAGTATCTAAATCTAACCCTCCAAGACAGGAAAATCTCTTACAAGTGGCTTCCATTTATATTATTGTATATTCAATATGTATTCAATTATACAGCAATCTACCATCTTCAATATTACACAACAATAGGCAGCATGTCAAACATCAAGCCTATCTTTTAAGGGAAACTTGGGATAATCAAAAAATAATGTTACAGAAAGAGCAATGATGCTGATGTGCTGTCTCCCCATTGTTACTGTAGCTTCGGCAATAATGACACTAATTTGCAAAAAGGCTACACACAATGTGATCGTAAAGTTCTGTGAATCCACTCTTACAATATATCTTTGATGTGTTGTAATGCACATCGAAGCTTCTTCAGGCACTGCAGTTTCATTTTGATCAACATATACAGATGTGAAATATGCACTGAGTCTCCTTCTCTGAATCCAAATGTAAGGGCTGGGTGGGTTTGACACAGAAGCTGATGTTTGCTTCCTGCAAAGTTTGAAACTGTGGTTAAATTTCAGTTGCCCTGAAGGGAATAAGGGCGAAAACTTGGAGAACCAAACCATTTTTATTGCAAATTCTAATATAAAATATATGATATAAAGAAGTCATAAGACAAAACTGATCAAACATTCTCTGCCTACATTCCTAGTGTCCTGTACACATTAAAAAAGAACCACAAAGTAAGGTATATGTACATGGATCCCAGGGTCTGCTTTGAATAATAACACAAGTTACAGATGGACATCAGCAGAGAAAAAAAAAAGAAGTTTTCTTTCCAATCAGTCCCCCGAAGATCAGATTGCTCAACCGTTTGGGCAAGCCTTTAATCCCCCCAAAGAGTCACACAAAAGTACCTCACACAGACTCACACACACAGAAACCCACACTCACACTGATATAGTCTCCCAGGGTTCCTTTGTATCTGCTTTGTGGGTGTTCTGGTCACCCTGACTCATTAGGTATCACAGCCACCCGGGGCTGATGACGACGGCTGACGTGTTCTCTTGTGCGAGAGTGTTTCTGTGGGAGGATACCAAAGATTATCATGTGATGCCAAACAAGGGCGAATTCAGTGAGTCTGTTTCCTTGTTGTTGAGATAGCTTTTAAAATAGGAGAGAAATGCTCCTTTGCAGTGTTGTCATGTTAGCATTTTAATTATTTATTGTTTTGATATCTTATATTGTATCTTTCATTATGACAGAAGCAGAATTTGTTCCCATGCTCTGCAAACAACAGCAACAAAATACAACCTCCAAAAATGTTAATTCATTAACACAGAGACCAAATTTCTTCTAATCATTAATCAAGAAGGAGTCTTCCAGAAATGAATCCCAGATTTTGCGGCTTCTGTGACACAATACTGATATTAAGACCCCAATTCCAAGAATTTTAATCAGCTGTGTATAATGCAAATGAAAATATATATTTCATTCACAATAGAACATAGAAAACATATCAACACATCTCAAAAAAGTTGGAATGGCGGCAATAAAAGGCTGGAAAAGTAAATAGTACTAAAAAGAAATGGTTTTTGCAACTAATGTGGTTGCTTGGCAACATGTGTGGGTAATTAAATAGAGCTTGTTAGAGGGGAAGAGTTTCTCAGAAGCTGAGGTTTTACCACTCTGCAACAAAGTGTGGAAAAAATTCCAAATAATGTTCCTGAACATAAAATTTGTAAGCCCTTGAATATTACATGATCTGCAAAACATAATGTCATCAAAAGATTCTGAGAATCTATAGAAATCTCAAGGCAGCGGACAGGACAAGGTCAAAAATCAAGATTTGATATCTATAAACTTCACATGCTCTGGTGGCACTGCATTAAAAACATGGAAATCACTGCATGGGCACATTTCCAGAAATTATTGCCTGTGCTACAGTTCACCATGCCATCCACAAATCCAGGTTATAGTTCTGTCATGCAAAGAAGAAGCCAAATGTGAACATAATCCAGAAACACTGCTGTGTTTTCTGGGCTAAAGTTCATTTAAAATGGATTGAGGCAAAGTGGAAAACTATTATGTGGTCAGATGAATTAAAATTTAAAGTTCTCTTTTGGAAAACATGGATGCTGTGTCCTCTAGACTAAAGAGGAAAGGGTCCTGCCAGCTTGTTGTCAGTGCTCAGTTCAAAAGTCTGCATCTCTGAATGTATGGGGGTACATTAGTGTTTGAGAGCTTGCACATCTGGAAAGGGACCATCAGTGCTGAAATGTATATACAGCTTTTAGAGCAACATATGCTTTCATAGAGACATAGAGCATTTTTCAGAAAAGCCCTTGAACACATAATTCTCAACTCCACACTGCATCTATTATAACAGCATACTTTGAAATAGAAAAGTTCGGGTGCTATCCTGAACCGCTTGCAGTCCATTCCTTTCACCAAATGAAAAATTGGAACATTTTGAAATGAAAAATACAGCAAAGAAGACCCGGGACTGTTGAGCAGCATGAATCTTGTATCAGACATGAATAGAACAAGATTTCTCACCCAATAGTCCAGGAGGGGTTCTGTTCATAATTTTTATGGACAGGATTTCTAGGCGCAGCCAAGTGGCGGAGGGCTTTCGCTTTGTGGCCTCAGAATCTCATCTTTGATTTTTGCAGATGATGTGGTTCTGTTGGCTTCATCGGGTGAAGGCCTCCAGCTCGCACTGGAACGGTTCGCAGCCGAGTGTGAAGCAGCGGGAATGAGGATCAGCACCTCCAAATCTGAGCCCATGGTTCTCAGCCGGAAAAGGGTGGAGTGCCCACTCCGGGTCGGGGATGAGTTCCTGCCCCAAGTGGAGGAGTTCAAGTATCTCGGGGTCTTGTTCGCGAGTGATGGGAGAAGGGAGCCGGAGATCGACAGACGGATTGGGGCTGCAGCTGCAGTAATGCGGACGCTGCACCGGTCCGTCGTGGTGAAGAGGGAGCTGAGTGTAAAAGCGAAGCTCTCAATTTACCGGTCGATCTACGTCCCTACCCTCACCTATGGCCACAAGCTGTGGGTAGTGACCGAAAGAACGAGATCGCGGATACAAGCGGCAGAAATTAGCTTCCTCCGAAGGGTGGCTGGCCTCTCCCTTAGAGATAGGGTGAGAAGTTTGGCCATCCGGGAGGGGCTCAGAGTAGAGCAGCTGCTGCTCCACATCGAAAGGAGCCAGCTGAGGTGGTTCGGGCATCTGACAAGGATGCCCCCTGGGCGCCTCCTGGGTGAGGTGTTCCAGGCATGTCCCACCGGGAGGAGGCCCCGGGGCAGACCCAGGACACGCTGGAGAGATTATATCTCTCGGCTGGCCTGGGAACGCCTTGGTATTCCCCTGGATAAGCTGGAGGAGGTGGCTGGGGAGAGGGAGGTCTGGGCCTCTTTGCTTAGGCTGCTGCCCCCGCGACCCGGCCCCGGACAAAGCGGATGAAGATGGGTGGATGGATGGATAGTCCAGGAGGCTGTTACTGTAAATTAAATATGGGGTTGTATGTGAGAGCAGTAAGACGGAGAACCTGGTGCCAAACATTACTTTTGCGAAACATCCTATTATGTTACCATGCACAGCCTTACAAAGCCACTACAACATGGCTGTAGACTCTTGCTTTAGTGCCCAGTTTGGTTTTGGTGGTTCAGTTTAAATGGTGCAAGCATTCGACTTTGGTCAAGAACAACTTTCCTGAACACCAGTCAGCCAGATTTCAACATTTAGTATGGTCGTTCATGCTTTCCTCGAAAGTGTGTTTTGCAAATTTGCATCTATTCAGACCTGTGTGTGGACACTGTATAGGTCACACAATCTCAGGTGAAGCAATTGCATGCATGTGTGGTGGCACAAGCTTACACAGCAAACCTGCCTCCATTCTTCACTTTTTTTAGATAAAACCACTTGTCTGCATTTAGTCTGCCACAGTCAGCATAAGTGGTCATAAAAAACATGGACTGCTTATTACTCTAACATTGCCTTGTCATGTCATCAGCTATGTAGGTCCTTATGAAATCTGATGGCTTCATTTTCATGAGATGTCTTTTGCAAATGGTTTATCCTCAGAAAATAAAAGTCCATGGGAACTTTTTTCCTCCAGCAGAGGAACAGCAGAGCAGTGTGTCCCTCTTTCTCTTTCTCTCTCTCTTACACTATTCTGCATTAACTCCTTTACATTTAAGGACTGGCTTGTGTATGTTGTATTCTTGTACAGCACTTTGGTCAACGCTCCTGTTGTAATTAAATGTGCTATATAAATAATTAAACTATTAAACTATTGTGCTGCTATTCTGTTGTTATGGTGGTAATTAGACTTCCTGTGTCTCTAAATAATTTATGTGTTTGCTCTGCAACTCTGCTTTTTTATCTATTCTTCAATTGCCTGCTTTTAGTCATAGGGATTGCACAGATGTTTCGGGTTCCTGTTGCTTTGATTGCTTTGAGGAGTTTAATAAACACTCCCAGTTACACTTCCCTGGGCCATTCAGCCAGTCGCTGCCCCTGCCAAGGAAAATATATACCTGTTACTCGCCTGCCCACTCTCTACTGAAGCTCCCTCTGTCTCCAGAGAGGCATAAAGCACCTAATATGCCTGCCAGCTGCCTGTCCCGATCACCTGCTCAAGATACAAACAAGTAAGGTCTCAGAGTCAAATCATGAATACTGCTGGATCTTATCAAACTCACCTTCCCATTCTCCTCCTGTTCTTTGGATCTAGTTTGTAGCCAAATATGGCAGAATGATGTGGCCAACCTTTCCACCTTCCTTGAGCAGCTGTCTACCACCAAAATGTTTTGTCACGTCAACATACAAATAGCATATTTCAATCAGTTATTTCTAAACTGCCTCAGTGCCTCAGTGCCCTGTCTTCAAAACCCCAGTTCATCCACAAATAAAGGAATCTGGTTCTATTACCTCATCACCTCCCTCTGTCTGTGACCCAGCACCCCCATATGTAATTATTTTAGAGGTGAGCAGAGTCACGGTGGGTGTTTTTTGTTGCAATGCTCTTTATTGTTTATTTATTCATCTTGTGCCTTCATAATAACTTCCCACAATATGGGTTTGCTTAAGGATCAGGCTCTCAAGTGGGCTAAGTCTTATTTAATTACCCATACAACTGAGTCATCCACATATGATAAGGGAAGAGGCTAGATGGCACTTTAATTTATGACAGAGAAATAAGAGTGTGGTTGAGTTCCCAAATGAACTCTGTGTTCTCATGGCAGGACCGGTGGGGGACATCCACCTCCATTATTCCTTAAATGATAAGCTTAAAGTTGAACTAACTATGTGACTATGGGACAGGGTTAATCAGCTCTGTGAATGAGCAAGATAAAGAAATTTCAAACCCTAGCCTCCTGTCAAATAAAGTTTACTTCAAATTTCCAAAAATTGTTCCTCCCCACTTTAAGGTTTCAGCACCAGTGCTTCGAGGTTCTCACAGAACATCTGGAGGAGTGGATGCAGCTTGGATACTTTTGTCTGGTCAAAGTAGGGGGTTTCGGTGGGCAGATCACTGCTAAATTCACCTCCCTGCATGTTCCTTCCTGTCACCCTAGGATTCAGTCAAGAAAACTTAACTATGGTACAATGCAAAATCACATTGATTACCAAATAGTGCAGCAATTGGGTATTCCTGTTAAACTACTCACTATACCCCTGTCAGTTTGCTTCATCATGTCTAGGAACCATCATGAGCATCTGAAAATTTTGTCTTGTTGCTCTGTACTCACCTATAATCTTTGGTTTCCCTTGGCAAGACAAAGTAATCCTCACATCAGTTGAAATGCAAGATGCAGTAAGAGCTGGATTCTGTTTTGCCCTTGTTTACAGTCAGCAGTTCCTCCTGCTTGTGGTGACCCAGAAACTGTTGAACCTAACTCATCTGATCTATCTCTTGTCAGAAAAGGAATATCAAGAAAAAGGCTCTGTCATTCCCACTTCAAGTGGGTGCTGGTTTTTTTTTGGGGGGGGGGGGGGGGGGGTTAGAAAAAAAAAGACTCAGAGACCTTGCATAGACCATTGTAGGCTAAATCAAATACGAAAAACAAATACCCAGTACATTTAATCACCTCTGTCTTTTAGCATATTGCTACAATCTTTACTAAGTTAGACCTTCAAAGTGCCTATCATTTGGTCCAAATAACAGAAGGAGAGAAGGATGATGGCGATGGAAATCTCAGATGAGAGAGGAGTCCAAGATAAAGCAGGACGGCACCCATGAACGCTCCCCAGGGCCATACGCAGCCCAATCACAATACTGAACCCCTCAGCCCTGATGACGAGAGTCCAGTGTGAGACTGGAAGAGGCCCCAACCAGGTGGCAGAAAGCCTTCAAGAACCTGGCGGTGAATTGGGGCCCCCTATCGAAAACAATGTCCTTGGGGAAATCCATGTAGTCAGATGACGTGTCCCAAAAAGAGTTTTGCCATCAGTTTAGCAGCGGGGAAGCCGGATAAAGAGACCAGGTGTACTGCCTTGGAGAAGCGATCCACGAAAGTGTCAAGACCATCCACTGGCAGAAGACCAGCAAAATCAAGACCAACATGGGATTAAGGACATCTGGGAACAGGGAGGGCCTGAAGGTCGCCAGAAGAAGGTTGGGTGGAGGATTTGGCCCAGGCACACATGTCACAAGCAGAAACAAACTCATGGACGTCCCGTCCCATAGAAGGCCGCCAGAAGGCACGTCAAAGAAGTTGGAGGGACCTGTCCTAGATGCCCTGAAAGCGGGGAGGAAAGTGCCCCATGGTCACCTGACCACTACCTGGCAGGAAGACTGCATTTCATACACTTTAGGACACTGTGAGAATCTTCCCATGTCTTTTGGCCTAACTATCATCTCTACTTCTAAGCTTTAATAAATTATGTTTCAAAGGATTTTCTGAACATCTTTGTGCCTGTACTTTTTGATGTCCGTCTTATTTTCTCCAAGGACTTGCAACAGCATGAAAAGTATGCCTGGAAGGCTTTGCAGCTGGTCCTGGAGTACAGATTGTGCGTGAATGCAGAGAAATATGAATTTTACGCTTCTTCGGTATCCTTCCTGTGCTGCATCTTTGAGAGTTGGCAGATCAGGATGGACTCAGAGAAAATGGAAGACATGATCAAATGGCCTATTACAACCACTCAGAAATAGTTACAGTGCTTCCTGAGCTTCAACAAGATCTACAGCCAGGTAGCAGCATCCCTAACTGAACTTACTTCTACACCCAGAGCTAATTGCAGGATCAGCTTCTAGTCTCCAGAAACCATATTATTAACCTCCTGTGGAGGTGGATCCAGGTGAAGAATCTCATTTGCCAGGGTTTGTTATCTGAGCTGGATCCTGGCTCAGGTCCCCCTAACAGCTTGTATGTACCCTGCGTGGTGCAATCACACTAAGAGGCCACTAGGTTCATACTAAGTTCACCTGCCACCCCGGGGTAGGTCGATAAATCTCACTCCTGAAATTTTTGTTCTTATGGTTTTCTCTGGCCAGGAAATATGTTCTAGCCTGTTCCAGCCACCCGCAGGTCTATTACATCTATTCCTAGTTACCCTTGGTCACACATGCCTTTGGATTTTGTTTCTAGTTTACCACCCTCTGAAGATAATACAGTCAAACTCATTGGCAGTGTATCAGAAGTAGTGAATTTCATGGCCCTGCCTAAACTTCCCACAGCTACCAAAACAGTCCAACTTATAGTCCAGTGTGTTTTACGTTTGCATGGAATCCCATCAGAAAAAGGAACACTGAGGTTTGGGGAGCTTTTCTGTGAGGCACTAGAAGCCAAATTAGTCTAACTTCTGGTTTTCATCTACAATCCAGTGGTCAGAGAAAGAGAGCAAATTAAGAGCTTGAGGCTGCCTTGTGTTGTGTTGTTTCTTCCAGCTCAGCTACTTGAAACTCACAACTGCCTTTAACTGGGTATTGACATAGTACACTGACCTAGAACCTAGTAGATCTCATTTTGCAGCTCTCTCTGGTTACCAGCCTTCACTGTTTCTACCTCAAGATGGAGAATTGGACGCTCCCTCCATTCAGCATCACCTATGCCGCTGCCCCCATATATGGAAAAATATATGGGGGCAGCCAAAGCGACACTCCTCAGAAAAGCTGACCAGAAATGTCATTTGGCAGACAGACAGAGGACTGTGGTCCCTGTCCATGTCTGAACGTTTGGCTCTTCTCCAGAGACATTTAAAATGTTCTTCCAAGAAACTGTCACCGAAATTTATCAGCCCTTTTTGAAATTGACAAAAATAATCAATAAATTTCCCACTGGTGTCAAGTTGCCTGCTTCCATGATAATTTATCCCACTTTCCATATGTCTCACATCAAACCCGTCACTTCCAGCCCTCAAGATACAAACAAGGAAGATTCAGAGTCATTTCTGATTTCTCCTCTCCTGTTCAATAGAGACTCCAGCTCTGTTCCTGTAGAGAAATCTTCCACGTGTGCCACTTGTTTGCAATGTCCCCACCCTCTCTTTATAATAAAAACTGTAAACTTGCTGTTGGACCGCCCTTTGGGTTTGTGGTAAGACATGACATCCAGAGGATAAACTCTCAAGTTTTGGCACAAAGTTGGACAGGATTTTATGAAAGATTCCAATAGAATCTAAAATCTGAACTCAGGACTTCTTGCTGTGAGGTGACAGTGCTAACCAATACAATACCATGCCATGGTTGGTGCAAAATGCCAAAAACACAAAAAATAACATAATTTTTCCTGACATAAGCATAACTCATCAAGTAGATGTTGAATAATAGTTAATCACATTTTATATTTTTAATCCTACATTACAGACTGATTGGTTTCCAGGTCCTTATGACATCACTGTGGGGTTTCAAGGGAGTGTTCACTAAATGCAGTTTATCAGTGCGACTACATCATTAAAGTTATTTATTTAATGATTTTTCTATTGAAATATTACTGGCACAGAATTGTGTGTTTTGAGTCATCCAGTTCACTCGTTTTTAAAAACATTTCTGTCAACATGTAGAGTCACTGCCATCTAGCTCTGCCTCTCAAACCAGTTTTAGGGCATTTAGTATTTTGCTCTGCCAAATGTAATCCCACTCTCTCTGTTGCTCAATGCTGATGTCTTTGGCATCAAATGCCCGTATAAGAGTTTTGCACCACGGGAGACACAAAGCCTTTTCTTTACAGGACTAGAAGGCAGAATGCAGAATATAAAACTCTGTATATAGAACCAAATCAACTGCATTACAAACACAGTGTTAGATCCAACTCTCCAAGGATGAAATTACCAAACATAAAGTTCCAATTTACTTGGCTGTGGTCCGAATGTTTTTGTGGTACAACTAAAACATTTGTGCTTGCTTCACTGATGAGGTTGACATCTGATTCTAAGTGGCATTACCCAAAGCTGAACCATGGCAGCTATCACATGGTTTTTGTTTTTTCTTTTAAATTTCCGGTGCACATGCAATGTTCTGTTGCAGAGTAAAATGAAGTGTCATTTAGGTCAGCTAATGATTTTGACCTCATTATAATCACAGTTGCTCCCACTCCATTAGCCTATTTGTCAGCACGTTACCACGACAATGATTACTCATTCCTGACTGGCCCGTGCTCTGGATAGGACCTGAGCCCCATCCTGGCGGCAGAACTGTTGAAGGCAAGCTGACAACAGCAGTGAAGTCATGCTGGTTGCAAAGTTTGCTAATTTATCTCTCTCCATTCTCTCTGACACAGTCTTGTTTCCATCTCTTTGGGGGACATTATATTATATTAACTTACATTAATTTTCTGGAAATTTACCATATTCTTTTTACAAAGAATATGGTAAGAAAGCCCTCTAGTTTGGTAATAATAAAAAAAGGATCATATCCAAATGTTCTAAATTGACTGCAAAGTAGAAACAGAGTTAAAAGAAATCAAATGTGCATGACAGCGCTGAAGCTTATCATAACTACCATGTCAGATTCATGGAAAGAAGTCTGAAAGAACACAAGTGGATAAAGATTGAATACATCTTCTTAATCTTCTTAATCTTCTTCTTCTTATTTCGGCTCACCCTTCAGAGGGTTGCTACACTGACCAGTATATTCAGTTTGGCATCAGGAGATGTCCTTCCTGAACTCTGCCCATTTACACTGGCTTGTGACCCCCATGGCTGGGTTAGGTGGACCAAATGAACACGTGCTTTGTAAATGCAGAGCTGATTAAAACGAATCCACATCATAAAGATCACCAAAAAAACAACATCAACAAAAACCAGCTGCTTTAAAATGAGTCTAACATGTCCGACTGCACTTTAACTGTTTTCTGACTCTGAACTCTCTGCTGTCAAGGCTATCGACAAATAAATGGATGCTCCACCAGGGAGCAGTGATGTCTATGTCAGTTACAGAGTGAACAATCAATGGTGCTCTTCCACTCCTTCCTGTGGTTGCTGTTTGTACATCACATGTCATCCATTTGTTCTGTTTGTATGAGACAGACTACTCAGCTGGATGTGCAGAACCATACCTAAAACATGGAGGTAGAATAATATTAATAAAGAAATCTGTCATTCACACTGTGGCCTCACTCACAATTTGAAAAGCATTGCACCACTTTCATAAATGCCATTCACACTTTCATGGTTTCTTAGTGTCAACATATAGGATTGACTTTTCCTATAGTTTCATAATGCATGCACAGAGAGTCAACCACCTGTTGCAGGGGAGGTTTTATAGTAGTCACCTTATAACCCCTGTTTTGTTTTTCACTGTTATCTAATTTTATTCAACATCCCAAGGGACTTAAAGTGCCTGTTTCCATCACAAGATCAAATCCTGTGTGCTTGAAAAGCATGCCACATATTAGTGTTGATAGGCTGTAAATAAACCCTCTTCCACAAAGCAGAACACCTGTATCTCAGTAAGCAGCAGGCAGTCAGATAAGGTTTAAAGGTCTTTCTGTCTTCTGCAATGGAACACATGTGATAAAAGGGAGCCACTCTGGGCTGAGAAGAAGCCTGGGATAAGAAATCTATACAAACCAGTAACGGCTGACACCCACCAGCATTCACTGGGCGAAGGTAGATCAAGTGTTCCATTTATGACCACAGTAATATATTAGATGCAGGCATCCAAAATTCAAACCTCTATAATAAGGGTATGTGTTCTTTTGTCACACTTTTACCTCGGAGTAGAATCTGATATGGATCATATGTGTCTAACAAGCGCTTCTCTTTATCGCATCCATGAAAAAAGACATGGGGCTCCACTTGCATGCATGTGTGTCAAAGCGAGTGTGTGGTTGTAGGATAACCATCCTGGACCCTTCTAAAATTACATCACAGACGGAAGTGGATAACAGTCACACGCAGATAGTGGCAGACAACCATTGTGATTTTCTTCCAGTTGGTGATTAGCAGAGGCGGAAACTCACATGACGTCGGCGTGTCTTTGCATACACACTTCTGTCTCGTGAGCTCATTTTCCAGTGTAGACTTTTGTCTTTGACTCCTTTCTGGTCAGGATCAGAAGGAAAACTAATGGTGAGCCACCAGATTGGAAACAATGTACACATGTGAGTGCCAGGTCTAACCTTTTACTTGTCCACAGACAAACAGCTTCATGCTTTTGATGCATCCATCACTTCTTGTCAGACCCGATAACGATCATGTAAATTTTCATGCAAATTTCTTCTGACTTGTGTTCATTATCGCTGCTTTTGAATGAGAATTAATACAATAAAAACATGGCTGAATGATGCAGTTGTCTGGGCAGCAAATCTCAAATGTGCACACACACACACACACACACACACACACACACACACACACACACACACACAGACTCCTTGTTCCCACTGCTTTATTGAGCATCTGGGCTCAATTTCACACATCAAAAACATTGGGAACAGCACAGCCAATGCTGGCCAGCACTGTGTGTACGTACAGTGTAAGCGTTGGACAGCAGTTGTCCCACCGGACAGAGATTTCACTGTTGATATTTTCCTGCTTGTTCATGTATGGAGACTACTGCCAACAATGCCAGGGACAGGAGCTGGCACACGGATATAATGTGGGGAGGTGGGCGGGAGACAGGGGATGGAGGCAGCTTTGTATGATGTGAGCATGTATGTGTGTTCAAATTGCATGTGCTAGAGCTAGAAGGTGTGGAAGTGGGTTTCTAATGCCAAATTTTCAACTCACAATCTCCAACCAGCACACAGTAACAGAGGAACACACATACACACGCAAATACACATTTACTATGAACAGCTAGGACTGTCTAATCTTATATTTGCAAAGAGAAAGACATATATATAAATATATTTTAAAAAATCATTATTCAAATCCCTCCCCACTCTTCCTTTTTCTCAAGGTTTTATTTTTGTTCATCCCTTTCAAGTTTACCACTACCACCATGGCCATTATTCAGACATCGTCTTCTGTTATCCTGTCAACATCAGTTTCCGTCTTATCCATTTCGCTTTCTCCTTAATGGGCCTTTAATGTTTAAAAGCCTTGTGCAATCAGCTGTGTGTCTCAGAGGGAAAATCCCCTCAAAATGACTGCAGGAACTTCTCCAAAACTAATCACACTTAGTCACTCCCTTTCCTTTGCTGTCCCCTTCTACTTGTTTTTGTTCTTTGCTCTCTATCTGCTGTCACCTTTAACATTATTAAGTGGCATTTTTGGCCACTGTTATGCACTTTAACTGCTGTTTTTTTTGTTAAACTTGGTTTTTAAAAACGCTGACAGATGCCTAGTAATTTACAGTGCTTTTACAAATGTGCCAAAGGACACAAAATACTATATTTTATCTTACTATCAAATCCCTCTGGCTAACAGGATGGGTTATGTGCAAATTTTGCCTTTACATATATATAGAAAAGCATCCATGCTATAATAATAATGATATATACTTTATTGATCTCCGTGGGGAAATTCCTCCCTGCATTTAACCCATTCACTCAGTGAAGCAGTGGGAAGCCATTGGGCGCCCAGGAAGCAGGCGGTATATTGCCCAGGAGTACCTCTTCAGGGAACTTGAACCCCTGACCTTCCAATCATGGGACCACCACTATACCTACTGAGTTATCCCTAAGTACCAGGAGATCAGTGATATTCTAAAAGAAAAGTAGTACAGCTTTACAGAGATTTATGTGCATCATACAGGTCTACATTCTAAAACCGGATGAATTTGACTGGGAATATGGGGCATGGTTTCCAAATTGGCTGTCCAATCCGAAAACACAAAACAGTTTGAACAAAAGACTCTGTTACTCCAAATCAATACTGTGTAATTTCTTAACCTCTGTATCAGTTACGGTTTGCTGGTACAATCATTTCATAGCAGTTTCTCAAGGTCATACAACATGCATTGCAAAGAAATTATAATTTGATTTGGACCTAATATTTGCCCCACTAACTGTGACCAAAAAAAATGGGGTGAAACTGATAGAAAATAAAATAAAAAATAAGATAATAAATTCCAAGAAAAGTCAAACTACATAGTTTGTTCTCCTTTTTCTTCTTCGTCTTTTTATATTTTTATTTATTTATTTATTTTACATTTTTATGCTTGCTCAATGCATATTGAATTATTTGTTGGATTATGCTGCACAGCTAAGTGATGAGACTGCTTGACATCATAGGCAATGATATGTGTTCACTGAGCAATACATTTTAAGTCCTCAGCCAAGGAAAGTTAAAAAAAACAAAAACTCCTCTAGTTGTGACTGCACAGGTTAAACACCGAAAGATCAAATGTTCATAAAAGTCATTTGACTTTTAACAGGCTGAAGTTACAGAAAGTAACAAAAGTTAAAATGACAAAAGTAGCAGATGGACCTGAGGAGGAGCTGTTTCCTTGAACATCACAACCAGAAACCTAGAAAAAAAAAACAGATAATGCTCTGCAGGCTAAAGCACGCACACGTGAACATGTGAAAGGGTTCTCCGACCTGGAAGCTCTATTATCCATGAACATGATGACACTTTGGTGTGTATGAAAACCATTTTCATCTTTAGAGAAAAAGGAAGTAATCACTGGAAAATTGCAGTCATGAAATTAAAGGAGGGATCTACAGGATAAGGCTGTAGTCAGACAGAGTCATACGTTTTCACTTTTTTTCACCTGACTGATGTCAGCTTAGTTCCCGAAATACTGGACCTAATGATATAATTTTGGGTAGGCGCCTTTAGGGTAAAGCTTGTTTTCAGATTGCTATTCAGTTTGAGGAGAAGGTCCACAACACTGCTCTTCAGTCAGTGTAATTTCACTCCATAATAGTAATGGCAATATCCCCTTTGTTGCTGATCAGTACAGTCCAGAGTTAGAGTGAGTAAAGTTGAGTGGATCCTTAGTTCACAGTAGCTTAATGTACTGAGATATGAATGCATTTTTGTGATTTTCTTTGAAAACTTATCTTGCAAATGTATGTATCATCATTTCTTCCCTCTCACTTTATGAAAGATTTGAGTGGAATTAAAAAATTTGCTTGCTGTTCTCTTCCAGTGTTTTACTTGGTCCTGAGTTTATCACGGACACCAGTCGTCTGGCTCACTTGTACAGTGAACAGTTGTGTCTGTGTCACTGAAAGAGCTGAACACACTTAACAATTAGCTCAGTGGAGTAGCGGCTACTCACTATCTCATGTCTCGCACAGCAAGATATGGCAATGCTGTGTATGTGCTTGAGTTTCGCTCCCAGGGTGGTTATCAGGGGATGTAGGTGGAAGAAACTGCTGCGGTGACCCTCAGCAGATATACCACTTGACTGCAAAGGAGACAAAATTGGACAATGCGTTTTGTGAGTGAGTGTACAAGATGTATGTATGTGTGGGCTGGCACTAGAGTGACA
>NW_005187530.1:1301099-1306729 GCF_000239375.1 Pundamilia nyererei | reverse complement strand
TGTGCTTCTGTGCCCTCTGGCCATTTTGGTTGCCATACTTGTGCAGGCTTGCATGCCTTTGTATTTTGTGTGAGCATTGTTGTTTCATGTTCAGACTGCTTGTAGGGGAGAGCTTCCTTTTGTTTTGACACCCTGTTTTTTCCTGTTTATGTGTTGTTAGGTAGGTTATGGTTATAGGTTGTATATTTTGTTTCTTTGGAGTTAGGTAAGTTTCTTTTATTTCAACATCAGGGATGTTTGTTTGTTATGTTGGCCTTGGCTCTCCCTGACGTTATACCTCAGTCTGATCCCATCACCAGTATTAAATAAACCTTCTAAAATTACTATCTTGCCTCCTCCTTCTCTATCCACCTTTATGTTCGTCCCTTCAACCCCCTAGACTAGCCAGGGGACGTAACACTTATCATATTAATCTGGGGTTCCACTTGCAACACTTAAATACTTAAATAAATAAATGTCATGGCTTTGTGTGAGTGCCCCTTTCTTCCTCTTACCCAGTTCAGGGTTGCAGTTAGGCTGAAGCCTATCCCAGCTCTGTGACAGTGCGAGAGGTGGGGTATATCCAAGATAATCTATCACAGAGCCAACGCAGACAGACACAGCCAATCGCATCTACAGCTAATTCAAAGTAAACAATTAACCTAACATGTGTCTGTGTAAGTTCTCAGTCATCCAGGTCATGCTAGTCTCAGTTTTTAAAAAACATGGCATCTCATTTCATTGTTATGCAGATGACTAACAAATTTACCTGCCACGGGAATGTAAATCTATGAGTCCTCTGAAGGTTTTACTACATTATTTGGAGGATGTTAAGTTAGAGCATGGATGGCTTTCTTTCTTTCATTTCTTTCATGGATAGACTCCCCACCATTTGACCTTAGAACTGAAGAAGCTTCTCGGATGAGAGGTGAAACGTCTTCAAGCAACTTAAAGAAATCCAGACGCTTTTCTTTGCAAGCTCCTTTGACTACGATGACCTGGATGACTGAGAACCTTCACAGACATGGATGGCTTGAAACTTCCTTAATTTAAATGAACAGAGGTCATTGTGTTTGGTCTCTGTGACCTCTATGATGTCAACCCTTTAGAGATTTATAAAGAACCCTTTCTTGAGGAACTTGGGAGTGATTTTTGACAGTAATCTAACTTTTGATAAACAGATCAATGCTGTAATCAAATCTAGTTTCTTTCATCTCTGGCTTTTTGTAAAAGTGGAGCCATTTCTCTGTTTCAGAGACACAAGAGAGCTATCCATCACTTCATTTTTTCTAGGCTCGACTTTTGTAATAGTCTTTATTCAGGTTACTAACTGGCACATGTAGGCCACATATCTTCCATACTAGCATCCTTCGATGGCTTCCTGTCAGGTTTTGAATCGACTGTAAGATTTTATTATTTTTTAAGGAATTGCCCAGGTTAGCACCCTCATACCTTTCTGATCTTTTGAACTGGTACATTCCCTCAAGATCACTGATCAAATGCTCCTAGCTGTCCCGAGATCCAGATTAAAGCACAGAGGAGATAATGCCTTTGCTGTAACTTCTCCTAAACTGTGGAACAAACTGTCTCTTCACACCAGGACTTGCCCCACATTAGACACTTTTAAACCCTGTTTGAAAACCTACTTTTAATCCTTGGCTTTTAAATGAGAATAAGCTCTGACTACTTTTATTTGGGTTATTTCTTCCTCAAATTTTCTCATTTTATGCTTCCTCTTAAATTGTACCACGTCTTCTGATGTTTTTATCTCTTTTGATTACTGGAAATGTAAAACGTTTTGGTGTGTTTGTGGTATATAAATAAATCTGACTTTGACTTTAAGAGCTTGAAAAACGAAGGCAGTGAAGAAACTTCTTGGACGAGAGGTGAAAATAAACGTCTTCACAACGTCTATTTGCCTTCTTTGTCCAAGCTCTTAAAAGTAACACGCATGTCTTCGTACTGTGAGAGGAAGCCAGGATACCTGGAGAGAACACAAAGTCCAACAGAAATGTCTGGAGTTTCTGTAAAAGAAAAAAACAAAGAAAAAAAAAACGGTGAAAGTTCCTGAATGTCTGCCTAATGTGGTATTTTGTAATGCTGCTTTTATGTGTGCAATTATGGCAATGAGTAACAAACAGGATGTAGTTAATAACATATTTACATATTTAACAGAGAAACATACGCTGCTTGAAATCTCTCAGTGCCTCTGTAAAGAACGGTCGGCAATAATGGGAGCTGTCTCAGGCTAAAAGGTGATGTTAACTTTATTTGTTTGTAGACTATTGAGGTTTTACCATCCATTTACTTTTATGTAAGCCTCAGTCACTCCCATGAAGTCAGTAAATGAATATTTGCTTTCAGCATATCCAGTTCAAACCAGCCACTGGTGTATTTTGTATACTGATGTTGGGAAATAGTTTTTTTTCTGGGATTTAGTGTGCAGTTCCATTTTTAGTACTAACTTTCAATCTGGGAGCAAAACTGACTCAAAGAGAGATTTTCACGGGAGCAAAACGTGACTTGCAACATTTTCTAACTTGGAGGTTTAGATTCCCTGAATGGTAATCAGTGACCTCTGTATAGACACATACAGTCCCAAAACAAAAACTCTTGTGACCCTATTCCCTGTTTTTTCCAGTACAACAGTCAATAACAAATTACATTAACGAAGTGTTTATAAGGTGACTAATCTACAACACTCAGCGGCAGTTAAAGCACATGTAAAAGAGCTCTTTAATTTAAAATCAATCTAATGTGTGAACATGGTTTATAGCTGGTTCTGGATTTTACTATTCATTAATAGGATGATGCCACAGCAATAAACCACCAATATAGCTAGTGTTACTGTGGTAATTTGGCATATATCAGCATGGTATGCAGTGTGTCTGTAAAAAAAACTTCAGGAAATTGTACAAGTGGAAGACAAAGGAAGAAGTGGCAGGTCTCGTATCTAAAAGTCACATCATTAAGAAATAGCCAAAAAGAACTGAGAGATGCACCTGGCCCTGAGCTTGATCCATCTACTGTTCACTGACGCCTCATTCGAAATGGTCTCAATGGAAGGGTGGCTGTCAAGAAGCCATTCTTAAGAAAGGAAACAAAGAGAAAAGACTGAGCTGTGCCAAATTACACAAGAACAGCAAGAGCCATTTGTAAAACACGGTGGCGTGGAGGCTCTGTCATGGTTTGGGGCTGCAGTTTAGGCAGTGATATTAGAGATCTTGAGAAAACTGATAGAATTATGAACAAAGAGAAATATCATCAAATTTTTATGCAGGATTCTGCATAACTGTTTCATTTTTTCTAGCTTGACGATGACGCCAAACACACTGCCAGTGCTGTAAAAACATACCTGGATAGAAAAATACACATTGAAACACTGACAGTCATGGATCGGCCTCCCCAGAGCACCGAACTCAACCTTACTGAATGTAAGGATCATCTTGACGGAGAACAGAAGAAAAGTAAGCCACCATCCAAAGATGATCGTTAACATCCTTTAAGAATCCTGGAAAACTATTCCTGAAGACTACTTAAAGAAATTATAACTAAGCTGCCTATGAAAGATCAGGCTGTGATAAAGAATAAAGATGGTCAGAGCAAATATTAACCGTCAAGCTGGTTAGAATTGTACAAATTAATTTCGCCTGTATTTTCATGTATGTTTGCACATTTTTCAATAAATTGCTGCAAGAGATTCTTATTTTCCCAGCAAATTATTATTTTCTCAGCTGTGTACATTCCAGTGACTTACTGTACAGTCATTGTGATGACTCACAGGTATGTTAAATCCATCCACATCCGCATGTGACTTGTAGACAAAGCACAATGTGAAACATCTGCCGATTGCAAAGCCATGAAAAAAACCTATTGATCTGCTTAATTTTTTAACACATTGTTATACTTTACCGAGTGTGAGGATGGTCATCTTTCCAGTGAGGATGGGGTGTTTACATCTCCTTGCAGCTGTACACATGACTAAATGGACATTCAAAAGGCATTTCTTAAATTGCATTGCCTCTCAAGTTCTTGTGGCTACCTCTGTTTTGGAGGGAGGTCAGAATAAATCAAAACATCAAAAGCACTAATGAGCTTAGCTGTGACTAAGTCTGTTTACTGCTGCTGGTGTGGTAACAAAGGGTGCGTGCTAAGAAAATCAAGGCTGAATCTCTTCCATTTGCATAAGATTAATTTTGACCATGTGGAAGGGCTCGTCTGGGATCATTTAAGTAAATTGCTTTAGTCAGAAGTCAAATATTGCCCCACTGCCCTGACAATATTTCAATTGGGAGAGTCTAGTTTAAAAAGCAGCGATAAAAGGTTTTTGTAATGTTTGCTTTTTTTATGATTACCACCTAATCTCGGATCAATCTTCAAGAAAAGGTATTGGTCCCTTCGATTTAAACTAATATTATGACCGTTATGCATTTCCCAGTCCACCCAGTCCTTATTCTAGTAGTGCTGGAGAAAGTTAACATTATATATCATCTTTATTATCAGCTTGAAGCAGCATGACATAGATGCAATGTCTCTTTAAAGCAAAGAACAAACAGATGCGTTTCATTGAATGCCTGCTTTATGACTACAGTTCATTAGTTGGAGCCAAACCTAGCTATAAGATATAATAGTAAGCATACTCATGACAGCAAGAAAACTGGAAAAATCCCTAAAATTCATGCTGATTGAAAACACACTTTCATTTATTTTAACAGTTAACTCGATTGCATAGATTTTCACCTTTCTATTGAATTTGCATGCACAAAACTAGAGACATCTACAGTAGTGGATGCTCCACTCCTTTCACTAGCTTTCCCTGATTCCTCACGTCACTGCACCAACCATAATAATATACTTCAACTAAGTCCTTCAACTTACATAGTTGTATAGTACATCTTTACATTATTCGTTATTTTAATAATGTTATATACTTCTTATCTTCTCAACTTTATCTTCACATTAATCTTGCATTTGAGCTGACTTCAGAAGAGGTTGATTTTTTTCTTTTCTTTTCTGTGCATGAAAGAATAATAATTTCAAGGAAGCCTTGAGTGATTTCCCAGTGATGTTGAGTAATACTAAGCATTTCCAGGAACACCACCACCACTAACAACAAGAGCAATGTACAATACAATTTGTGAAAGACAGAAGTAGGCAAATTGTGGACAGCCCAGATGTTTGTGCAGCTTTTATTTATGTGTGTTGCACTCTCACACTTTCAAGTGCTTAGCTCAATCTCCGCTACCAGCTCCTCTCATGCCAGCTGCTCCGATCAGACGATGCTCTCCTCTCCAGCTGCTACTGAAATAGGTAAAGCATGATTAGATGATGCTGGCTGGCTGCGAAGATCAGCCCCCCTTGACACCACACCCTGAACCCGCTGCTCCACTCCTCGCCTGCAGCCGAGCCAACAACCACACCCCGCCACACAATCAAATAAAGAAAATCAAAAATGTAATGCCGCGCTTGCTGAAAAATGGCAAAAGTAGGGGAGACTGGGGATAGTTGTAACATTTTTGACATTTCTGTCTGTAAATTGGAGCTCTTTTAAGGTAGTGGACTCAAAATGTAATGCAAAGTATTTACATGCCTCTGCTATTAAATAGTGCAGCTATTTTCTCTGCAGCACAATTACCCATTGCATGGTATGG
>NW_005187530.1:1292541-1300360 GCF_000239375.1 Pundamilia nyererei | reverse complement strand
TACAAATAACATAATTTAAGTTTGATGAGTTTAACTGCAAAGCAGATAATGCTATTAGAAATTGAAATAAAGTAGAAAAACTTACTTTTTGGCATACAAATTACTTTTTTTCGTGTTAAATTGTCTGTGTTTGACAAAATGTGCTGATTTTTCACATGTGATAGCAGAACTGAATTGTGCATGTACAGGATGAGTCACGTCATTTGAAAATTAGCCCTGATTGGAGAAATTGGAAGTGTTACAACTGACCCACGTTACAACTTGAAAATGCAGCCAAACTGAACTTTAGCTAAACTGTTTTATGGCTACTAAGGCCACAAGGTTATGTAGACAGATTAGCCCTGCAGCAGTCTGAGTGATCAGTCTCTACATTTCATCTCCCAGGAGAGCTCACACTTTGATAAATTATTTGGCCAGTGAATTGGTCATAATTGTACCATGTAAATGTGTTTTGCTGTTTTTTAACATGGGCTTTATTGCCATCATTTTCCTTCTGTAATTGTTTTTTCTTTCCTTGAGGACAATCAGAGAAGGGGTCATGCATTGAAATAACTTCAATAAATGCTAGTACACTAATCAAAAACCATATTACTTCAAAATTCTCCTGTGTTATATTCTGAAATTCAGATTATAGCCCATGAAACAAAGCAATATAGTGTGTAAACACTGACAATGTGTGTAATTTCTTTTAAACTTGTGTTCACTCTTTGGTGAAAACAGCATCTTTGTTCCACCTACAGAGCTTGAGATTTCAGTATGGAGCAACATGTTCAATCTTATCAATCTTTACATTGGGCTGTTTCTCTTATTTCTTTGATGGGATGTCTCATTGGCATACACTTCATCCCTGATTAATTGTATAGCATGTGGGATAGTGGAGGATAAGGAATAGGATAAATTACTTAACCTCCTAGAACCTGGCGTCCACATATGTGGACATCACATTTTGGGTTTTTTAGACCAAAATACTCAATTTTGCTCTACAAGGGCCTGATATCCACTTACGAGGACATTATACTGCTACCGTTCTATCGAAATTTTAAACAAATATCCTCAAATGTGGCTGTGATTTTTCTTGTAAGCAATAATTAGGTTAAAAAAAATCTGGTAATTCTTTGTTTTTACATTCATCAGGTCCCAATCAGCCCAAATATCAAAGAGAAATTAAAAATGCATGATCTTAGGAGGTTAAAGGCCATAGGGTTAGGGATCAACTCCTGAAAACTTTCAGACACAATTTAGATGACAAAGTAACAGCAGCTATACATAAAAAAACAGCAAAATGTAGTAAGTTTTAGTAAAACTTAAATGAGAAGAAAATGAAAAAGATCCTTTTGGTGTAAAAGTTTTTTCTTCAGAGTGCACACCTGGCACACGTGGCTCTTTCGTAGGAATGGTTTCAATGTCAAGCATGTGGAAGTGACTCAGTAAAGATGACAGATGCCTCGTGGTTAAGTCAGATCCTTCAGCAGGTCATTCACAGGTCAGAAGGTTAAAGCAGATCTCTCTGTGCTTAATGCACCACAATTAAAGTGTCATTCTTTACCATTATGTGTTAAAAGATTGTCCTTCAACCGGAAAGCCCTCAGAGATAGGGCCAGGATTAGCGCAGAGAACACATATAATCTTCAGTTAGTTTGCCAAGCACAGGAGCTTGATGGTAGCTTTCAAATCCCCTGCTCCCCTCATGTCTGGTTCACAGCCAGCTATGGCCATGTTACCACATACTAGGTGCACTTTTTGAGTTTCTGGTCATTGTTGCATATATTTCTTTGATTTTCAAGATCCAAAAGTCTTCTACTGAAACAGTCTTCTACTGTATTATGTTATGTCTCAGCTGGAGCCTTAGTTGCCACAATTATTGATGGTTTACCCTATTGGATAATATTCCTTGTGTACATGTATGCTGTAATGTGAACATCCATCAGTTAGGCAGAAGAGAAACATAATCTAAGATGCATATAAATTTCCCCCATTTTCTGTTTTTCTTACAATAAATAAGAGTAGGCTTGAAGTCAGCCACTGAGCATGAGTTAAGTAATATGAAACTAATGCTGATTTGGACAAAAATTAATCATTTACAACCGCCGAAGGCAATTTTGCATCATTGTTTTCTGCAGCACTTAAATTCCCATCATACCTTTCATGAGCGAGTTAAGCTAATCCTCAGTGTATCAGCATGTTGTGCAGTATATAGTATATCTTAAATCTAGGGCGTCTCAGAATTGATTTTAAGATTTATGAATGCGATTGGCTGAAGATGTAGAAATAGAATTCTGGCTCTGTGGTCTTTATTAGGGTGTGTTTTTACTTTCAGAAACACAATCCAGAGAAGCCTACAAGCACTATTTATCATTAAAAGCATAAACTCCGTGTGTGTTTTTTCCCCCTTGGCCTACTTTCACATGGCGGCATCTCGCTGAGAGAGAATAAGAGGAACCACACTACTGCACCTAGTGTTATCTCTCTTTCACTCAACAGCCCTTCTCTCCTTTCTACCATCCTTTTCTATCTCACAGTGAGAGGTTGACACACATTTTATGTAACTGCACATGGTTTTCATTTCCCCTTCTCTCTGCAGCTCCCCACCTCCCATTGGCGTCTCCATGTCGACTTTGCCCTATTTCCCATTTGTCTCCCTTGTGTCACCCTCTTCCTCCTTTTTTTCCTGCTACTCTGCTCCACTTTTTCCTTCTACCTATGGTCACCTACTCTCTCCTGCCATTGTCTTTTTTACAACAAGTCTCAGAAACTAATGATGAAAGAAACTCTGGCTATCCATAAATGTGCATAATGATCACTGGCTTAGTCTGTATTGTTAGGCTAGCGTGGCTTTATTATCTTCTATAGACTACAAATTGTACCGTTTTCTGATTTGATGATAAAAATCTGGCTAGATTTATTTTAAAAAGTATCAAAAGTTTATGTAATGTTTTATTACAAATGTGAAAGTGATACAAGAAATACATAAAAAGAATAACTAAGGAGGATAATAATCGTGATCACAAAAGAGGTTTAAAATGAATTACATGGCTTCTGATAGTATAGCTCATTCTGCTCAATTGGTTTTGATACTTTTGAAGTAATAATCAGTTGGTAGATTTCATGAGGTTGGGCTGTATCATCGGTTGCATCACTTCAACCTTTACCTTCAGTATTATATAGGGCCATAACAGGTCTTTGTCAAACTAATAGAAACCTACAAACTTATCCATGTCAGGCGTATTTTTAAATTTTTTTAACATCCCAATGTAGTTAAAGTCAGGGAACAGAGGGAGAGACATCCAATTAGTAATAAATGTCCTTGATTTCAAAATCTGAGTGATGTTAAAATACATCTACTTGAATCCCAGCTTTTTCTGTACCAGAGTCACAACCTCTGAACAAAAGCTCATCATGCCTTCTTTTATTCCTCTTTGACAATATTACCTTCCTTTATATTTTCTTGCATCCACGTCCTTTTTTATACCACCTTTCTCAATACCATGTTGTGACTCCTCCTGGCCCGATTCTTTCCTTTATCCCACTTTGCTTATCTCGCTTGCTATGCTAATAGGATATGTAAGTCAGCCCTGACAGTGTGCAGTAACACAGAAGGCAGCTTAGGCCCCCCCAAACACACTGGCCTGTCAATCTTGCTAACTCGATGCAGGCAGGCCTTTAGATCGACAGAGTGATATGACAAGAAAAACTAGGTCATTTTTGGCAGCAAAGCACCGTTATTATGGAACCAATATACATTGATATTGTTTTCCTTCATGGAGACTGAGGCAGATCTACATGCAGAAAGTGTGATGTGGCAGTTTGATATGAAGAAGCAGAAGATGAAAAGAGTCGAGTGAAACAGATATTTTTTTGCCCCATAATACAAATCTGAGCTTGTCCATTTTAGTTATGTAGCATGTGGTCTGTTGGCCTACTTTTAACTACATGTAATGTTAAACTAGAACTGGGTTCAAGCAGTTTTAAATAAGAAAATTATTAGTTTTTCATTGACAACAAGATAAATAAGAACACTGAAACAATCAAACTCCTGGCTAATTTAAGGTGTGTTAGAGAGACAACCCCACGTGACCCTAGTTAAAAACCACTTTGGTTTTGGGTGGTTTACGTTCCCTCAGAATGAGTTGCTTGGTGGCACTCATCCCCAGGATTGAAAGGTTTGTACACACTAATACATTTATTATTTCAATGTGTAACTTTGACCATGTTAAAGCCTAACCTACCTTTGTTGGGCAAGTTACTTTGAAAAAGTAGTTAGTTATATTTACTAGTTACCACTTCAAAAAAGTAACTATGTTACAATATTATACAATTAACTAATTACCAGGAAAAGTAACTATTGAGTTACTTTAAAAAATGTTTAAATATGTAAAAGAACTTGGATCCCCTTTTAATGGAACTTACTAAAATACTAAAATATAACTTACTAAACATAGTTAACATCCTAAAATATATACTCAACTGTTTGTTATAAAACTCAGTATACAATTGAAATAAATGGGCACTTAACAGAAGGAACTACAGGAAACATCCATCCATCCATTCGCTTCCGCTTCTCCTTTTCAGGGTCGCAGGGGGCGCTGGAGCCTATCCCAGCTGTCATAGGGCGAGAGGCAGGGTACACCCTGGACAGGTCGCCAGTCTGTCGCAGGGCCAACACACAGAGACAGACAACCATTCGCACTCACATTCACTTGCACATTCACACCTAGTGGCAATTTGGATTATACTAACCTATCCCCACAAACTGCATGTCTTTGGACGGTGGGAGGAAGCCGGAGTACCCGGAGGGAACCCACGCAGACACGGGGAGAACATGCAAAATCCACACAGAAAGACCCCGGCCTGATGGTGGAATTGAACTCAGGACCTTCTTGCTGTGCGGCAACAGTGCTAACCACCGTGCCACCGTGCTGCCTAACAGGAAACACTGTATACTAATCTAAACTATTTAAATGTTACTCTGTGATACAAAGACATAAAAACCACTCAGATAAAATTGTATAATTGTAGATAGAACTATTTTTTCTATTTGCAATAAATAACACAGTAAAACACAATAGATCTTTTAAAACTTGCCTTACTGCTCAGAAAATAATGCTACCTTTAAATTATCTGGGCTCTATGACTTTGCTTCATCACTATGTGTATCTATTTGTATGCGAACACCCACCCAAGATTGCCTGTGGTTGGTTTACCTTGACTACTCCCCCCCCCCCGTAACAGACCCGCACCACATTTTCTTGGTAAAGAAAGAATGTTAACGGCGTTTTAACAATAGAAAAAGTAATTACTTAGATTACTAGTCACTGAAAAAAGTAATGCCATTTACTTTAATGGTGTTATTCCCATCATTGTAACCTACACAACATTTAAGAACCCTCTGAACCTTTTTGTTTGGAGATTGTGTTTTAGTCTCAGAACATAGCATAAAAGTGAAGTCACAAGAATATAACCAGGCTCAGATACCATTTGTGAGTTTATCCAACTTGTGTGGGCATTCCTTTCCCCATTCCCAGGATAATCCTCCTAGTACCACTCTAATATTTTCTTTGCAGTGACTCCCAATCTCTCACCATGATGGCCTTAACAGTTCCACCTCCTCATCTGTTCAAGCAAAGAGAAAGCAAAGACCTCTCTAATCTACCATTGCTATTTTTCCACTATAGTATTTACTTTGATCAACCACCCATTTGCCTAATAGATTATAGCTTCAAATGCCCAGTGCACAAGTGAAGACTGAAGTATTTGTTTATGTGGAGAAAATATTCCTGAAACACTCAACCGCATGGGAATATTTTCATTTATTAAGACCTTTTTATAAAGAAAATGTATGCTTGTGATGTAGTTGTGGACTGTGAATTTTCAGCCAGAGGAGACTTGCCAAAGTTCCGAAGGGAAATATTTATCATACACTTTTGATTAGCTGTTAAATATTTGGGGTCAGAATGCAAACAATATATGGCAGAATCAGATGGTGTAGATAATGCACCCTCTGTAAGTCGATGTCTGTCCCAGGTGGTGTTAGCGAAGTACCAGTCGTGCCCTTACATGTGTTTAGAATAGTAAAGACAGTGGGCAACTTTGAATTCAATCATCTGGTGTTTGTGATGAGAGAGGAGGTTTGTATTGTCCCATGCATTTTGGGGTTCAACTTACCAGCTGCTCTCTTCAGGAATTCTTCAACTTGGAGCTCACAGTAGGAGCTACTCTATAATACAACTGTATAATCAAACATAAGATGCCTGGAATCGAGATCTTTAGAATATCAGAGAAAATATATGGCTCTCTGGGAGGGCTTTAGAGCATTTTGGCTCAGACACAGTGTGCAATTTGTTTGTTTAAAAAAAAAGAAGAAAAAAACGAATGTGCGGAAGCTCAGATTTCTCTCTCAGCGGACTGAACAATGTAAAACATCCATCTATGTATAGGTCTTTGACTGAAATTAGACCTTTCTCCCTCCAGGCACGATAGATTTTGTCAAACCGTCAGAGTCGAAGGGGTGGTTTAAACAAATTGGTGTTTTTACAGAGGTCTCTGGTAGGCTCAGAACATTCTTCACTGCATTTAGTATTCTGACAAAATATTTCAAAATAAGGCTGTTTTTAGTGGCAAGTAAGAGTTGGGGACAGAATTCACCACCATATACAGTATATAAAAGGGGACCCAGAAGACATGTTATCCAGATTCCCCTGTTGACATTACATTAACTCTTCACATTGGGAGCCTAATAATGTTGTGTCGGTAGATCTTGGCACAAGCTACACACAAAATCTATTGAAGGTCACAACAAAAATTATTGTGTGTGTGACTTATTTCTAAGCGATCCTTTTCCCCACACTGCACCGCTACAACGACATCTTGTAGTTTCCCCCCCATCTGCTGAATCCCACTTTAACTCTGACTTATAATCACTTTTTCTGTTTAGGTATAGGCTAAGTCACCCATCTAGAATGTAGGCAGTTTCCTTTGTTTCAATCTTTTCCACTTTTACTTAGTTTAACCAGTATTTCAACTTTTACCAGAGTAACACAAATAAAAGTTAAAACAAGTATCTGTACTACTTGTTTTAACTTTTATTTGTGAAGAATGCTTGTACTGTGGCCACCTCTGAACAGAGTACAGAACTTACTAGGACATTAAAGCAGTCTTTCTTTCGATGTAATGTATATGTTTGATTGCTTATTGTCTGACGTCTTGGGGAGGGGGACGTCTTGGTACGCGCTTGCTCTGGTGGATGGGCAGTTGATGGCCTTGGCTTTATTGAAGACATTTATCTTAGTGCGAGACATTCACGTTTAGCCTATGACTTAGTGAAGCATAGTATAAGAATAATTTTGGAGATAACAGTGACTAAACTAGGAAGCTAATGCTACTAGTGCCTTTTTTGCATATTATTTAAAGATGTTACATGGGCTTGTGTTAAAAATAGGAGATTAAAACCAGTCTTTTCCACATATTTGTGGAAACTATTTAAAGTTTAGGCTCCTGGGTAGGTTTATGGTAATAAGTGACTGACACTTGCTAGCATGTGATAGTTCTGTATTGCTTGAGAATTTAGCAGAACCACTGGAACTGGAGATGTAGCATTATTTATTCAAGGCATATATTATATAATTATATTAATGGACCCATGCAATTGAGTTTGTGTTCTCTTTCAAGAATGCTGCAGAACTAGCTTTTGGGAGGTGAGCTAGTTAGTTTAGCTTTAGTAATGTTAAGGCTGATCGCCAGATGGTTCCTTCCAGGAGCAACAAAAGTAAAAACAGGAAGAAGGTGCTGTGTGAGAAAAAAGAGAATTTACGTTCATTACACA
>NW_005187530.1:1289289-1291061 GCF_000239375.1 Pundamilia nyererei | reverse complement strand
CATGCATGAAGAGGATGATGTGGACAAAATACTCATTTGCCTAATAATTCTGCACTCCCTGTATAGTATCTTCCTACATTGAGAATACAAAGCAAACGTTGCTAGGGGATGCTTTTTAGCTCAATCTTGTCACGTACATCTGGTAGTTGGAAGTAAAGGAAGTAAGTTGCAGAGTCAAGAAGTTAAAAGTGTTTTGTTAATATCGCAGATGGTACAAGCAAAATTAATGTTGGTCCTAAGTGTTCCTATGTATTGTACATGGTAGGTGGTTACTGAATAAATGAAATAACTGACTAAACTAGAATGTCGCAAAAATTAAGCTCGAAACAACATAACACTAACTAATCCCTATTTTTCTCAGTTGACAGGACTACAGTCTTGTTAATGAGAGAGAGCTTGCATTTTAGTTGAAATTAATGGTTAATGGTCTGGAAAACAACCAAGGTTAAATAATGACCCAACCTTTCTGTTCCCACTAGTATTTAGTCTCTCCCTCTGCCTGCCAGGAGTTGGTTTCACTGGTGTGACCATGGGAATCATTACGAGATCGCTTTCTCAAAACACAGTTGCAATGTTTTGTCTGTTTTTAGCACTCCACATTCACACTTAACAAGTAACTTCCTCTTTCTGTCACATCAGTTGGCCTGCTCCCTGTTTTTCACTTGCCATTCCATCTCAAATTAAATTGGATTTTACAGCTTTCCATACCTGCTCTATGGTCTATGATGGAGCTAGAACCAGATTTTTTAAAACATGGTCCAAGCTACCAAGATGCTGAGTCGGATTACAAAGAGTAGCACTTGAGTTTTTGGGGGGTTTCCTGTCTGTCTGAAATGCAGCCTATTCATCAGATAACCACTGCTCGATTACTCTCTTTATTTGGCTCTGCTTACTTTCTTTTTTTCATCTCATGCTTCATTTTCTTCACACATCTGTTTTTGTGTGCAAACACAATGTTTTCTGAATAAATGAGAAACAACCTTGACAGATATTTTGACTTCAAAAGAAGTGCGATAAATCTTGTGCCTCATACCTCCAAAGAGCTCCCACACACAGCACTCACTTTGACAGGACTTAAAGAATGCTTTCCTTTTCAACACATGGCTTGATATGATATTATTGTGATTGATATCATTCGTCATGTTCTCCACTCTCATTGGTGCAACACCTGCCTTTCTCTCTTTCTCTCCCCATCCTGTCTGAGTGTGGGCATGGTATCAGGACACCTGGGTAGGAACACCTGTTTCTCATCCATAGTCAACACAGCATTTGAACCTGGCTTCCACCACTACTTGCTCCCAGATTGTTAACCTACTTCAGCGGTGGTATAGCTCATGGTGAAATGAAGCTCCATGAAACTCGAAGCTTTGCTGTCAAAAGTTTGTTTCTCAAGGCTTTTTGTTCACACCCCTCCTCCCACTGGTCAAAAACTGCCAGACAGGTAGAGTTATTGCAGGTCTTTCAAGTGCAGTATTCGTCATACAGCCCCTCTTGCAACAGTGGGTGCTTATTGATAATGACTGGCAATAATGAGAAATTAATTCATCCTAATATACACTTATCGTTTATAACATTGTGTGTATTGTGTTGGTCCCTTTTTTCCTTCCAACACAGCCCTGATGCTTTGACTCCACTAGAGCCCTGAAGGTGTGCTGTGGTATCTGGCACCAAAATGTTAGCAACAGTTCACTTAAATCCTGTAAGTTGCGAGGTGGGGCCTCGCATATCCTCAATATGGATTGAACTTGTTTGTCCAGTATATCCCACAAATG
>NW_005187530.1:1282019-1288338 GCF_000239375.1 Pundamilia nyererei | reverse complement strand
ATTGTTTGTTGAAAAAAGTTACAACAAAAGTAATTGTCATTTTTGTAATTTTCAAATCAGTTTGAATTATTGAAGGGAGTAACCGTAACAAGATGGAGCACCCACACTAAGCTGTGAGATGAAGAACAGCAGGGGAGAGCAAAGAAACTTGCCAGCATAGCCAGCCACAGGGTCCAGTCCAGCCCACTGGATTGCATTAGAAATATGTGAAAAAAAATCATAGACAAAAAGTATCAATTTTGGACTTTTTACTGTCACTTTTAATTTTTTACTTTACATTGTAGATCTTTCTTGCTGTTCGGAAGAATGAGTATTGCAACCAGCTTGTTACAAGTAGTTGCTGTTATGTCAATTTCTAAGTCCCAGTCATGCTGGTTTAAGACTAGTCAGTGACCCATGGTATCCAGCAGTTGGTAGGGAGAAGTGTGTATTCCCTGACTGGTTTGCAAATGGTTGAAGGAGGTTGAATACCACTGCTCGGTAAAACACAAGAGGTACATAGCCAAAGCCTCCTTGCAATTGGTGCCTCTACCAGGTTCCCACAGTCACGCATAGTTTCTGTGGAAGATGCTGACTGTTTGCAAACTACACTCCTGTTGAGATTGTCAGCAGGTTGCAGGCTGGTTTCTAGGTCTTACCCATATGGCTGGCCAAAGTGTGTTCTCATTAGGGGTAAAATCAGTTTAGAACCTGAACAGATCTTTAAGAATCTGTAAATACTGAACAATATCTGCTTAAACATTAAATAAACATGAAACATATTGTGTCCTGTATGAGATGCTACATAAGTCAAAGTCAGAAGATGGGCGTGGGGTCAGCAAAAGGCAGTTTTGATGAGGCTTCAGTGAACAGTAACTGGATGAACTATAGGACCAGCTGCATCTCTCAGGTCTTGTGTGAGGTCTTTGTTTGATTTTTTCCTGTTTCTTAATGATGTGACTTTCAGATACTGTTCATCTGCCACTAGGCCAGCTGCTTTTGTCTTTTAGTTGTAAAGCTTACGCAAGGACGCACCGCACACCATGCAGAGATATGACAAGATTAGGTCTAATTAGCTATGGGAATCACAATGTTGGTGCAAAGATAGTATTTTATAGATTTCATAGATTCAACTAAAGAAATGGAAATTGTCATGGTCCCTGTGCCCCGCTGGTCGATCCTCTATTGGGCAATATGTTTGTGGTTTGTTCTCTCTCTCTCTCTCCCTCTCTCGCCGCGGCGACGCTCATTGCGGGCTCCCGCTGCTGGCCCACACCTGCTCATCACCGCACTGGCCGCTGATCCCAGCTGATGACTGCACTACTTAGATGGCGAGTCTGCACTAGTCTTCGCTGGATCGTTGAGCTATCAGTGTCAGTTAGACTTGTGTTTCTGCTAACCTGTACTTTGAGAATTTCTTATAATTATCCTGCTAACCCGACGTTTTGTGTGTAGATCGTTTTTGGAACCCGATGCGGAGAGGAGTGATTGAGGGGGAACGTTTTTGTACAGAAAGTGTGGAACACCCTTCTCCCAACCCTGTTTCCCACGGACCCTGGCGACCCGGACCCGTTTCCCCTGCACATTGTATATAGCCACTTGGTGTATGTGTTCACTGTAAATAAACGCACTGTCCTTCGCTTAAAGGAAAACCCTGGCCTGCGCCTGAGTCTCTTTCAGAAACCTTATCAGAAATGAATCTTATGTTTTTCCAATAGGCTGCCAGAAACAAAGACATGCAGCTTGTGGGGATAGGTTAATTGGATAATCCAAATTGCCATTAGGTGTGAATGTGCGAGTGAATGTGAGTGTGAATGGTTGTCTGTCCCTATGTGTTGGCCCTGTGACAGACTGGCGACCTGTCCAGGGTGTACCCCGCCTCTCGCCCTATGACAGCTGGGATTGGCTCCAGCGCCCCCCGCGACCCTGAAAAGGATAAGTGGAAGCGAATGGATGGATGGATGGATGCCAGAAACAAAGTGCCTAAAGATACCATGCTTGAATTATTCACAGGTTAGTGTCAAGTGACTTCACAAACAAAAAAAACATTGTCTTAAAATCGTCATGAACAGGACTGGGCCAAAAATGAGTGAAAAAGCAGCCAACAGCAGAAAGCCTGGAGAATTATTGCTCAAGAACACTTTAAAAAAATTACAAGAAACTCTGGCTCTTTGAAAGCAAAAGATTAATGAGGGGTGACTCAAGAGTTTTGCACAGTCCTGTATCTCTCCTGGGTCACCGTGAAACAGTTTATTTAAGGACCTAAAACCTTTTTTATACAACGGGACCAGCACATATAGCAAACTGTCAAATCAGTAGACGCACAAAGTGCTACACATCGGCCTCCACCCTTTTGCTGATCCTCGCATTATTGCAAAGCACAGTTCTATCCAAATGTTACTCTGGGTTCGTACAGTAATCCCGTTCACAGGACCTGCCCTGGAACCACAATCAACATGAGGGCCAAATTGCACTAACCATAATTTAAGTGCTGGTCCAGCTGCACTGCTGATTTGTTCGTTTCTTTCAAATTTCACACAACTTTGTAATCCTCAATCCAGACAGTTATTTTGGGCTGGCTGCCAGGCAGAGTGAACCGTCACCGGCTGGATTCCCACAGGACGTGGGTGGGATTGTCTGCAGTTACTGTTTTCAATAATTCTAAACCTCTTGCAAATGTGATCCCTTGTAATGTGTGGTAGCAATCAATAATAAATAAATAAAAGTAATAAGAGATACTTCCATTGAGTGAGTGCTTTTTTATTTGTGAGATTGCTGATCAGATACAAACCATGGAGTAATTTTTGGAAGTGAAGCCTGATATACTGAATACGTTCAGCAGGTCAGCAAACCTACTGTCTTGAGGCTCTCTGTGTATACTTTCCTGCGTGTGGTTGACCGCTATCGTCGTCATTCTGTTTGTCTTGGTCTGTTTCTTACAAACATGTGTCTTGTTGGCTCTCTTAACCTTATTTTAGCAGGCCAGCCATGAGCAGATGCCAGAGCCAGGTCATCCAAATCAAACAAACTACCGTATCTTCTGCTACCCTCCTTATCATCATGGTTGACTGCTTGCTCAGACCGCTTGCCTCACAGCTGGCTCTGGTGATAAAACCTGTTTTCCACTGAGGCCACCCGTTGCCTTTAATTGTCTTTGCTGTTTTATCATAGCTGACGTTTTTTTGACATCTGTATCGTTCCTCAGTAGTGATGTGGAACTGGGGTTGATTCCGCCCTTTTTTTAAACTAAATGCCAGATGAATGCTTCACGTGAATCAGGATAAGCAGACTGTCAACAATCTGAATCTACCAAATTGTCTTTTACAATTGAAGTTGACGAGGCTTATATACCGTACCGTAAGGAATCAAAATAAAGGTGATTTTGATTTTTTTGACGGAGAGTTTCCAGATGTGAGTTCTGACGTTTTCCTGGCAGAGAAAAACAGACCCACCCTGCTTGACTTTAACCCTGGAATGACCTCTTAAACCACTTTCAATTGTCTGCTGCTGTCTCCTTAACCAACATATGCCAAGCTACCAGAGGCTAGCTAAAATAACAAAAATAAGTTAGGCCGAGTGTTACTGTTTCTGTTTAATAATCAAACTGAATGTGCATTCAAAAATGTGCAAAATAATGAGAAATTGTTCATTTATTAAAAATCTGGCTGACTCGCAGGGCGTGACTTACTGCATCCACTACATGGTGTGTGTGTGTGTGTGTGTGCACGTGAGTGCAAGAGCATTGCTGTCTGCCCTGCATGTGCAGAGGTCTGGCAGAGAGATACACACCAGGGTGTTCCTCCTCGATAACTGTGAGAAAAGTTTGAAAAGCTGGAGAGAGTCAGTCTTTCTAGAACTGTAGGACGGTCTCATCTGTTAACCTGTGTTTGATTTACACAGGAATTGTGCTCAAGGGCACTTCAGCTGGGCGTACTCTTAGGCCCACTGAATAAGCAGCCCTGAACCTTGCAATAGGTTTCTTTTTTAACTGATTCACACAGTCGGAGTGAGTTCTATTCCTTTTGTTTTAAGATGTTTCTTAAAAAAAAAGACAAAATTTTTGATGCTATGAAATTAAGTTTATATAGTAGATGCTCAAGATGAATCCTCAGATACTTTTCTGTCCTATTATTAACACGTTTAGACAGTGGTGAACAGGAGATGATGTAGTTTGAATAGAGAGGTTTAATGGAGAGCAATGAAAGTGGTGTTCATCAACGCAAATACTCAAAATGTTAAACTACTCCTTTTAGTTTCAGAGTGCAGATTTGGTTTGGGGCTTATGGTTAGGGTAAATGATAGAAAGAGGTATGTTAAATGTTTAAGAAATTAATTAGTGTGTGTGTGTGTGTGTCTTGTGTGTGTGTGTGTGTGCGTGTGCAAGCATACATGCACATCCAGAATGTTGCATCAACACAAGAATTGCACAATCACTCTGTCTGGCTTTTAAGCCATGTACTCCCATTTGTTTTCTTTTTTATAACTCTTCATGACTAATTTCTATTGTTGGGAGTGTTTTTGAGTAGATCTGTGAAAGCTGATACCACCACAGAGCTGTGTGTTGGCTCTGATTGATTAGACTGAAGGGAGTGAAGCAAAAAGTAGGTCAAGAGTGAAGATGTGAAGGAGAAAGGAGGCAGTAGCCACTATGGGATAAAGCACGTTGATTATGCCAAAGGTATAGTATGAAATACAGTTTTTAACCCTTTTTTGTTGTTGTTGTTAAATAGAATCTCTTAAATAATTAATGATACATCAATAATTTGCTGACTCATTTAAGTACATAGTATTTAATAAATAATAAGTCTATTGGTATATATCACTGATGTCTGTAAGTCGTTTAAAAGCCATTTCAAGTCATTATCTGCATATCTAAATAACAGATGAATAATTTGTTAATTTGAGCTTAAACATTGGTAATGTTTTACAGCTGCATGTTGTTAGACAACCAAGATACTGAGATGCCTTTTTTGTTGCCAAAATCTAAGCTCTGCATTATTTTAATTCACCAGTTAATGACTATCAAAAAGCAATCTAAACTGAGCAGCAACAGAGAGTAACTTAAGGAACTATCAGATACCATCTTCAAATACCAAATGAACAAAAAGTTGTGCAGTAGAATTATGATCAATATGACGGTGTGAGCCTGGGATTACAGAGACTGAAGAAACTGTGGTAAACTTACCAAAATGCTTGGGCAACCTATGATGAGACTGAATAAAAACCTGCAATCTGTAACTCCTCTTATGGTAAAAACTTTGAAATAATCTTTGACACAAATGTGAAATTTGACAAATTAATGCTAGACCAGTTTCCTCCAGTTTAGGAAAACCTCCAGACTAAAAGCTTTTTTAAAAAATCATTCTGGAAAGAATTATACAGGATTGTCTTATATCTAGACTGGACTACTGTAATTCAGAGTTAGTCATCTATGGCTTGTCTACAATTAGTCCAAAATGCTGTGGCCAGATTACTAACTGGGACAAAAAGGAGACATTGTATTACTACAGTTTTTTCAACCTTGTACTGGCTTCCTGTCCATTACATGATCCAGTATAAATCAGTACTCTTTGTATTTAAAGATCTACAAGAGATTCCTAACTCTTATCTTAAAAAGACATGGACCGAGTGGAAAACATCTATAATAAAAGGTAAGGAGCAAAATAAAGACAGAAAAATTCAATTCAGGTTTATTTACAGAGTGCCAAATAAGTTGTCTGAAGATGCTCTGTACTCTAAGGTAAAGACCCTATAGTATTCGGGAGAACACCCCGACAAATGATCCCTGTGATCAAACACTTTGCAACAGTAGGAAGGAAAAACTCCCTTTTAACAGGAAGAAAATTCATGTAGTAACAGGCTCAGGGAGGGGCAGCCATCTGTTGGGACTGGTTGTGTCACAAGTTCTGTAGGCTGGTACATGGGGTGGATGCACAAGAATGCAAAGTCTTTGTTACTTATGGAATCTTAGGCACGTGAACTGGGTAGGGAGCGAGAGTCGCAGAGTGCACTGCAGCAGAGGAAGAAGCAGGTTATTGACTGGCAGATGATAAGGGACGCAGGGTGAGGCGTTACTAGTGATATGTTTACTTGGATAGCTGGAGCGGTGCGCTCCATGGGGGGGTGGGGGGTGGCCTTAAATGCAGGACTGCTGATTACTGCTGATCAGTGTTGGTCAAGTTACTTGAAAAAAGTAATCAGTAACTAATTACTGATTACTTCCCCAAAAAAGTAATCCTGTTACTTTACTGATTACTTATTTTCAAAAGTAATTAATTATTTAGTTACTTAGTTACCTTTTAAAAACACGATTTACAACCCGAAGAGGTAATAAAGCGAT
>NW_005187530.1:1279068-1280122 GCF_000239375.1 Pundamilia nyererei | reverse complement strand
TCAGGTTGCAAATCGTGTTTTTAAAAAGTAACTAAGTAACTAAGTAATTAATTACTTTTGAAAATAAGTAATCAGTAAAGTAACGGGATTACTTTTTTAGGGAAGTAATCGCTAATTAGTTACTGATTACTTTTTTCAAGTAACTTGACCAACACTGGGCATGACAAAACACAGATTAGCTTTGTTACGCAATATACACTGTATAGTGTGAATTTTGTGTAATGTTAACAAAATTAAAGTCCTAGAGTCCTAGAAAAACCTTTGTTCACCATACAGTGTGACAAAGTGGCTTACAGTATTCCTCTGGTCTCATTTTTGCAATGAAAAGATGTAGGTTGCAGTCGTAAACATGTCGGGGAAGTTGCTTGGTCTAAGCTGAGGAGGGTTTCTAGAAAAGCAGACAGTGCAGAACTCTGTGAGGATCAAATCTCAATCTTATAAACAATAATCCACTGGCCACCTCCCCTGCCCACTGTCTGAGTCCTGTAGATGAGTCAGACCCATGTTCACAAAATTCAACATTACAATAAACAAACAAACAAAAAAAGAGTTCTGGAAAAACCTGGTGGACAAGATGTGTGCTGTTGTTTCTCATTGAAGCAAATGTCTTTAATCAACTTCATTAGTCTCATCAAAGGTGTCTAAATCATAAAGCTGTCTAGAAAAAAACCAAAACAGACAAATCCAAATTATATCAGCCCATATAGCAAACATCTGACAACATTCATCATGGTAAGAAATTTTGTTACATCATTAAGTCTTCATGTAAGATTTCCTACAGTCTTTGTTTCTCTTTAGACAGAGAGATAGTTTTATTATATTAGACCTTTAATAAAGACTGTTTTAACCTTTCGTTTCAAAGTACATGATGTATTTTAAATTAAATTTAGTACAAAAAGTATGAAGATTTGTGTTTGTTACAACCAGTGTTGGGTAAGTTACTTTAAAATAGTAACTTAGTGACATTACTAGTTACTTCTCTCAAAAGTAACTCAGTTACTTCAAGTTACTTGTTACTTTCAAAGTAACTAGTTACTAGGGAAAGTAACTTTGG
>NW_005187530.1:1252756-1277470 GCF_000239375.1 Pundamilia nyererei | reverse complement strand
TTAGTCCCAACACTGGTTACAACGTTTGTTGGCAATAAGTCTTATACTGTTAGAAAGCCTGTTTATTTTCCCTTAAATGGTGCTCATGTGAATTGTTTGTAAGGAAAATGCATTTGTGGATTGAGCAGCAGGGTTGATCATGTGAGTTGCACCCATCAGAAACTTGTCTTCTTTGCTAATGCTTATTCTGCTGTTGGCTTTTGTTTGATGTTGCAAAATATCAGCTTGAACTTGCCCTATAGCCAGATCAGTCAAAGGTGACCGCTGCTCACAGGTGCAGCTAATCAGGTGCTGATCAGGCACCAGATTGTCAGCACTGGGGTATCAGAAAAACAGTCAATAACAGAATAAATATAAATATGAATAACAGACAAGTCATTCAAGGGCGAAATCAACATTTGCAACTCTGCTGCTCAATCTACAAATGCATTTTCCTAACAAATGTAATACAACGTGCAGTGCTGGCATAGTGAACATTTGTTTTGTTGATAACAACTAATACTGAGGCTTTGTGATGTTAATGATGATGATTTTTAGTAGTATTCACATTATTTCTATTGAGAAGTGAGTAACAGCTTATCAAAATGGCTATTGTATGTTACAATTTTATACCAGAGAAAACATTGCTTAGGTCACCTGTTTTAACCTGACAACGCAGGAAAAGCTAAGAATGTTTCAGTGACGTTTACGGCAAAAAAATAAAAGCCCTTCTAATCTTTATGAATCAGAATCCGTAATACATACAGATTCAATATTTGCACAGCAAACACACAGATACAGAGTCCTGCATACACATGTGAGCAGTAAATTGTTTGATAGCTTACAGCTAATGACTTATATACTGTTTAGTCAGCATTATTTTTTCAGTCATGTGTTGATGGTGGTGTTAAGTGGAACCATGCTGTGTAACATGAGTCTCGCTCCCTCTCCAACAGTCTGCATGAGCATCATTGCTAGTGTAACCCATTCCATAAATCTTACACTGAGGATAATTACTGCATTACAATACTGAGCTAGCAGAGAGCAAGGGAGAGACTGGGAGAATAAGGATAAAACAAAGGATCGTATTAGTCACTTTTCACATTTTTGGGAAGCTGTCCTGTTCATAAAAAAACATGCACATACACAAATGCATGTGCATTATTTCACATGTAGATACAAAATACTATTTTGCACAACATACAGATGCACAGATGCACACACAATCACCCTGTGTTGGTTTTGGCAGATGCCGTCTCCTGTGCTGGGAGAGGAGATTGGAGGCTTGCCTCTGCTGTATGTTCATGGAAATCCAAACTAAACTTTCACAGCTGTGGGTGCATGCACATGTGCATGTGTGCATGCATGCACATGTGCATGCGCACATGCACGCTTTCCTCTGTGAGGCAATTTGCTTGTAAGTGTACTGTATACATACGATGGATGCATCCAAGCTTGTGAGTGAGGGTGGATTTCTTTGGACTTCATGGCAGGAATACAGCAGCGTCCATGAATTACTGGAAGTTACTGGAAGAGTCTCAAAAACACAAATACATAGTTACGTAATACCTGTCAGTCTCTCTCAATGTGTTTCTCGCTGCAAATATAACGGGTAATTGAAAAAATAAGGATGAATCTAAACTATTGTTTTAAAATTGGCACAATGAACAGTCTTTTATAACACCAGTGAAACCTGTTTATTTAATACGGGACTTGAACGTCCTCATGTCTGATGATGAGATACTAAATTAACAAAGCAAAGGAAGGAAACGGCAGGGAAAACAAATACATGTTGCTGCATTTTTTTTATCCTTTTTGTTTTAAAACTATGAGTTTGGTATACATTGGTCAGGATGCAATGCTAAACTAGTGGTGTACTCGTTTCACAGTGATAGTCATCACCAAATTGTACATCTAATGAGCTTTTACATATTAATAAGCAACGAAACAATGATGATCATAATTTCTCCTCCAACCCTGGGATCTAGCTCTTACTTATTGTGCAACAGTATTATCAGACTTGCATTAGGCACCACTGAGTACTGCCTGGTTTAATAGTAGCTCTTATGAACCTTAATGTCTGTGGCTAATAGACATTCATAACAATTCTGTATATATCAATGTATTTAAGAATAAACATTGGAAGCGGCTTATATAAACCTCACTAAACACACACTGGTGGTACTGTGAGAGGGCTGGCATCCATGCAACTAAGCAACTCTGTGAGTGATTGTAGAGTCTGTGCAGCTTTGTAGTCACAGATACTGTATATTGAAATAATTGATTTTTGATTTTCTTTACAAAAAATATAGCAAAACCCCACCTTTAAATGTTTGAAATGTTTGCAAGTGGATTGAAAGGCTACATTATTCTCTGACAAACACGGATGCACAGACACACAGAGAACAGTTTGGATTCTCAGCATTTAATAGCGTTTACCCTGCCAGGCAACTGAATGATGTGATCAAACTGTAAGAGTGAATCTGCTCCTGCAGCCATCCCACCCACACTGTCTGAGTGCGCATAGAAATGTGTGTGTGTGCATGAGTTACTATATGCAGTCATGTTTTACACAGTCTTTTTTGGTAACTGTTAGATGTGTAAAGCCCCCTGCAAAGTAGTAAGTATTGCATGCAAACACATATCCATACTTCCTCTGATGTATTTATGCAAAGACATAATACTATCTTATGCTTTCATATACAACTGCAGATATGACCAAGCTAAGCTCTATACAGCAAAAAATGATCCAAAGGAATCACTTAACACTCAATCTGTATGCTGTCCATGTGTTTCAAGACAGTTTGACATTGTCTTTGGTTTATTTCTACTGAGGTAAACACACACACACACACAAAGCAGCTGTTTTCTATCATATTGTGATTGGTTTTCAGAAACAAAAACAGACACCACAGTCTGCCTGTGTTCACATGGTGTGATGGGTAAAAATTTATGTCCAAACTTAAGCCTGTAGTTATGCTAGAAGAGTTTTTGTTGTTGCTTTAAAAGCACCAAAGAATGCATTTTACACAGTATCTATCTATCTATCTATCTATCTATCTATCTATCTATCTATCTATCCACACACACACACACATATATGAGTGACCATCTTTGAGGCGGTGGTTTACGACACCAAATGTCTGCCATCTATAATCCAGTTTTGAGTTCCCTCCCCAGACGCCTTAACGCCCACTCACATCCTGGGCCATCTGACCTCAGGAAATCGCATGATAAGGTGGGGCCAGGTTTCATAATGAGCTCACCCGAAACCCTGGCTGATTGGGACCCACACCCATTTTCACACGGCTCAGGTGATTAGAGGATCATCAGGGGGTCCTTTGTCCCTCTTTGGGGGAAAACTCCCACTGGTTTAAATCTGGGACTCTCTGCCATTTGACCTTAGAACTGAAGAAGCTTCTCGGATGAGAGGTGAAACGTCTTCAAGCAACTTAAAGAAGTCCAGATGTTTTTCTTTGCAAGCTCCTTTGACCTCAAAGCGCTTTACAATTCCACTATTCATTCACTCTCACATTCACACACTGGTGGAGGCAAGCTACAGTTGTAGCCACAGCTGCCCTGGGGCAGACTGACAGAAGCGAGGCTGCCATATCGCGCCATCTGCCCCTCTGGCCATCACCAGTAGGTGGTAGGTGAAGTGTCTTTCCCAAGGACACAATGACCGAGACTGTCCGAGCCGGGGCTCGAACCGGCAACCTTCCGATTACAAGATGAACTGCCAACTCTTGAGCCAACTCCAGCACATGCTTGGCTTACAATCATACTTCTTTTGCAAATAACCATAAAACAAATTTCAACATGTTTCTTGAAACTAAAAAACACAAAACTCATCACTGCAACATTTTTTTCCCACCAGATGTAAGTACTTTCCCATCTTTACTTTGTCTTATAAAAAGTTTAATAAGACATAATAAGTTCTTGGAAGTCATAATAAAGGCACTGACCTCCCCTTTCTGAATTTAATAAAGTATACAGAACTTAAAGTATACAGGAACTATGAACTTTGCTAAAATGAAAAAAAGACTCGGCGATGGTGGTATGAAGTAGTTTCTCCCAAATTCCTGTCACACCCAGTACTTGGCTTTCCTGTTCTGATTCTTGTAACAGTGAATAATAACTTGTCTATCAAGGGGAATTACCGATACCGAAAAAACATCTATACAGAAGGCTAAATAAATATGCATCTAGCTATCCTTTACCAACTCAAACAACCCTTGAGAAGGCAAATCCCTATCATTTATGCAGAAAAACTTTAGTTTTAGTTAGTTTCAGTATTAGTTTTAGTCTTATCAATTATGTCTGTATGGGGGGCATGTGGCAGAGACAACATTTTGGAAAATGGGTACAGATATTACAATAAAAACATTTTTTTTCATAGCAGCTGGCTCATAGTGTCTTATAGTATTGTAAACATCCAATACACATATCTTTTAATGACTCATCAGCCAAGTAATAATTTTTTTAAAAGTCTAGTTTTTATTTCTATTTTAGTTAACTGAAATGCTTTTTCACGTGTAGTTTTAGCCTTTAGTTTAGTTTTAATAATAATCAGAAGCTGATTTGGACCCTTGCTTTTCTCAACGCTTGTACATAAGCCCAACAACAGAACCGCATACCGAATGTAGAGACAGAAATGAATGTGACTTGAACAAGAAGAAAGAGAAAGAGAGATTTGTTTAACATCTGGTTCAAAGTCCTGATGTAAACTGAGATGCGCTGTTTCAAAGGCTGTTCATGCAAAAGACTTAACACTTACTCATCTTCCCCTCCCATCCTCCCTCTATTTCTCTCCCACCCTTTAACTATCTTCTCTCTCTCTCTCTTCAACAAAACACACCAATTTGTTAGAGTAACAGAAAACCACTGCGGCCCCTCCTTTTCTCTCTTCAGATAATTTATGAGCACTGAGTGGGGAAGCAGTTTTCACACCGGAGTGAGAAGGGCAATTTCATGCACAGTAATGAACCAACTAAGGGTGAATAGAGGCAACACGGCATGAAGAGATGGTTGTAAAATGGCACGTTAAGTGACTCTACAGTTTTTTAGTTCATGAGTGAAAAGAGGTTTAGATGATGTAGCTGTTAATAAGATGTCAGGAGCTGAAAACTGATCCAAATATTTCTTCTCAACACATTATCCAATTCAGCCTTTAGACTTATCCTAAGGTATAAGCTATAACCTCTAGATTTATTACCATAGCCCCACCCATCATTAACCTGATAAAGGTCAATTTAGCAGAAGTACGTAATTCAAAACGCTTGTGTGGTGTTGCAGGAGCTTTAACTGGTGTTTTTTTGACTCTCACTATACTAGGTAAGTGCACACGGTAATGGAAAACTCAATGTAGCCGCCATTAAACTCAGTAATTGGCTGTGATTAAGTCATGTTAGGAAAAACTGCAGTACATGTGCTTTCACTGTGACCTTTTACATGAGTCAAGTGGTTGTGTCTGTTTTACTCAGAGCTGTTGGATTTTTCATCTTAAGGGGAAGCTATGACTTTAGGCCAAGTCACCTCTTGACATTATATGACAGTAAGCTGAACTTTCTTTGTGACTAAATGCAGAATGTGTAGATAGTTGAACCATTCACGTGCAATCTGTATGAAACCACACCATTGTCAGCGGTGCAGGAATACCACAGCTAGATCTGCTATTAATTCGTGAGTCTTTTTTACCACATGCATAGGTATTTTAATAGCTCTGCATTAAAGCCTTCTCTGGTAGAAGCTGGGGATGTGCTAGAGTGGATGGTGCCAAGTTTTTCATACTGCTTCACGTACTGCTTGGTATTCAGTGATGAATACCAAAATTGCTGCTATCAGTGGTGTTTCCAGCTTCTGCAAAATATGTGGTCTGGTTGGCATTGATGAACAGGCTGTGGCAATGTGGTATAGCTAGAGAAAATGGTCATTTTAAAGTGATAAAGTATCCACATTAGGAGGTAAATGGAGTGGTTCCTATATAGCACTTTTCTACTCTAATTTCCCACATTCATAAAAGCAATGTATTCTTTTTGCTAATGCTGTCTATCTGACATTCCCACACATTCCCACTCAATTTAACAAACCTGGACAACTCAGGGTTCAGTATCTTGCCCAATGCCGGAGCAACCAGATATTGAACCACCAATTTCAGTTTTTCTCTTTTGAGGCTTTGTGTTTACAAGATGGTAGTGATAGTTGTATAATATATGGTTTGGACACAGTGGCACTGACTTTTCATTAAGATTGACCAGAATGGAGAGAATTAGAAATGAGTGTATCAGAGGGACAGCTCAGATAGATGGGTTTGGAAACAAAGTTAGAGAGGCATGGATGAGATTGTTTGGACCTGTGGAGAGGAGGGATAGTGGATATATTGTTCAAAGGATTTTAAATATATAGTGTTGCCAGGCAAGGGAGAAATAGGAAGACCACAGAGGAGGTTAATGGACCTAATGAACGATGTGCAGAGGGTTGAGAGAAGAGGATACTAGGGATAGGGTAATATGGAGCCAGATGATCCACTGCAGTGACACCTAAAGAGAGCAGCCGAAAGAAAAAAGTGTTTAGAACTTAGTTTCACTCTGTTTTAACTCTTTGATTTGTTTCACTTAATAATGATAATAAATCCACCACATACCATGATATGTGTCCTTACATTGATTGTAAAAGTTCTGATGTTGAACATAAAAAGAAACAAATTAAACCAGGAGTTCATTTGTAAAGGTGCAAACTGATTAATGTGCTCTGAAATGTGCTTTGGCATCAACTGGATAAATACGGAAATCAAACACAGTGTCAGACAGCTGCTTTAAGTGTAGCAGGCGAGGGGGAGTGAGTCTGCTGTTACCCTGGTGACTGCCTCCGAGGTAAAGTTAGCTCTTCCTGGAACAGAAAACCCAGAGTTTCCTTCGTCTTTCACTAAACCTGTTTTCTGAAACAGAAGACGGCACTGAACTAAAATGCTCCATTATTATGCACTTTGGCAAACTGGACTCAGAGCATGTCCTCACATGTAGATAATGATTTATGACCAAGCTGCCGTCAGAAGGAAGCCACACCCAATCATAAAATGCATAAAATTGTGCATTTTACTATATACTGTATTTTTTGTAATATACATATGATAATGAGTACAGTAGCACATATTTCTAATATAAGTAGGAGGCACCCAAACACTTGTCATGTTGAAACATGTCATGTAATGTAAATGTGCTCCCGTGTCAACACTGATTAAACTGAGCTGAGGACTTGAGCTGGTTGACCTCTCACTGCACGATTGCAGTTACTCAGAGAAGGGAAGAGTTTCTAGTTTGGCTGTCAGCTGGTCCCAGTGGACTGAGAAAAGCCAGCCACCTAATTAAAAATGGATATAAATGTATTGCTTGTAATGATGTCTGTCTTCTTTCCAGTTGTTATTATCCTAACCTCATCTTTCTGCCCTGTCACTTTAGGATTTGCCCAGTGTAGCAAACATTATGTGTACTCTAGCAGATGAAAGAGAAAAAAGAAACCTCAAAACAAAAATGGATTAATGCTGTTTTAATACAGCAGGTAGAAGACCTTATAGATGCTCTGGTGAGTCGAACGAGTGCATCATTTGCTTGATTCTATGAATAAAATCTTTAAATCAGTTCTGTTTGGGGAGTGAATGACAATGTATCGCGTGATCAGATTTGTGGCTTTTTGATTGGACTCTGACATCGGCACATTGGGTGAGGTGCACTGCATCCACTCTCTATCCACACATTAACATAAGCACATCACTGTTACGCATTATATTCTGCATATGTGTGAATGTGCATCACTGAACTCACACGTACATGATTGCTCCTGCTACAAGTAACCCAGTCTGTAAGCTATTAATTGGTTGAAAGGTAAAAGTAAACAGGTGGGAGCCCATCGCCAATGTTTAAATAGTTTTCTAATTTACGTTTAGCCCTCCCTGCAGTGTGAAGTGTGCTGGCACACCTAACAAACTGCTAAAATTTGGCATAGAGCCCTTTGGGTCTTTTTGAGTATAAATTATTGCAAGCTGTTTTTTTTTATTTTTGCACACTCACGTGAAACACACACACACACACACACACACACACACACACACACACACACGCACACACACACACACACACACACACACGCACACACACACACACGCACAAAGACACACACACACACACACACAATCAAAACTCTTTAAAGGTGATGTTAATGGGATTTATTTCCGATTTTAACGATGGTGTGAGGCAATTTTGTAAAATTGTCACATTCACATCCTCAACAGCTTAAACATGAGGAATAATTAAATATCAGGATTACATTTGTAGGGGAAAGAGCTATTTTGTACCATACTATCAAAGCCACTTGGTCTGTTTCCCATATATATGGTTTTTATACAACATGGAAATTATTCCAGACTGATTGTAAGAGAAGATCTGAATGGCTTCCTTGTCTTCTGTCTGATCTTTCATGTGTTTCCCAACTATTAATCTTATTGGCGCCATATGTTTGGCTCCTTCTGCAACAGTTTACCGTGATGTACGTCGTCCAGGCTAGTGAAAGCCAATAAACAGCAAACTGGCTGGGAAAGCAGAGCTGTAAGGATAACATTATGTTGCCTATATTGCAAACACTGAATGTATAGCTATTATAATCCTAAACAAAGAGCAGCTGAATATCTCCTTTCATATAGAGCAGAAATGAGGTTCATTCCGTCCATTTAACAAATTGCACACACAGCACATAATGCACCTACCTCACAATTTATTCTCTTTTCCAAACATATATTTGTGGTCACTTTGTATATACTGTATGAAAAGATTTACAAAGAATAGCTTTGCAGTGTGATTAGAAAAACAGTCACTTATTGACAATTTTGCTTTTATTTTTTGTTTCAATCGGTGCTGTGGTCATAAAACTTGCTCAAGCCATGAAGAGAAAGTGACTATACAGAGCAGTTATACTCAAAACCAGAACTGAGTCCCCTCTAGAGCCCGTATATTTGCACAATATCCAGAGGGAGCTGAAATATGGACATGTATCCATTTTCTTTTGCCACAGTTATAGATTTATTACTTTGGCTAAAGTAATCTTGAAAGTCTTGTTTAATTGATGTAAAAAGAGTTGAGAAATTATAAGGACGATTTACCTGTGGCCAACTCACAATGCTTTTCACAGAAGGTTTCAGTATCTGGAAAACCTCTTAGAGCATAAGCATTTCTGTCTAGACGACGCAGGGGAAAAGCAACTGGAGAAGCGGCACTATTTTATTGACTAGAGCCATTTGCTTCTTACTTGGCTTTAGTCTGAGTTTTGTTTTGGTGTCGTTACACCTGCTAAGACTGAAGGTCCTGGCAGGATCACATGTAGACACACTGAATTTATGATTTATGAAGAACTTCTCTGTAAAGTGAAACCAACTGCTAAAAACAATTTTTTGAGCTTTTTTTTGCTTCATAATGAACTCTACTTTCATTTTATTTCCTGTTTACTACCTCAGGGGTGAGACTATGGCTACAGGTTGACATAAATAGCCCACAACAAGGACAGTGGAGAGAGCTAGAAAAGAAGAGCACACTACTGGCTAGAAGGGACTTTGGAACAAGCAGATGAACATGAGGAATACTTTCCCTTTCTCAAGTATTATTTACTATAGTATCTTTTTGTTTTATCTCATCAAATGCACACTGCAGACTATCAGCCATGACAAAAGCCAGCAGGAGTTGACCAAGCACCAGGAGAGACTTAGAGAGTTGGAGCTCACCATCTGTGAGTCAGCACTGTGTGAAAAGTGTTGTTTATTCATGCAAGACCTGGGGTGACCAAGTGTGTCCACACTCCTTTCACTTAGCTGATGTCCAAAACGTCCTTCTCCAAAAGAGTACGCATGGTGCCAAACTCTGGACTCCTGTGACCTTCAGCGAATAATTGATGCTTGTTAGCAGAGTGGCTTGTTGACCGCAACCCTTTGCAGACCGTCACTGCCATCAGACTACATAGTGCTAGCTTTTTGGAAGACTGTACACAACTAGATCCTGACATTCAGCCAATGTTACTTCCACATTGGCTGAATTTCGACAATCACTCTCTGTATGTGAATAAACACCAATGCTGGACCTCATATCCAGCAGATGTTTGTGCAAATGATGTTCTGCTTAAACCCTTGTGTGTGCACTTTTGTAGAGGCCATCTGTTATGATGTAAATGAGCCTGTGTGTGTGTGTGTGTGTGTGTGTGTGTGTGTGTGTGTGTGTGTGTGCAGCTGACGTTAGTAAAGTATCATTGTCTAAAGGACATTTTGCAAACTTAAGCTGTGGTTGTGTCAAGACAGCCATGTAAGTATTTGTACTCATGCTTGAGGTGCCCTTGACTTACTGCAGTCTTCTCCCATATTATAGGTGTGGTATCTGCAAAAAAATCACCACTTTATAGCTGAACTACAGATCGACTGAAACAGGAAATGAAGCACTCGCATCTCCAGGTTAGAAGATTAGAGATTAGTAGATGTGTGAAAAGCCTAAATGACACCAAAACACAACGACATTCCTCTTTGTGTGCTGTTCCTTTACAAGGACAGTAATGGTACACAAACAACAGTCCAGCATAAAAACTAATTCTGTTTAAATGGCAGAAAGCAAACTGTTTTTGTGCTCTTTTTTCTGTTTAATTAGGTTATTTAAAAAGGGGACATGCTTATAAATTCGGTTTAAAAAAAATCACATAAAATTTCTGTATATTCTTTATTTTTGCATGTTTGCAGTGTTTATGAAGTGCAAATAAAGAGAAACATTCAATATGTAACCTATGTCAAATACTGAGTAATATCCAATCCACTGTGGCGAGACAGTGAGGTCAATGGTTTGATCCATAATACGCTTATCAAATCATAGCCCATGTGAGGCACCTTTGAAATCTGTCCAGCTCACTCACAGTAAATCATGCTGGATTTGATCATGAGCTAAAACAACCTTCAGGGCAGTAACCCATCCAAGTCCTGTGGTTTTTCATAATGGAATACACAAGAGACAGTGAACCGGCAGAGTTTTGCAGGTAGACTCTCTGATTACTTGAAAGAGAAACATCTGCTGAATAGATGTGAGAATTCAGTGGGAGCACTGCTGCTTGTTTGAGAACAAAGAGTAACAAAGTGTGACTGCAGAAGCCATTTGGCTGGCTTGTGTCTGTCTGCCTCCTGCAAGTGTCTGTATGCATGTGTGTGTCTGCGTGTCCAGGTGTTAAGGGAGGAGAAAACTGTGGCAGGAAATTCTTTCTGATAGCATGAACCAAAAGGTGTTGAATGACTGACCGACCGCCAAGTTGAAACACACCGATTTGGGATTTGCTCTTTGGGTGGCTCACTGACAGAACAACATGCCTGCTGGTTCCCTAACAAAGTGCATTACAGGTGACTGCAACCAGCTCACTGGATAGCTTGGACAGTCACTGGCTAGTTGACTGATGATGTTTTCAGACTGTCAGTCACTTAAGGGGGAGGTTGGTGTGAGGTGTTGGTGGGGGTGGGGGGGTGTCTCTGCTAGTGTGTTGTTAACAAGCCTGAAACAACACGATCACCCACTTAGTTTCCTCTTTGCATCTATTTACAGCTGTGTCCAGCACCCCGAGGAGCCAATCCCGGATAAGATGGAGTCATGCTGTGGCCTTGTAGCGGGACAAAACTGGATCCGCTTTGGTACAAATAAGTGTGTTGAAACACAGTAGCAGGTATAAAATAGATTTTCTTTAAGTTAACCTTTTCTAAATGTTCTATTTCAAAATGCATGTCCTATTTAGGTACTTATTTTCAATGGATTTACTTTGATTTCATTATATAATAATGTAAATATAGTCTTTTAGGTGATTGACTGTAAAGAGAGCTTAACAAAACGAACTAAGTGATACAAAAACACTCAACTGGGACAAAATGAAATAGCAATAAAACTAACTTTGACAAAACCAAATAAAGGCCTTGTCATTGTTGTGATGGATTATTGCGTTTGAGTCATTTCCACATCTGTGGAGCTTGTTTTTCTACTGCAAGAAAGAAGGGGGGAGAAAACAAATGGATTCTTAGGAAAAGTAAGCAAACTTTGATATCTGTTCCTCTTTGTGGCATTTCTGACATGCTTTCCCATCATGATGAAGTGATGAACTGCATGAGGAATGCAACTGCAAAAATGTAAGAAAGAGTACAGAAGAACTTAAACTAGTTCTTGTGTTTGATTTGGGAATGCTGTGGCTTAGGACGTAGAGTGGGTCATTTACCCCTCTATCTGCCTTTCAAACATTTCTTCCCTGGTTCCTCCAACCTCCATGATTAAATATTCGTTGGCAAGATTTTAAACCCAGAGCTTCCCTCAGTGCATTTTTCTGAGTATGGGTGTGTGAAGATTAAGAAAAAAAAAAAAACTGAATAAAAAGAGAAAAAAGGTCAAGTCAATTTATTTGTAACCACAATTAAAAACAACATGGGTTGGCCAACTTTGATAAAATGTAAAACTAAATTGAATAAAACAGAAAAATACATAAAAGATAAAAGTAGAATACAAACAAGAAACGAAAAGAAAAGGAAAGTGTCAAAACTCATTTAACACTCACTTATTTACATGTAAACACTGGGGAGTAAAGATGTGTCTTCTAGTGGTTTTAAAAAATGTCAAGTGATGGTGAGATCCTAATTTTTAAGAGCCAAAGGCAAAGGCCTGGTCTGTGCTATGCTTCAGTCTGCTTATTGGAACAACCACATGCATCTGAACAGCTGACCCTGATGGTCCATTAGGGCTATGCATAGTTCAGTAAGGTAAGAGGGTGCTAATCGATTTAGTGATTGAAAAATATCCAATAAAATCTTAAAATCAATTCTAAAATACTCAAAGGCAAAATAAAGAAGCTGCATTTTGAACAAGTTGGAGATGAAAGAAGCAGAGCTTGGCTGATTCCAAAATAAAGGCTATTTCAATAATCACGCATGGATGAAATGAAAGCACCAATTATGCTCTCAAAATCAGCAGATGAGAGAACGTTTTTAATGATTGCAAAGAGCCTCAGCTGGAAGAAGCTGACATTAACAACAGAATGTATTGATTTCTCAGATGTGAAGTTGCCATCAAAGCTCACCCCCAGATTGTTTGCAAAAGAAGTTCTGTAAAAGGGCCAGGGTCACCCCCAAAAGAGGAGTAAGGGTCAGGGGGCCCAACTAGTACAAGCTTTTATGTTCATTTAATTTAAAAAAAGTTGAGCACCAACTATGACTTTGTGTCAGTAACACAGTAAAACAAGATTTTTAAAGAGGTTTTAGTATTTTACTTAATTATCACCATTACAGTGAAATAAGATTCCATATTTTTAGAACTGAACCTAATGGGAGCATGTAGAGAGAAAAGAGCACTGGGCCAAGGCTAGATTCTTTAGAAACTCCTGCATGTAAGGGGACCAACCGGTGATGAAAAGCCACCCAATCTAATAGAAAAAAAACTTCTGCATTTTAAATAGGATCTAAACCTGTGGTGTCAAACATAAGGCCCTGCCAAGACTGTAATCCGGCCCGCAGGACATCTTTGGAAAATGTGAAGGAGCGCATACATTTTGGACTTTGGGCAGGACAGTTTGGGCAATAGGCTACCAGAAGTTTATCCATAATTTTACACATTAATTTCCTACAATTCAAGCCCAAAGAGTTGTGCTGACAGATTTCTTTCTACAGCTAAAGCAGCATTTTTGCACTGTTTTCTTATACTGAGTTATTTCAGACATTACATGTGAAGTAAAATTACTTAATACTGACAGAAACAGGAGCTGGACTGGTCCATCCCACTTAATATCAAACTGGGCCAAATGTGGCCCACAATATAAAATGAGTTTGACATCCCACATCTAAACCATTCAAAAGCATTTCCTCTGATGCCCACACAGCTCTCCAGTTTAGCACACCGTGATCCACCATATTTACTGCAACACTCAGCTCTAAAAGCACCAGTATTTTCATTGGTGCCTCAACAAATTGGTTATGGCAATACTGGCTGCGGAGAGATAACCGTCCAGTTTCTGATACCTATAAAGAGAGGCTGGAGGACTGGATGTGATTGACTGGTTGTCTGAGAAAAGACCCTGGTTTGCATCCTATTTGAACCTTTCTGTTTTGCTTTTCTTTTCTTTTGTTTTTCATTTGCTGATTCATTTCATTTTTTATTGTCATTTTACTTTCATTTACTTATAGAAGGTACAAAGCCTATGGTGAACCATGTCACATCAGTAATCCTGCTTACTGAAAAATTAAGACTCGGCAGTTGGCAGCTAACCTCTCAATGTTGCAAGACATTTACCCTATAAAGGTCATATTATCATGCATCTCTAGACTGCTTTCAGCATGGCCTCAATTCTTAGTTCAGTCTATAAAGGTCCTGTTGTTTGCCCTTGCACCTGAGCCACTGCAATGTGTGCAGCATTGCTGCATCTCAAATAGTGAGATGCTTCAACTTGAATTTCATTTTGAGGATGTGGATGAAGCTGCAAGGAGTCACCGCAGTTCAGGGCTGATGTTTTGCCGTACATGCATCAAGATGTGGACAGTCTAACCTGGGGGATGAATTTACAAACTTTATGGGGAGAGGGGGGGAAAGCAATGCTCTAGATGAAAAGAAGGGTCACCATGTACCTCTAACATGCCCTCAGTGCAGGGGAGAGGTCCACAGTGAGGCTCACAAATGCAAGTCTTTAGAATAGCACTTCCAAGGAGTGATCTACTGGCATACACGCTGAAAATGGAAGAAGTGCATGAGAACATGACCTTTAGAGGGAGTTTTTAATCTTTAAAGGTTGCGAGTCACTAAACGGTTAAAATTTTCAGGCCTAAGCAAGCTATCAAAAACAGAATTATCATACTCTTAAGTGTAAAGCAAATCCAACATTTGATCTAATACAAGCATCCTGTGATATTGTATGTTTGATATCCCTTCATTGCTTTTAATTTAATGTGCATCTATTCCCTGTTCACCTCTCTGGGTAGGATTGTAAATCCAAAAGTGACCATAATAATAATGCTCAGCAAAATATTGACCACAAATTAAAACATCTTTAAATAAAAATACTGTAAACCTTTTGTGCTACCATGACAAATCACAACAAGTTGCTCCATTTTATGTTCATTTGGCAAAACCTCTTTCCTCCTGAGCGGAAGGGTTTGTCCTGCTGGATTGGTTTCTGTCTTGTCTGCAGTGAGAAACAGAAATTGAACAGTTTTTAAGTTTCCCACCGCTCTGTTGTCCGAATCATAACAGATCTTATTTCGCATTCTGGACAAAGTCATAGTGAGCTGACAAAAGGAAAATTGCTTCAATTTGTCTGCATCTGTGCTTTTCAGAGGAGCTGCCAGTTATAACACAGTGCATGGTGGAAGAAAAAAAGCGACCAAACCTTTGAATAAATACGACTGGCAGAGTAGACTTTGTGTTGGGTGGCTAAGCAAGCCTGCTTAACTTTGAATCTTAAAATACAGATGACAAACTTTGTTTCTCTAATCAGTCAGTGGCGAAACTTGAGAAACTCAAATTGAGTGGCGGGATGTTTCTTGTCTACTTTATGTTCTTATCAAACTTGCTGACAACTAAAATAAATAATTCAGACAAATACTTATAGAGTAATCTCCACAAGCACCCTTTCATGAATGTTACACATGTTATGGATATACATTAATGGCCAAAGGTATAATTGTCCCTCGACCACAGAACATCAGCTTGTTCTCCTTTGTGATGTGCCATGGGATCTTGAACAGTTATCTGACTACGCATTTTAATTGGACAAATTGGTCCAACGTCTACAGATAAGATTGTGCACCACCACACATCCACGGTGGTGTGTCTGGGACTTTGTGTATTGATGCTAGCTGTGTGTGTGTCCACGTACATCATGAGAAATAACTGAAAATAGCACTGGTCTTTTGGGTGGAGGCCAGTTTAAGAATGACTCAGATGTTTCTTTGGGCTACTGGATGCATTTTGTGGGATAAATGGTTTGTGTTTATGTGTCATTGAAATGAATGAAAGTAAATATCGTGTAACAGAACATAAGGGACACAAACAAAAGCCACTTGATTAAAATCGCTTCCTTGACTGGAGCTATTTTGGTTCAGTGTTAAAATTTGTATATTTAATTGAATCAGTCACCCTGTAGGTTGAATTACCCAGTTGTGCATTTACATTGTGTTCAGGGGTTGGCTAATGCAAACCTTTACAGTAATTTTACAGCATTAATACCTGCAAAGAGTACCTCATAAGAATACTGTTACGCATGTTGGTTATATTGTTCTGTGTCTCCAGACAGTTACTTCTGTGTGTATCGACCTCTCTCCTCCACCACATACCAGCAACAAGCTTGTTAATTTTTCAGAAGGACAATTTAGTTAAAAGTTAGCCATTGCTGTGTCAGAGCTGTAGCACTAGTACCCAACTACTCATTAACAGTTCTCACCACTAATGCTTCTCCTAGCTTGCAGGTGCATGTTCAAAATGTAAAGTGCAGCGTCTGAGCAGCTGATGGAAACTTATAATTACCTTGTTGTACAATGATAGGAATACTTCCAAATCCAAGTCCAGATTTATTTATATCCATCCATTCTCTTCCACTTATCCTTGTCAGGGTCGTGGGAGGCTGAAGTCTATCCCAGCTATCATAAGGTGAGAGGAAGGGTATCTTTACCATCATGCTGGCTGACTTTACCATGGTCTTTTGCACAGCTGAAGCGTTGGATACTGTTAGGCTTGTGGGAAAAACAAGACCCAAAAGCAGGACTTCCTTAGAAGTGACAGTGATTTTTTATAGAGAAAAAAACAAGCAACAACTTGCAAAAATGTCGGTTGGTTTCCTGGCAAAACAAGACAAGATAATTAGTTCAGTTCTCCACAACAAAGGACAAGCACTCTTTCACCTCAGCAAGCAAGGAATTTACTGACTGTGTCACTCAACGATCCAGCAATGACTGAAGCTAAGCCGCTTTCTTAAATAGTGTGCCTGTGATGAGACTCATCAGCAGCCGGTGAGTATGACAGCAGGTGTGGCTGGCTTCACAGGGGTTAAATGCTCCAGGCCTAGTGTTGCATATACACAAGAACACCAACACACACATACACACAAACAAATGCACAGAGAGGAAAAGGAGAGACAGAAGACAGGCTGCGAACAACAGGACCAAAACAAAACAGAAATGGCTGGTCGACGAGGACTGGAGGACTGTGACAGATACAGTCCTCAAGCACACACCTACATGCCAAGGAGTGGAGATTTTGCAGATGTATTGGGGATTTTCTTCTTTTATTTCTATTTTTGTCACAAGAGAAAAAAAGAAAGAAAAGATGTTACACCCCACACTGTCTATACTGAAGTCAACACAAGATGTCAAGAGAAAGGAGGTTACTGAAAGCAACAGATGTTTGGTGAAGTCATCAATACAAGCTCCAAGTTATGGTAAGCTAGACGTTTCGCTTAGTTTGGGAATTTTCCAAATGCAGTTGATCACAAACACACAGTATCTCACAAATGTTGTGGCTGTAAGGGGTGTTCAGTTTGGGTCACTTGGATTTCTTCCAGTCTGCTACAGTAGCTAGCATGGATGCTTGCCTCACAGCCATCTACTTCCACACCTGCAAAAGCCCCACGCTGTGTAACTGCTTATGTAAATTGAATTTTCCTGTGACATTGAACCTTTTCTCAAAAGTTTTTTCTCAGCAGAAGGAATGGGTCATCGACACTGGATTCTTCTGTGATGTATCTGTCAGTTGTTGTTATAGTGCACTACCAAACCCGTACACTATACAAAAAGAAAGGTCAGCACTTTGCCGTGAGATACACAGTATATGCATTACGTCCTGATGCAGGTATGCATCTAAGTGAAGCTACAATTTCAGGTGCCTCACATCACATCTGGACCTATACAGGTCCTGTTTAACACATTAATCTATCATTCTGTCCTATGTGGAGAGCAGTCCAACATGCTGAAGTATTCAGCAACAAGTCTCCACCTTGATGGAACGCACAGTGCATCACACTATTCACACTATGGATGTCCAAACCCAACAACTGATTAATGACTGAAATGTTACTGCCTCATCAGACAGGGCAATGTTTCTTTAAATATCTGAACATAAACAGCAGCTACAAATGTTTACTTTTCCTGTGCATTCTAATGAACAAATAAAATATAAATTTTTGCATATTTTTCATGATGATTTCATTAATTAAGGGGAAAAAACTATCCAAACCTATCTGGCCCTGTGTGGAAAAAGTAATAGCCCAGCCCACCCCTCTTGTTAAATCATGAATTAATCAACCACACTTTTAGAAAATCATAGTTTAGTGTTATTAGTTGCACCCAGGCCTGGGATTAAGAAATCACTTAAACAAATTGAAGTATGCTACAAGATCTCAAAAAGCAACACATCATACCAAGATCCAAAGAAACAGCTCAGAAACAGAATTATTAACATAGCCGGGCCCACGTCCTCGTTTTAGGTTTGACAGGGTTTTAGTAGGTAAAGGTGAATGCTAGGACATGAATTGAGTTTGGGGAAGGCCTCGAAGGGGACTGGCGACGGCTCCCGGGCTTGGCAGATCCCCGTGCACTAAATAGAAGTGAAGAAGTTAAAGAATTTAATAGGGGAGAGAGGGAGGGTGGTGAACTAAACGAGAATGAACAGCTTGCAGAACTGGGGGAACCTATATAGATGAGAACCAGAAGGAGCGTGTTTGGAGGCGTGGTCCCTGCATTGCTACTTCAGGAACTGAAGAACTTGCTATAATTAATGTGCGACCACAACAATATAAATGACTCATTCCCAGTTATCACAAGCGCTTGATTGAAGTTCTTGCTGCCAGTGGTGGAACAACAAATTATTATATTTAGGGGGCAATTACTCTTTCACACAGGGATAGCTTTTTTCTCTTAATTAATCAGACTGCCATTAAAAAACCGCATTATGTGTTTACACGGGTTATCTTTGTCTATCATTAGAATTTGTTTGACAGTGTACAAAAAGTGTGTAAAAGTGTGACATATATGCAAAACCCAAGGACACATATGAGCAGATGAAAAATAAGCGTTTCTTTCCTGCTGGATATAAAATACTGCTGAAGCGCATTATAAGATTTGAGTGTCACAGCACATGTCAGCTCTCACCAAACTGAAGCGCTGGTATATTTGCTTTGAGGCATAATGATCCATTAGCTTAACCATTTTATGTAGCTTTGGTTTGGATGCAGACTACCAGCAAATGCTTTGTGCATTATTATCATCAGCGGAGTTCTAGCTGTTCTTGAGTCCTTTTATAACTTGGTCAGGAGAGAGACTGTCAGCACGTCCAAGGAATATAAAGGCAAGATTGGTCTGAAAACATAGATCTATGATTGCGGTTGCACTCAACTAGTCATAAAACTCCAATGAGCTACAGATTGTGGTGAATTATACTCTGATTTTGCCAAGAAACCGAATCAGGAGAGGCAATCCTGATTCTCCAGGATTGTGGGAAAGCCAAGTGGGTGGCTAAGTGCTGACAATTATCTACTGAAATTGTGGAAAATCCTTGTTAAGATAAATCCTAGGCAGACAGATAATAATATTCATATCTCTAATTGTGCTAATCTTTTCATGTCTTTGCCGCACATTTATCAAAGACTGAGAAACTACTGACCTGCTCAGTAATTAGTGTGGTAACAAAGACACATTTATGCTCAAAGCAAAGCACTTGTTGGATGGTCTGAAATCCTCCTCCCTAACATGTTTACATGATCTGCATTGACAGGAATTGCATTTATCACCAGTTTTCCAAATGAGTTTTGCCTCCTGGTGAGGAAAGACATTACAGCTTGCAAGCTAGTTCTATTCAACCATACGTCTGGGTTTAACCTCAAAATAAATCTTGAGATATTCCTTTAATGTCGGTTTCGTTTTGACTTTTAATATGCTTTATGCTGTAGCCTATTTTTGTTGCCACTTCAAGAAGAAGAAGTAGAAGAAGAGAAAGCTGTATGTTATACAGCTGTTTCATCCCCACAGCTGCAAGTGTTTCTTTAAATTTGCTTTCTGCACTTTCCCAGGGGTAATGACAACTGGATGTTTGAACATAAAGGCATTGTTATTGGGATGAGTGCTGAGAAATGGATGAAATATTTAATGATGACTGATTTTCTTTTTTTATTCCGAACAATGATCATTCGTCAGTGACTCATTTCTTACAGACTTACTGACAAGGAATTAGCGGGAGTGATTCAGAATAAATTCACTCGAGTTCTGTTCAGTGTAACAGCTTCAGCTATTAAAGTCTTATTAATGCTGGTGTTAATTAATTTCACTGGAAACACACTTCATGTGCATTTAATATAAACAGAATGGTATACAGCCTGTTTCCATTGTGTAGCTTCAAAGAAATGAATTTATTTAAACTTGGTCTGTAGAGAGGGAATACCATTACATCATAACCGAATACTTACATTTTCCCTCTACAGGACTTGACATGTGTCTGTACACGCCGCTGTTTGTCTTGGCATCAAGAAATCTCAATGTAATTCCCTCGCTCAAAGTTGGCACTTGCTCCAGAAACATATGCAACATATGGAAGAGAAGAGGTTAAAAAATAAGGAAAGCTACAGAAAGTAAATGCACTGTTTCTTAAAAGTCACAGTGTGTCATGGTCGCTCAGTCTTTGCTGTGTACCTGCCACATTCTGTTGGGCTCTCCTCCCACATTCACAAGTATGTTTGTGTGTCTCAGTTTGTGTTTACAGGTGTGCCGGTTTTGTTGCATTGACGGGACGTGGCCCTGGTCTCCCCCTTCTTGTTTCCACACACCTGTTGATGATCCCACACCTACCGCTGATGACCTCATTAGAGCCGCTTCATAAGGAAGCGGTTCCGCTTCCTTTGCTAGATTGTTGCATGGTCACTGCTGCCGAGCTCGTTGCCTTTATGCTGCCACTAACTTGTGAAGGGGGTATTAAGCTGTTTTTCCCTGTGCTCAGGTTTCGCTTGGAGGACTCGCTGTCACTGAGGACTGAGCTGTCTTTTACTCTGAAGTGAACGTCTGGATGAGAAATGGCATCATTGTAAATAAATGCACTTTTCTCTGACTCTCAGCCCTGTTTGAGTCCCATGTGTACTTGGACCTTGACACAATGATTAGATTAGTATTCGGCGGTTTTTTAGACATAAGAGGCATTCTGCTGAATTTCACTGAAGCATGGTTTTGTGCATTAACAAAGCAGCATCAACATGTGTGAATGCCTCTCTTAAAATTTACTATTTACACAATTCAGTGTAAACCGCGTGGGTTTGGGGTTTGTTTTCAGTATTTTTTGGCTAACAGTGCAGCTTTTTCTGGTCATTTCCACTTCTTTGGAGCTTCTTGAAAGAGGCATGGTATGATGTATGCACTGTTCCAATGAAGCAGATGCAGTGTGTAATTATTCTGGCATACATATTGAGCAATTTTTTTATTATTTTATTATTATTATTTTTTGATAGAGGAGCTGCTGCAGAGAGGTTAGTCATGGAAATGTGTACCTTGAATTCACTGTGCTTGATCAAGACTCTGCAGCACATTTTAGTGAGTGAAGCAAAGCTTTGAGGTCTACAGTAAGACCCAAGCTATCATCAGCTTCCTTTAGAGATTAGACAGGCCAGTTACCTACCTGTTTTTAAATCACTCTTGAAAACCCGCCTCTTTACCCATGTGAGACATCTGTTTTTAGTTGATTCTTTGCTGTTTTATCTTGTTTTCTTTTTTAATATAGCGCTGTTTTATGTATTATGTGTTTTATCTATTTATTTTTGCTGTTTTCTGTTATTCTATTGTTTTTAACTTATTTTTTGTACAGCACTTTGGTCCTGTGCTGGGTATTTTAAAGTGCTTTATAAATAAAATTGGATTGGATCAGGTATATGCAGTATTTGTACATTTGGTGAAAGCTATGTCTCAAAACACTGCAGACTGCTGTTCATGAACAGAATTCATGCAGCACTGCACTAATTTGTTCTCAGACAGGCTTTAATTTATTCTTGCTATCAAGCTTATGCTGTAAGATACATATCACTCTTGTGTTTAAACTTCATTACCATCAAAATTAGGGATATCTTTGACTACTTATTATACTTAGCAATTAAATTATATGTGAATAGATGTTTTCGAGACAGTAACTGTAGCAGCCCTGAACACAAGACTGTCATGGTCCTGGGTCCTGGGTCGTTTTGTGTTTTGTGATTATTTCCCTCTGTTCTAGTTATTCTGTGTCCTCCCCCCTTGTGTCCGGTTCGGGTTCTAGATTTCCTGTTTTGTTCTGAAAGTCTGTGTCTGTTGTCATTGTGTTCAGCTTGTGTCCTCCAGTCATCATGTGTATTCAGATCAGCTGTTCTTCCCTCCTGTGTGCGATTACCCGATTACCTTGTGTGTGTATATATAGTGGGTGTCGGTCTGTGTTCGTTGTCGGCTCGTCTGTGTTTCTTGGTATCCTGGTCCTTGGTCTGCGTCTCTCTGCTCACTCGCCGTTTTGTAAGATTTCAGGTTTGCTCTTTAGTTTCTCCCAGTTTAGGTTTGTCATTACTCATGCTTCATTGCCTGTTTTTGGCACTGCCACCGTGTAAATAAACTTCACTCGTATCATCAGTTTGCTGCATTTTGGGTCCTCCTTTTCCTCCACTCCACACGGCTCACTCCGCCGGCCGTGACAAAGACGTCACATTACTGCTGCTGATCAGATACAGAAAAAAAGCCCCTAAATACATCACAAAAGTCTAAACTCTGTGTTGAACAAGCTGTACGTGTGTAGCTGAAATGAGAAATGTCTTCTTGTTTTTTCTTGGATATTTTAAACCTCACACTTTGTCTGTTTTCTGATCAGTGTTTACAATAAGGCAGATGGAGAAACTTTACTTGTATCTTATGGTTTCACAAGTTCCTCTAGCCATGACTCTGGCACTAGATGTACGATTTCTAGTTTTCATCCAAACCATGCGCAGATTCTTAAGGGAGGCATGTTTTGATTTGTTCTTGGCTGAGGCTCAGGCATGGATTTGATCAGTGATGGTGATGGATAGGAGGTATATGCCTCTCTCTTTTTTTTCTGTCTTTCTCCCATGAGACTTAGTCAGCCATCATTCAAAAGTGTTAAAAAGTGTTGAAGGCTGAAACTAAGGGTGAAATACCACAAGAGCATGAGTTTACTCTTGATCAGGAAAGTACATTTGCCAACAGCTGAAACAAGAGACAGCAGAAAACATGACCAGGGGTGTCACTGATTGTGCAAAGGTGGCATCTTACAACCTTCTCTTTGAGTGACAGGTGCTGCAGTGCCCTCATATTTGACTTTTCCTCTAGTGCTACAAGTTTAACATTTGTAGTTTTGAGTGAAATGGTTTGACTGCTGTTTTTTAAGCTTTGTTTTATCCACTGAGTTTAACATTTCTTTTACAGCAGACACTTAACCAAGGTAGCGACCAGGAAAATTCACAATACATCGATCTGCAACAAATCCGATGCAAATTGCAGCATAAACACAAACCTCAACAGAAACTACAGTGGCATTTCAAGAAACAGCCACATGCTTTCTTTGCCACTCGTGCATGTTTAAGTTTGGATCTTTCCATAAAGTTTTGCATGTCCAGCTTGAGTAATTAGAAAATACTGTGTTTGCCAGATCAGTCAAAACCTGGGAATTCAAGAAAAAACAAACAAATTGTAGCTGGTAACTATCACAGCTCAGACAGAGAAAGCAAAAGAGCTCAGCTGGAAGTCTACCCAATATCTCTTTATACACAAAAATGTACCAGCAAAATGCGAAATCCTAAAGACATCATAAACACAGACCTGTAAAATCTTCTTCAAATATTCACGTAGCTCTCAGGATATAGTTCAGTGAATTTAGTGATTCCCCCTTATCATCTCTATATCATCACCACAAAGCAGTTACAAAGGGTTTAATTTGAAATATATAGAGTCGCCATCTTAATCAGTGATGGAAATAACGCCGTTACAAGTAACGGTGTTACTAACGGCGTTACTTTTTTCAGTAATGAGTAATCTAACTAATTACTATTTGCTATCGTTACAACGTCGTTACTGTTACTAACAAGAAAATGCGGTCGCGTTACTATTTTTCAACAAACAGCCGGTTGAAGCTGTCGCAGCTAACGCATCTTATATCAGCTGCACGGAAGTAGCTGTAATCTGGGCGCTATGGCTTTAAGCAGCTGCGCGGATGGCAATCACTTTCTGCCCGACGATCACTTTTTGGCGATATATACCAGTTTTTAAATTGTGTTGATAGGCTACGTAAAACCAGAGTCATGATAAACAATATATACGCGTGTTTTTTCCTGAATAGTTTCGTCACGTTTACTGTCTAAGGACAGCGCTAGCAAGCACTCTCCGCTTATGACCAAAAAATTAAAACAACAATACAAAAAACTGCCCTTTCGTGTTGGTGGAAAAATGCACCATGTCGACCAATCAAAAATGATTTGGCAACATGACATTTGGTTGTTTAGGAAGAGGGGGAAGTTTTAGGAGTGACAGCAAGAGAGAAAGACAGAAGAAAAAGAGAGAGAGCGAGTTTGGAGATGTGAGAGATTTGTGACATTTAGCATGTTTGGAGTGTGTAGTTAATGTGTTGTCTTGTGTAGTGTTGTGGATAGTTTTGTGTTGTGTGTCAGAAGAATGAGGTGATTGCTGTCTCCAGGTAAAAACCAGGAGCAGTGATA
>NW_005187530.1:1246082-1252630 GCF_000239375.1 Pundamilia nyererei | reverse complement strand
GGTAAATGGCTGCAAATAACTTTGTTGTTTGCAAAACTTGTGCATAGGATTTTAAAATTGACAATTTATATTTGCCTTTAAAGTTATGAAATATGATTCAATAAACATGTTTGTGGGTGTTACAGTAAAAAATATCACTTTTTCTAGTTGGATTTTATGTTTTTTGTCTGATTTTGTCTGATTGTGTTAATACAGTACGTCAAAATGAAAACATAACTGCAAATTCAGACACGTAAAGTTGTGCTGAAAACAATGATACCAAACAAGGCAAAGTAAATAGTTTTTAAAGGTGAAATGTAGAGGAAACATTAAAAGTAGTTAAAAATGGCCAATTATACCCTGGACCCTAAACTTTTTCTTTTAAAGTAACGCAATAGTTACTTTTCAAGTAATGAATTACGTTTAGAATCTTGTAAGTCAGTTACTAATTCAGTTACTTTTACGAAGAAGTAACTAGTAACTATACTTTTTCAAAGTAACTTGCCCAGCACTGATCTTAATATAAACATGTGGTTATGTTTATGGAGTTATTACCGTAGGGTTGACTGTAAAAGGAAAATGAAGGGGTCAAGTGATGTAATAAAATTAGGGAGATAGTAACTGCTCTCTAACATTTTCATCTTAATAAGCTGTGGTATGGACCCAAGATCCAGAAATAAACATCCAAATCCAGCTAAAAAGCATATTTTGTCCTCTGGAGATAAAACCAAGCATGGGAATGATGACCAGGAAGCTCGTAACATGGCACTGAAACAAGAATACCTGAGTAGAGTAGACATGCTAATCCTGTTAGAGATAAGAAATAGTAATCAAGTCCAGAATGACCTCACCTGTGCTCACTGCTGTGGAGAAATTGCTTCAGGAGGGAAACACATATAAATTTATTTGTAAATGTATTTTTTTTTATTGCTAAAAGAAGGCCTGGAGCCATATTGCACAACTCTAGAAGAAATAGGATTAAAATTTAAACACAACAATAGAGGAAGAGCTCTGGTCAGTCAGTCTGTCACTACTAATACACATAGACTATCCTACGCCACAGAAATGTCCAAACCCACATTTTCACAGCAGGTTTGGACTGGAAGTGGGAAAAGTGTTTCAGATGTTTTAGATGTGGTACCAAGGTGGAGTCTTTTCTGCAGTTTACCCTGTTTAGACAGTTAGAAATGGGAAGTTTCATTCCTCTTTACATAAATACTGAGGAAGGGATGGAAGAAGGTCTATTTAACCTCCTAGGACCTGCCGTCCACATATGTGGACATCACATTTTGGGTTATTTAGACCAAAATACTCAATTTTGCTCTACATGGGCCTGATATTCACTTACGAGGACATTACACTGCTACTGTTCTATCAAAATTTTAAATTTTATTGTGGCCCTTTTGTGTGTGTGGGGGGGGGGGGGGATTCAAATGAGAAGAGGCAAATAACTCATGGTATGAACAAGCACTGTGGTTTAGGTTTACACAAATAAGCAAAGAACCCATTTAAAATTGTATCATTAAGCACTTTGTTACTAGCAGAATATTGGAAAAACATAATTTCATCCAATTTTATCAATTGAATCTGCAAAAAATGCCAAACATAACAGTTTGTTAGGCATAAAACTGTATTTTCGTAGCAACAAAAGCTTAGCCAATACCTTGGCATATCTCAGCATGGTGTGCAGTATGTCCTTGAAGATAACAGGATTTGTAACTCATGGCCTTAAAAAATAGGAAAATAAATTCTAAGACTTAACACAGGACCTGAGATATGCATCTTGTCCCTCACCTGATCCATCTACTGTTCACTGAAGCCTCATCAGAAATGGCCTCAACAGTGGTTGTCAAGAAGCCATTGTTAAGGAAGGCCAACAGTGAGAAAAGACTGAAGTATGCCAAAAAAAATAAATAAATAAATCAGCAGCAAGTGTCTGATGGCGTGATGGAGATTTTTGGTTCAAACCATCTTTAGCATTTGTACGGATGAGGTCCGTTGAGAGGTACCACAGTGAGTTCTGGAGGCTCTGTGCTTTGGAGCCGCATTTGAGTCTACATTAAAGATGGCGGCTGAAAGGCAACAATATCTTGGATAATCGGCAGATTTTTGAAATATCTTACAAAGACAGTTACAGACAATTTCCTTCATCTGGATGCATGCATATAAATATGACTGGGCTCTCAGAGGTTCAGGCAATAAATGTACTCATGAGGGGCACTGATGTCCAAAGTGTTCAAAATGTCTGTGAAGACATCAGGGACAGATGTGTGAGGCTCTTGTACTTCATAATTTTCCATAACTCTGTTTTTGATTACAGAATGACAGAGAATGACCATTTGATCACCCACAACGAGTCAGGGCAGATGGTTGTCTCTTCCTGAGCCTGGTTCTACTGGAGCTTTCGTCCTGTTAAAAGGCAGTTTTTCCTTCTCACTGTTGCCAAGTGCTTTCTCAGAAATGGTGGATTGATAGTTGGGGTTACTTCTCTATTACTTCTCTATCGCGAACAGGTGTGGGATTAGAGCTCTGGGTAGCTCCCCAACTGGGCCTAGACTGGGTCTAGAGAGTATTTTAAATTCAGGGAATTTAAAATAGAAAGTAGCTCGTCCACAGAAGGACTGGTAGCTCCCCTTACGATAAGGGTTCAGATCGCGCGAACAGGTGTGAAATGTGTGTGTTTAGTTAGTTTGTTTGCTTGTTTTAATCAATTTTAAATCATGCTTTTTATTTGTTTTTGTTTCTAATGTCTCTGTAAAGCACTTTGAATCACCTTGTTGTTGAATTGTGCTATACAAAAAATTTGCCTTGCCTTGCCTTGCCTATTATTGCAGTGTCTCTACCTTACAATATGAAGTGCCTTGCGGTGACTGTTGTTGTGATTTAGCACTATATGAAACTGAATTTAATTAAATTTGAACGAGGCCAACAGATACAGTTCAAAGAATTTTTAGGGGGATGAAGCTTCTTAATCTGCTGATCTAATTGTGCGCTCTTTTTATAAGATGGCAGTTAACAAAAATGTAAAAAGCAATGTTTTAAAGCCATTGTTATAGTCTATAGCCCAATTTGATGCTTGTTGTTATCATTCTCATTTTCATTTATTTATTGCACATTCTTAAATCAAACAGTTCTTAAATAAATAACAACATGAAAAATGTTTAAATTGTTTTAACAGATTTATCTATTTTTCTTTTCTTTTTCTTTCTTTTTTGGACAAAAGCATGTCTACTTTCCACATAAGACATTGTTTTTCTTGAAATATGCTGTGGAGATTAAGATCTCTGATCAATCCATAACAATTGGATATTAATTGTATATAGACTAAAGTTCTCTTACTATGACATGTCACTTGGGGGAAAGGCATATTATGAGTAAATCCATCCACCACCCTATCTGTTTTCTCAATTATAGAGTCTGGTGCATATCTAGCTGTTATCAAAAGAGGTGGAGTTGTCATCCAGGTTCCCAGTGTGTCACGGGCCTTATGAGTAATGTTCCTTTACCAAGGATGAGTAAGCTATGGGCAAGGGTTAATACTTGAATACATGAATCATTTTTTTAAAAAACAAAGCATTCATACACTTTCAGAGTACAAACAGGCAAATGTTTCCTTGTACACTGGATCCCACAAATACTCATGAATAAGACCTACGAGAAAGACTCTGCATGGGCAAAGGTGAAGTGTCTTGAGTAATATCTGCATTTGGAAAGTCTTGGAGGTTACCCTGTTCCTTGCTAGACCTGATGGGAGAGATTAAGAGAGAAGTGGGGGATAAATACAAGACAGAAAGAAATAGGGGGAGAGCGTGCTGAGTAAGAAAGGACAGAATGAGTGAGTGTTGGGGAAAAATAGAGAGAAAGAGAGGGGCAAACAGGGGGGTGGAGGATTGTGGGAGAAGTGAAAATATGAGAGGGGTAACACAGTTTGATTGTGGGGGGTCACATAGGCCCAGAGAAGAGTGTGTGTGCGCAATTCACTGGTAGGAGGCAACAGATGTCAGTGCAGGGGGTAAGGCTTTCTCCAAATTGTGCAGCCCCCCCAGGAACATTACTTACTAACAGACCTAGAGGAGATGGTGGGGGTGGAGGAGAGGCAATGAAAGTAGAAGAGAAAACAGAAGAAAGAGCAAAAGTTTAGGAGAGGCAAGAGACTGAATGGAAGGGAGGAGGTGAAAGGAGAGTGTGAGGAGAGGGGAAAGAAAGAAGACTAGCAGAAGACAAAGCCTTGAATGTGGGGCAGAAGTCACAGTGACGTTTAAAAGGTTCCCGAAGGCAAAAGCTTCTAATACTGAACTAAGAGGTTTCCCTAAAAGCCATGTCAAATTTAATTTGGCTGCATTTAAAAAATAAACATGTGCTTGCATCAATATGTTTAAATAGGTTATGATCCATATGACAGGGCATTACATTTGTAATTTACCCATTATTTTGTGACCGACAACATAAAAAAAGAAATTTCCAAAAGAAGCTACTTACTTGGCAACCATTTGTTTATTTTGTGTTTAAGGTATAGACACACACACCCTTGCTTGTTTAAAATCACATATAAAATGTAAATTTTGAGTTTGTATGTTAACTTAAACACAAATAGAGGTGAGAATGCAGATCTTTATTTCTAGTGCTAAAATCCTGCGTTCATTCTTGCCTTAACGTGTGAAAATCTTATTTCCAAAGTAACCTGTAGTATATCTGTGATTACACTGGGATACCAAGATGTACTACATTATTGCTAATAGGATGTGGGGGACGATGTTTTGATAAAAGTTATTGTTGCAGTAATTTACCAGCTGGAGATGGAGAATTCCACAGGCCACGATAAGTTATGTAACCTCTGTGATAATTAGCAGCAAAGATCGCCAAATGTGCTGTGTCACAGTCACAAGCCAGCTACTCTCAGTATGTGGTGAGTAAACATAAAAAGCTCCAACAGTGGCTCTATTTGCTTTACAACTATACAGATGCTTTTAAAGTGCTGAGCACTCACAAAACTGAAATTCAAGCTGTTTGTTCCCTCCATGTACTCAATTTACTACCTATGATACGTGCCATCTCAAATCTGTTTCAAATGTGGATTCACTCCATAAGACCTGTTCCGAACAATTTTTTTGGGCCCGGTTCTTGCGTAATTTGGCATATCTGAGAATTTTCTCCCTGTTTCTATTCTTTCAGAATGGCTTCTTGACAGCCGCCCTGTTGAAGCATATTCATTTATGCCTGTCAAACTCTGTCTTTGGTATTTTTTTAAAGGTTAAATAAAAGAATAATGTCACATGATGTGTTTTTTGTGACGTGCTGCTAGTAACAAAGTAACAATTTAAAAGGGTTTCAGTGCTAAGTTGTCTGTTAAGTAGAGATAAAACACTGGCTCATCCCTTGAGTTAGGTGTTTTTTATGCTCAAATGATCGACAGGGTAGATAAAATCCTGAAAATGGTCATAAACAAGGACTGAAGTGAAAATGGAATCACTTTAAAAGAGCGCTTTGGAAGCAGACAACAAAGAAATGAGGGGTGGCTCAAGAGTTTTGCACAGTTCTGTAGTCAGAGACTATGTCCTTAAGTTTTGTGGTTAATTCTGCCTTTGAGAAAAGTATAATTACCAATTTTCTTCTGCCAACACCCCTTATTACATTTCATTTCTTCAATCTGGGGGTACAGATAAACATTTTCTGGAAACTTTGTTTTGACCAAAGTCTCTTAAACAGATGGCACAAATCCTCTGACAGAAAATCTGTGCTGAAAAATGTGTAAATCTGTCATAAACACATTCCAGTGCTGACCAAGTAAAACGACCGTGATCTCTGTGAGCAGCTCCTGTTGGCAAACAGCATCTGTGAAGCCACAGCCCCCTGAGAACATTCCCAGAAACTTCTAAGCATTCTTACAATCTATCCATTTCCAGAGAATCCACAAAATTACCACTCCTAGTTTTTGTTTTTTTGTTTTTTTAAGTTTTTAAATGCTACCTCTTCACAGTAGTTCTCATTAATCTGTGTTTATTTATTTTTTTATGGTAGACTACCTGACGAACACTTTTAAAACTGTTGGTGCTTTGTACCCTCTCCTGCTTCCAGCCACAGATAAATTTTGCCCTCTGTGGCACACAGTTTTGTACACATGGAACTTGATCTGTCATTTCTCTTCAACATTTCTTATTTATATTTTTAATAAGTCAGCTGGGGATCATTCCTCAGGGCCTCCGCTCCTGGCCGCCGCCCGGCACACAATGCACCCGACCCCTATGGCACCTCCTGCGGGTGGTGGGCCTGCGGGAAGATGGGCCCATGTCCCCTTTTCGGGCTGTGCCCGGCCGGGCCCCATGGACTGCCCGGGCACCAGACGCTCGCCCTCGGGCACCCTCCCCGGGCCTGGCTCCAGGGCGGGGCCCAGTAACCCTATCCCGGGCAGGGTAAACCGTTCCCTCGATGTTTTCTTCATAAGGGTCTTCTGAATCTGGGAGGAGGCCCTGGGGCAGACCCAGGACACGCTGGAGAGATTATATCTCTCGGCTGGCCTGGGAACGCCTTGGTGTTCCCCCGGATAAGCTGGAGGAGGTGGCTGGGGAGAG
>NW_005187530.1:1236692-1245951 GCF_000239375.1 Pundamilia nyererei | reverse complement strand
TATATATATATATAGAAAGAGAGAGAGAGAGAGAGAGAGAGAGATTTTTTCTTGTCTGTGTTTGCACTACACTATAAATATATTTCTTGTTCTTGTATAATTTTGTTGACCTTAAAAAGCACCTTGAGTCCTTGGTGATGAAGGAGATCTTTATCAGATATGCTAAACTTTTCCTCCCTCTACAGCAGACCCTATCATAAGGTAATCTTTTATTAGTTTCCAAATGTGTCCTCATCTGGTGGAAATCTGCATTTTCTTAAACGCGGAAGAAAAACACTTTCAAGCACAAAATTATGTCAGTCAACTGCTTACTCACTGAACACCATTAGAATCAAAATCATTCCCTAAAATTAGACTTACATCCACGTTTGTTTCTGATATTTTGTGGAGATCATTAGATAGGACAGCAAAACAGAACATTTTACTGCAGGGAGTGTTTTTAAAAGCGAAGTGGGAATTAAGCAGTTCTATATAGATTTATATTCCTTTTACTCCTGTGTAGAGAGTCGCTTGAGTAATTCCTTCCAATTTACTGTATCAGTGTTTTTACTATTTCATGAGGAGCCATGCTGCATTCAAGAGCTTTTATGGTGTGCTGTTTGCAAGTAAGTGTCAATGAAAAACATCTCCCACAGTTCAGCCGCTCAGTAAGGATACTGCTCTGAATATAAAAGTCTTGTGTCAGACAGGATGGTGGTGCTTTAATGATGTTGCCCTGCAGGAAGAAACTCCTCTGTTCTAATATGCTGGCTGGGACCTGTTGGTTTGATTGGTGTTACTGTTCATTCTAAATTGGCCATAGGTGTGAATCTGAGCCCTCAAACGGACTGGTGACCTGCCCAAACTCTGTGTACTCTGTCTTTTGCCCATAGGCTAGGCTTCAGCCACCATGAGCATAGATGGATGGAAGAGTTTCTCTGTCCTGCTGTATAATTAGCTGAATGTAACCAGGAACACCGTAGAATATAATGAGGTTTCACCTGTATCTCCTTCCAGAACAGAGTAGAAATATGAGCCATGTGAGACCGACTGTTAACTTCATTGTCTATAAATTAGCAGGACATGTTTATCCAGGCTGCTGCGAAAAAGCTGATGCTGTTTCACTTCCTTTGTGCTAAGTGGTTGCAAACAATGTTGTGGTTAACCTTCTATTGAAGTAGTTAGCGTTGGAAAAACTTGGGACATCAGAAAAGTTTTTATAAAAACTGGAAGAAGAAGAACTTATAATTTCTCACAGAGAATGAGGTTATCAATCAAATTCACTGTTAGACATGCCCACAGCTACCCACTCAGATGCATTCTGAAAAAAAGAAATCTGTTGAGTTAGTGTGGTGGGAGTAGCAGGAGTATGAGAGACATACTACCCCACCACAAGATTTGTTCTAATCCTTTGAAACGCCTGCTTCAGCACTGCTGGAAAATGTCTATCTCAATACAATGGGCTTCCAACTGCAGTGCCATGCCCTTGTCAGAGCCATGATTAGCTGTGTAAAATGAGTGAGATTAATGATGTGATAATTTCTGACTTCAGCTGCAGGAGTGGGAGTCTTGGATCCTTTCTCCTGCTCAGGTCCAGCATTCCCTACCAGACTGTCCTGCAAGGTAGGTAGGACAGTTTACTGGCTTAAATCCAGCTGGGGGAAAAGCTGGAAAGGATGCCAATAAAACTGCTTCCTTCTCCAGGAAGAGCTGTCTGTAATGAAGTCAGAGCCCATTATAAATCAAATACAATTAGTGAACTTGCTGGTTCTTTACCTTTGTATTTCTTTTTTTTTTTTCACTTTTACTTTATAATTATATCCAATAAGGTCAGGGTCAAACCAAATCTAATCATCCAGACCTCAGAAACAACTCTCCCCTTTGAGGTCCTGTCCTTGAACTCTAAAACTACCCATATTTGCTCTAATAGCTCAAAGCCAGAACCTGAGCCTCCCCCTTTCCACCATAAATAAATCCCATCTCTAGCTTAAGATGCTCTACCTAGGCTAATAACCTCTGCTCTAATCCAAACTACCCCAGACCTAAAATGCCCCAACTTCAGGTCTGATTACATACTCCTAGTCACAACTCCAGGTTTCCTTCCCATATTCTTCCCTTCAGCAGTATTACTTTCAGCCTGGCCGAGTTCACAGCTCAGTCTAATCCACACAAGGACCTAGCCAGTGTAAAACAGGGTGCACTTCATAAAAAGGTGATGTCAGCTGGCAACAGGGACAGACGGCACTCTGTGCTCCGAGCATTTGACTGTGTGTGTCGGGGCACGCTTGCCTGGTTGTGTAAATGTTGTGTATGTGTGTCACTTTGACCCAGTCTTCATCAGCAGACAGCTTTCAGTAGGTTTCAGCTGGCTTTGAAGTGATCTCACGGGAGTCATTAGCCAAAGCAACGGCCCTGCCTGAAGAAGAATGGCCTCATGGAATAAAAAGGAGGTGACAGCATTTAATGTGCACGTTTCTGAGTGACAGAAACATTTCATGACTGGAGCCAGTTTTGTTGCACAGAAGACACTTTTCTTTCAATTTTTTGTCATTCTAAATTGTTTTGAGGCTGTGATTAAATGATAAATTGATTCACGTTAAACCACATCTACAGCCTGCATTTTTAATGAAAACTACACCAACACTGTCTCACTAAATTCTTTCTTTTACACTTACTTTCAAATTTTGCCACTTTAAATCAAATGACTGCGCTTCTTTGCAAGTAATTCTTTATGACCAGCAGGTTTGCTTTTAACTGGATGATCATTAACAGTGCTCCCAAACCACATGTATAAAGCCATAAAATTTACATAGGGAAAAGTTACCGTGTCAAATTTGCTCTTTTCAACAAAGTTCCTCTTATTTCAATTTTAACATAACCTCAAGTTCTCCTTCAACTTAAGTTCAAAACTGCCCAAATCTAGCCAAACCTATCACCAAACCACAAAACGTCCAACAATTAACCTGTGTTATAAAAACAAATGGGAAGAGACAAGAGGCCTATGTGAGTGCGGCAGTAATAAAATGTTGGAGATGTATTTTGTTCCTGCTGTACTGATCTTGATCAGAGCTTGGCCTAAAACATTTGTGCGTTTCTACTTAAAGGAAAGGCCTGACATTTGCCAGCCTTCAAGCTTACATAAGATGCATTTTACTTTGATGGTTAACAAATTCCTATAACCAGCATGTGTAAACATCACAAATAAATATCATCTTTTTTTTTGTCCAATTTCATTCTAAGGGCTTATATATTGTGTTTATCTTGTTTTTATCTCAGCTGTTTCTCTTTTTTCCACCTTTTCTTTTTTTATTTTCAACCACAGTGCAACTCCCAGATTGAGACACCCACACACACACTTGCTCTCTTGACACGTGCAGTTAAATTGATCGTGATGGAGGCACCACACCCTGGTGGAGTCACTCCTTGATGCATTACAAGGTTACACCCCTGTTTGCTCTGGTTCAAATTCCAAGTGGGCAACAGCTCATTTTCCCACTGGGCGATATCAATGAGGGCGATTTGGCATTTTGAGCAGCATCCGCTCATTTGCATGTATGGACACTAAAACTGACACACTGCACATCTACTGACATCTGAATCATCAAACATGCCAAGTTGCTCAGAGACTTATTAACTCGTGTTCTTCTTTTTGTTCCTGTTTATGTGGCTTGTAGCTGGCTAAGTGTTGCCACTTCATTCCTGAATATTTTTCTTGCAAAATAAATCTTCATTTGCACCATTTTTGGGAAGTAAAGGGTAATAAAAAACTTCTGCCTGTCGACTAATCTGTGACATCTGGAGCTATTCTACAAATGTATTTTAACCATATGCAAATATGTGGACAAATTGACCTCAGTTACCAAGGTATCGTGCTTTCTTTTAAATGTTACTTGTTAAGGAGCAATTTCTGTGCTTAAGAACAGTAAAGGTCTATAGAACCGATGCGGTGTGCATATCTGCTTGAAGCAGGCACGTTTTAGTTCTGTGCAAACTGTTTGGAAGAGTTGAAGAAGTGAGAGCATATACTTTTTCTGATAGGTGGAACACTTTTGTAATTTGTCTCAGTCTGTTCACAGCTGCTGTTCTGTGTATGTGTGCTAGTGAATGTGATGTGTGCAAGCATGTGTGCATGGTCAGAAATCTAAATAAAAATGCATGTAAATATTAAAGCATGACAGCATCCAGACATACAGATATTGTGGTTTAGCTTTGTAAGCTTCTAGCAGTATCTATAGACGTCTTTTTGGCTTTGCATATTTGCATTCATTTGCATTAGTCTGTTAGCCATGTGTGCTAATGAGTGCAGAAGTTTTCACTCAAACACTAAGTGTTTCCTAGAAGGCTAGATAGCTGATGGAGCGTGGTGGTCGTTTTGGGCTGAGAGCAAGGGATTTTCCCCAACAGCCTAATTAGAGCCAGCAATGATGTCATACACTAACCATGGGTCACTGTTGTCAGGACGACAGGTACTGCATAAACCCAGAGCTGTTAAAAAACAGTTTCGTTCGGCGATTTCAAGACAGTGTTGGTAAATTGCTGCTGCGTGGTGATTAATAACACCCTTAACACTATTTAAGATAACTTTTTCTTTAAACCCTCTCTGTTGGTGTTTGATTTTGGATCACAAGGATCTGTGGCACATCTAATGATGTATAATGTAATACTGGCAGTAATCAGAGAAGTGTGTTTTCATAAGACTTTCCACAATTTCTTCAAAGTCTTGCTGTAGTGATCAAAGAAATGATATGGTAATATAATTAATGAAATAATGCATGCTCTTGCTGCGCTGCACACTAATCTGCCTGCTTAAACACAACCATGTATGTGTACATCAGTGCGGGTCAATCACACACACATGCTATGCTGCAGGATGTTTGTGTGTGTTAGCCTAATTGCCTTCATACAATACTGTCTTTCTTTGTGCGAAAGGAGCAATAAAGGATGCATGGCCAGATGTTGCTAGGGAGGCTGTCTACTAGTTTTTCTCACAAATACACACATGCACATGCACACATACACACATTTTAGCCAATGTGTTCTTAATTTTTTTAGGCAAAATGACACACCACAGACCCACTATCTCTACTTGAATGCTCACACATGACACACAAATGAAAAGGCTCTCTGTCCAGATATTCCTGGAAATGTGTACTAAACACACACACACATACTCACACACAGTGAGACACATCCCATCTTTATTTTACATGTATTGCCTATTTACCATGCTGTCGTCACAGGGCTGATGATCCAACCATCCTTTTCCTTTTCAGTGCATGGCCAGTGTGCTGAATAGAAAAGAAGCCTTTCAGAGCACAAACTGTAAAACATATTGGCTTGATGAACAATATACTTGGCATATTTAGCTCTCTGTTGTGGGAAAGAACATAAATGAGACAATGGCAATATTTAGCACTGTGTACGCAGTGGGGAATATGAATAACAGATCCTTTCACTAACAAAAGGCTAACAAAGCAAATGACAAAGATGCACAATAAAGCCCCTTAAAGAAACAAGTCGAAATGATACTTCCAAAGAGGAAACAGTCAAAAGGTGATTAATGATTCACTTAGTGAAAACAAAATATTGAGTCAAAGTAAATGGGGTTCTGGGAAGGGAGAAGAAGAGGTGACTGGGCTGTTTATCACCCAAGTAAAGACCTGGCTAACCTATTGGAAACAACCTGGTAGTGATTTTACAAGACAAAAGGTAGTCTGTCTTTTCTTAACACAATTCAAGCTCTACTTTTGAACAATGTGTCATGTTGTATGTACATGATGATGATGATATAATGGAGACAGAGAAGGGAGTTGAGCTGGCAATGTGTTTGAGAACGAGGAGATGGGGAGGCTTAGAGGAACAAATGTGAGAGCTCCTGCATGTGATGATAAAAACCAAAGAAGATTAAGGAAGGAAAATGAATACAAAAGTAAAAGAAATTCAAAGAGCTGCTGATGAGACAGAATGAAAGACATGGAAGAACAAAGGAACAGTATGCAAGATGAACAGCATGAGAGATTTCATAAATAAAAGGTAGAGAGTTTGATGCTGTGGATAAAGCTGTTGGCACATGTAGTGACATTTGTGGTGTGCACTGGGCGACCTGTTTTCCGAAGCAGATGGCAGAGAGACATCTTTCAATCAGACTACATAAATGATGTATGGATACAGAGTCAGCTTATTTGTTGACAGAGGATGCCGCAAAGATGGAGTGAGCAGAAGCGTTACATCTAAAGAAAGACATTAGCTGCATTTACAGTGAATAAACAGAGAAACCACAGAACCATGTCGTTAGAATGTAATCCAGTACATCAGCACGTTATACTGTCCTTTAACTCTTCCATCAGCTGAGAGATCCAGCTCCAACTCCAGGCAGATAACACACTGAGTCTCTGTTGCTTCTTTGCTGACAACTCACACTGTGATTTCTTCTTTGAATCAAGGCTGTTTTGTTGTCTTTTTCCAATGATAAGCCAGTGTAGCAAGAAAAATAAAATGCCTCTCACTTGGACAATTTTAAATCAACGCAAAAGTTGCAGGTATGCCCAACAAAGTTAATATGTACTTTAAGGGGGGGGGGGTTGTTCTTTTTTGTACTGATTAAAAACTTGTGTTTGTTTGGTTTGCATTCCCAGACTTTGGTCTGTTGATACCATTTCCACTTATTCCAATTATTATGCTCATTGTTCATGGATACGGATCGGTGCATGAATACAATGCGAATACTGTTAATCCCACCTTCACAGTTTGGATTAGCGATTTGATTCTCCAACCAACAGAAAATGTAATTAGTAGGTATCAATATTAGAACTACTTTATTTACTAAACTATTTGGAAATTTGGGATATGGAGTAACTATGCTGTGCAGCTTCAAAACATAGATTTAATCAAACACAAACTTAAGAGAAGAAAATAACAGGAAGTGGCCCGTAAAACTGTCCCATTAAAATTTAAAAAACAAAGACTGTTATAAAGCATTAAAGAGTTAGTTGAATTAGAATTCAAATAGCGTTCCTAACCTGTGGTTTAGAGGACAAAAGTGAACATCAAAAGCCCTAAAAGTGCCACAAAATATTGAAAATTGTGTCTAGAGTTACAAATATTTAGCAGTTTTGTTTGTTGGTTCGTTCGTTCGTTCATTTGTTGCACAATATTCTATTAATTTCTTCATATTTATGGCTACTTTTTATACCAAGCAGTTTACTTTAGGTAAGCACTTTTATTACAGTAGTTATTGGAATATATATTTAAGTAAGAATGAACCCAATCAGAAAAGCTTGCATCATGTAAACAAAGTGATCATGGGTATGACTGTGGTGCGTTTAAATCCTGGACAAATGAAAGTGAGCATGTACTCTTCCATCTATTATCTCATTTGTCAGTATCCATAATTTTGGTGACCGTGCTTGAACATGTGACCTCTATAGGTTTTTAAATAACTGAAATATTATTGGGTGTTTTTGTGTTTGCATCTTTCTTTCTCTCATTCTTGTGTAAGGAAACACATACACACAGGTGCTCAGCAGTACTGCAGCGAAGGCTGATTTCTATGTACACTGGACTTAGAATCTCATGCAGAATATGTAAACAGGACACCTTATCCCATTATTTTATCCAGCACTCGTGTAAATACTTTGGTGGTGGTACTCATCAATTATATCTGGACAGGAAACATTTGGCTTGTGTAACCACAGCAACTGTTGAGTTCTTTAATCCTCTGAAGCCAAAATGAGTGAGCCGAGTGTGTCCTGAGACTCTTGGATCATTAACACTTACTGAAACAACCTCGCATGTTTAGCCATAACACACCCACATGTAAACCTATCAGCAATCTTGGCTTTCCTTGTGACCACATACATGGACATAAGAGGCATCAATAATGTGTCACCCTTTCCAGAACTGATTCCTGCTAAATTTCAGCACCGATTTCAATGCTTTTTGGCATGCCACTGAGCATAATGAACATATGATGGTTTAACATCATTACGTAAGACAAGAGATCACTCTGGTACACCGTATAGAGTTTCACTAAAGCCTAATCTCCAAAATGGCATGGTAAATCTGGATATTGACATGTAATTGGTTCACTGACACATTTGCATGCCATCAATTAGCAGTGTGAGGTATCAGATTAAGTTGTTCTAACAGGGAAATTAGGCAGACTAAGGTTTAAATGACCCGGAGGAAACTCTGTGGTGGTCGAGTCTTCCTTTGTAAAATAAATAAAGACAGAGTAGTTTATTTTTACTGTGGCTAAACAGGAGAGAGGGGGAGAAAAGAGTAAAGGAGAGGAAAAAAGAAGAGAAGGTGGTTTGTTTTCATTGTGACAAAATGGGTTTGTTTTTAGTCTGCAGTGTTTGGAATTGAAGTTATCTCCTGTGTCAGCCAGAATAAAAGCAACAAAAAAATGACAGAGATAGAAAAAGAAGGTGGCCGGAGCGACAGGAAGGTGTAACACAAGGAGGGAAGTGCTAAAGGCAAGAGGAAGAAAGAGAGGGGAAGAGAAAAAAAGAGAGTATTGGCTCATATGTTCATGTTTCGTGTTGGGAAATCAGAGGATTGCTACAGCCTACTCTGAGACCGAATCCCTTTAAAAGTGTCTGACAATACTCTGTTGCTGTTGACGCATTCACAGCATAACAGCGTCACTGCTTTAATTGATCCCTGCATTGTGTGCAGAAAAAAAAAGATTTTCTTGCTTTGTGCTGGGAAACATGTGGTTTCACCAATGTTCTGCAAATAATGGCTCTGATTACTGAGCTGTTGTGACAGATATTACATAACTGTTATACAGTTTTTGTAATTTTTGTGATGATGCAGATTCAGTTTCTCATCAGAAGAGAATAAGACTATAGATGACAAAACCTTTAACGATAATGACATTGCCTTTGGCCCAGTGTAAATATTTAAACTGTAAAGGACTGAATGTCACCATTTGTCAGCATGTTACGTCTCTTCTGAAAGTTCTAAACTGCAGCTTACTGAATTTGATGCAGCAAAAATAAAGCACAACAAATGTTTTAGAAAATCTGATGTGAGAAGGACCAACTGGCCTGACTGTGAAAATGTTCACTCATTGTGTAACAACTTACAATTACAATGCATTAGACAATGAGCATACCATGGAAAAGACATTGTAAGGACAAGATTTTATTTTTTTTATTCAATGTGACTCAAAAAGGATGACCACTGACTTAGCCAGTAGGCGTGAACCATGTCAGGGCCTGGTGCTGTCCAATTCTTCATACTGGAGACCCTTTCTTGGATATCTGCCACTGTG
>NW_005187530.1:1221216-1225107 GCF_000239375.1 Pundamilia nyererei | reverse complement strand
GCACCGGCGGCACCCTGCTCCAGGGCTGGGCCCCCATGCACCCACCCGCCCACAACCCCGGCAACACACCAACCAGGACCCAAGCCCCCGAGGCCCGGTCCGGGTCCCAGCCCAGAGACGGAGCTGGGATGGTGGGTCCGGGAATGAAATTACTAAGTGTTTAAAATCAAGCCATGATAGATATTGGTGAGGGCTTTTTTTAATATAAAATGTAGCAGTTTCCCATGCTCACACAAGAAAAGGTTTCTAACATGGATCATTATTGAATCTGTCTTTTATCAATCAGTGAAAGAAATCAATTTGCTGACCAGAACGTGTATGTTAAACCTCCAATGAACCACGACTGCTGAAACCAAATCTATCCTGAGAGCCATGATCTGTAAAATCTCCGCCCCCAGAGAGGCCTATTTCCAGATTGATGATGATAAGTGTCCACATTTAGGAAGACATTCATTAGTCTGCAACGTGAGTTTTCACTTGACTGAACAATGTGTGAGGTTGTGTGCTGCTTTTTGTCCAATATATGACATTATTATTATGTTCTGTTTTAATGAAACTAAATACATATTAAATTGTCATTTTCCTGTTTTACAAGACAAAACTAAACTTAGAACCTTTAGTATAATTTTATTCTTTCAGTTTCTGTCCATGCTCAGCTGCATAAACAAAAGGGTGCATTATTTAGTGGAGAAACAGGAGTTCAATTTAATCTAGCATTTCACAAAAATTCAGTTTTTTGGTTTTGTTTTTCAAATCTGAAATTTGCACAAATAAAACAGTGATTTGATTAAAGCCAGTGGTGCTATTGTAGGGTGTTCCTCCCTTATAAAATTCCCCTTCAAAGTTAAATATCTCCTTTAAATAACTTTAAATAAGTAATAAGACATAGCGAGGTGATTTAGGTGTAATTTAATTTAGTTATCACAACCCAAACGCAATTGTGGTCAGTATTCAAAAGTACTAGAAGAGGCTGACTTCATGCCAAGTTTTAAGCTTATGTGAGCAGATCCTCTTTTTCAGTGGAACTGTGGTCTAGTTCCTTTAACCTCTGACCTGACAAATCAGAGTTTTACAGCCATGTGAAATGTCATGGCTGGGATTTATGCTATAATTACCCCCAAAACAACCTATGAGCTTGTTGTTTTTAGCAAGTTTTGTATGTCGGAGCAAACCTGTTGTCAGAACCCCAACAAATCTGAGCTGAAGGTTCCCACGTCACATCACCAGCACCTTTACGAATAAGACTTAATAATTAACCTAATGACAAATCATTCCAAATAGCTTGCTTTCTCTTTGGTCTGAATACAATCTTTTTTCTTTTTTTGTTTGTCTTATTCAAATTTGACTTTTTCCCTCATACTCATATATTAGATTTAAAATGCTGGTCTCTGGAAACACAGCAGATGGCAGGCAGAGACAAAAAAGTAAGAAAGTAAAGAGTCAATGACTGAAGTTTTTGAGTCAGAGAAAATTAATGTGAAAGATTAGATGACCTTAGGAGACCTGAATGCCACAGAGTGTGGGATCAGCGGGTTGGTCACGAGGGTTAGGGGAGGTGTGGGAGGGGGCAGCTGGAACCTCTGGATTAGTGATTACTGCAGGCAGTAGTTCATCTCACTGTGGACAGCTGCAGTTTGTCCACTCTGACCTCTGAATGAAATACCTGCACGTCGACAGCGTGGCCTATATTCTCTCTGCTTTATCTCCACCAGCCCTGCTGGGAGGGGAATGAAAAAGGAAGATTGACGGGGTTTTCCTTTAGAGGTTGTGACAGGAGAGGATTGCAAAGGCTTTAACATGAAAGCTGAAAAAACGTAACTTAAATACCCCTCCATTATTAGCTGCACATTCCCTTTTGTAAGACGTTGGCTATTACACCATGGCTGCTCTTTAACCTCTTATCACTAACTTAGCAGACCCCACTGAAGAATGACTGATTGCAATGACAGCACTATAATGTGCTGAATTCTCTGTGTGGCACAAAGTAGGAAATGGGGTTCACTTTTGTCAGGGTCGTGGGGAGCAAAGCTCTGATACAATGAAAAAAAGGGATTGGCCAACTCTTGGATTTACGTAAGCATCTTGCGTGTATTTAACATAAGTGCCTCATGCTTTAAAGTTAAGTGTAACTATATAGTGTAGAAACTACATGATATGCAGAGAGGCTAGATTAAATTGTTCATATCATGTTCGAGTGAAGTAAGTCAATAACTTACTGTCACACCGGCTTTGGATCGTGGTTTCAGGAAGGCCTCCATCTCAGTCAAATCGAGCAGCCGCCTCTAAGTAAATTGGGTGGTTGTTGTATTAAAAAGTCTAACTTGTAATTTAAACACAATAATTTCATGTTTCTATGAATGTAATTAAATCATGAAGAATCTGTACGAAATTCAACAACTTAATTTATTCTTGTTGAGATGACATGATACAATCTAGTAAGAGTGGTCATGAGTTGCTGAACTCATGAAATTCAAAAGATCGCACGAGATGTCAAACTGTTATAAGAGGCAGACAACTACACACACACCACATGTATGCTATTGCTAGGGTTAGCACCATATTTGGACAACCCTTACTCCTGAATCTTATTTACAGTATCATCACCATGTATTGTTAGTTTCTTCACTTCAAGTTCCTCGTTTCATTCGTTGTTGCATTGTTTGCTTGTTTTTACATTTCTGAAAAATCTGTCAATTTTACATCTGAAATAAAAATCAATAGGAATCATTAGAGTTTTATTATTGACCTTTTCACTTTTACAGGAACTTCCAGGAACTTTATAAAAAGTCTAGTGATAAAATCTTTATACACTATCCCATCTCCAGGTTTGTGTTAGCAAAGCGCAGGAGGATTAAATCACAGCTCTGGGAAAAATTCAAACCAACGGAAGCAGGAGAACTAGTGGTGGATGATTTCATGATATGCAGCTGGGAAGTACAATACTGATTCATTATCAAACAAGGTATCTGCCTGCCAAAAAGTGCACGTGCTTTAAAGAAAAGGACCAGAAATGTCATCAAAATACAGAGGAAACAATAGGCCTGAAAGTTTTCTGATTCAGTGATAGCAAACTAAAACTGTTAATATTTCAGTGCAGTGTCTTTAGATTTTCATCTTTCATCAACAGATGTTTTTGGTTGAAGGCTTCAGATGGTTTTTGAGTTTGAGTTAACTAAATTGTAACTATAGTTAAGCAGAACTAAACTAAAACTGGATATTTAAAAAAACAGTGGAGATATTTATTTAAACTATGTAAGTCTATAAGACTTTGAGTCAACTGCTGTAAAGTCTGTGAGTCCATGTATATTGCAATACCTGTGATGAATTTTTCCATATCTTGCATCTAGCATATGCATTCCATAATAAAGGACTAAAACTAACACGAAAACGAATATGTCAAACAATAAAACGGAAACAGGCAAATCTGTTCTGGAAACTAACTGAAAATAAACTGAACTGAAAACAAAAAGTCAAAATGAAATCAAACTAAAAACTAATTAGAAAACACAAAAGTATGATAACAACTCTGTTTTTGAACCATGTATTTTGTAGTCCTTTTTATATATGACTACATATATCCAGCTGGTTCTGTGACCACAGACCTGAAGAGTCAAATCTGACCTCAGGCCTGACATTCTGCACTTTGACCCCTGAGACAAGAGATTATGCAGGAAATCATGTCTGCCCACTGATCACATCAGAATCAAAGGAAAAGCAGGGCTTAGTTTGTGTGTGAGTGCGTTATGCAGATAATTATGGTTAACGACTTAGGGATGAACTCTGTAAAGGTGACCTGTCTGCACGCGTGTGTGTGTGTGTGTGTGTGTGTGTGTGTGTGTGTGTGTGTGTGTGTGTGTGTGTGTGTGTGTGTGTGTGTGTGTGTGTGTGTGT
>NW_005187530.1:1216584-1221196 GCF_000239375.1 Pundamilia nyererei | reverse complement strand
GTGTGTGTGTGTGTGTGTGTGTGTGTGTGTGTGTGTGTGTGTGTGTGCATTTCTGCATGGGAGAGCATCTGTCTCACACCGAGGGTGGAGGTGATGCATAGAGAGAAGGATTTGACCCGAACTTCCTCTAAGCCTGGGTGAGCAGGGGTCGAGTTCTGTCACATGTCGTCTGTCTGTTCAGATAAGAATGGTGAGCATGGAGAAAGGTCCAGTGTCGTTGAGCGGCACGATGTTATTCTGATTTAATGACGTAAAGCTTCCTTGTTGTGCCCACTGTGTCATCACTAGGTATTATCCAGAGCTTGAGATTAAATAGGATATAGATTAGATAACACATAATTTATGATGCTTATGTAGATAATTTTCATGGGTGGATAAGCAGCTATTTACTAATCCACCAAGTCATTAACAAATGAAACTTAAAAACTGTGCAAATCTAAAAACCTCCAGCAGATCCATCCACCTTTCATTGTACATGCTTAAAATATCCACCAATCTCCATTCATGGCCTTCACCAAGATCATAAACATCTTGTGTTTTATCATTTACAATCAGCTGTCTTATTATATATGTTTCACTTTTCAAAAAGGCCTCTTGTTAACTCTAATCCAGTTTCGTATTTGTCTGCTGGAGATAATCAGCAGCCATGCTGTGGATAGTATGTAAGTAATAACACATGAAAGACTGCGTGGTCATTATATCTTCCAACACTCACAGTTATACTTTAGGTATATGGTCATAATTTTCAGGGAATACTAGCTTCATCCTTATTGGCATACATTTCAGGAAGCAGCACACCCGAGGGCCTGTTTCCTTTTAATATCAACTTCCAGTTTCAATGAAAAATGCTGTCAGGCTCATTTACCAGACAGTGGCTGCGTTTCCACTGTCTGGAAGTGTTTTCCAGCCATCTTTAGCTTCAGATACACGGAACTCGGTTCCAGCAGATTACTGATGAGTAATGAGCCTTTACGCAAAGTTAGCTAGAGAAAAATGTTAGTTTATCTATTTGTCCACTAAACTGGAATGTGATTTTCCTGATAACTATGAAAATGGTCATTACAAAATATTTAAAAAGAAGAAATGTTGAATGAATCACAAGTAATTTCGTAAGGAAACATTTTTGGAGAGCTGTTTGTGTACTCAAGATGATATCATATGAAAGTGAGTCATAGAGGAAGAGAGTCCCACCAAAAAAACTGTCAGATGGGAATAAGTTAAAATTGAGAGTGTCTAAGTTGAAGTCTTAAACTTCAGTCCGGTCGTAAAGTGATGACGTGACGAAGCCTTAAGTAGTCTGCGTTTAATGTGGCTTTTGTATTGTTAACATGTTTAATGTTTTGTATTTTCTTCTATTTAATCTCAAAAAGCTCCTAAAACAGTCAGTGATCACTGTTGACCTCCCTCGGCTTTTATTACTGCTAATCATTTATTTAAGCTCAGTCTTTAAAACCTTAGGATGTAACTACAGCCCAGCCCATGCAGCAGTATATGAATGACTAACCTCGTATTGTGAATGGATTATCTCAGTTGTTCTCCTGGCTGAAGTTTGGTCCTTTTACAGCATCCTGACCACTGAGAACACTCACGTTAACTTTTATCGAGTGGGAAAAAAGTTAGCTTGTTTATATTATGCTAACATAGCTGTGTCACTAGCGGTCACGTAGCACATCATTATATACCAGCTAGCCCAAGTTCAGTAACCCTACAAATGTCACTGCTGTTTAGTTTTCTGTGTTCATTTATGTTGGAAGTGATAGGAGAGCTGTACGTTTTAATTTGTTTCCAAAACCCCGCAGTCAGGACATGCTATATTGTATTTAGATAGAAGCTAGCGAGCTAACTTGCTGCTAACTTCTAACTCTGTTAAATGTCATAAATTCAGTTTTCATGGATGCCTGGATGTTAAACTCAATTGTTACACCTGGTAGAGCAGAACGCTGATCATTTATTAAAGATGAAAGACAGTTTTTCAACTCTCAGTAATGCCATAGTGATCATTTGATATATGGACCTGCAGCGGAGTTTAGGTCCAGCCACGGCTAGTGACGTCAGACTGAACGACCGGATTCTGGAAGATGTGAGCAGTTCATGTGACAAAAATCCAAAAGTTCGATGTTTTCTCTCCGGAGAAATGGACAAATTTTCCTGCAAGTCAATATAGAGGAGAGTCACAGTTACTATAAGGTTTTCACAGCTCACAAATGTGCCATATTGGAACGTTGTCCTCAAATAAGTAAAACAAAATGAATTCACCATTTTTCAATTAAAAAACAAAACAAATTAGGCCTTTAGTAACTTACAGCCTTCATTTAGCTCTCAGATAAAAGCCGGTGAGTCCCCTGAGTAGAACCATTACATTAATAATAGCAGCTCTTTGAAGCAGGGAAAGAACAGCAGTAGCAGTAAAGAATGCCGCAGACCTCCTGTTTCACAAAGGTAATTCAGTTATACGAGTGTGTGTCGGTTTGTCACTTCCAGTGTGGAAGTGACAAACTCTGTGAGAGTTCATTGAAGAATTTTAGCAAAACATTGGGTCTACTTTATGTTTTCTGTAGTCTGTAGTTCTGATGCATTTCTTTAGATAAATGCTCATATTTCATGTTCAAAGAGCATGAAAGTAACCGAACAGTCACGATCAAACTTGAAGAAATGTTGCCTTGGCAGATTGTTTATCAAACTCAAAGAAGAAAAGGTAATAAAAGAGCAGTCCAACAATTTATTGCTCTTTATTGCCCAAAAACACAGAAACAGAAAGGTGAAAATAGGAAACTACTAGATTCTACTACCCTGTTTTCTTGTTCTTTTATTTTATTTTGTTGTCTTTTTTAAAAAATAATACAAAGAAAATAGAAGTCTTCCACCTACAAAAATGCAGATAATACCACTAAAACACTTTTTTCATATGCTCAGTAACTCTGAACAGCTGAACGTCTTGCATCCCTTTAATAATGTTTAAGGTTTGTATCGTGTGATATTGTGCACACTATTTTTCACATAGGCCCACACGATCCATAACAAATTATGTGCAAAGTTAGTTCCAGAAGAGTTCAGGGTTTTTTGACATGAGCACGTGATAAGATGGATGTCTCTCAGCCAACAGCAAAGGATGCCTGCAATTACATATTTCATCTGGAATTATACATAAAGCAATCCATCAATCTGAATCCTTAATTCCATGTCGTCTTGAAAACCCAGAGGATTATGCCATCGCCGCAGTAATATAAGCCAGACAGTTATTCTCTACACAGGGGATATTCGAATAATATGGGCTATAACCTGACATTGAAGGACGGTGACAAGACAGAATCCACCACAGCAGCAGATGAGCCAAACAACAGCATGGTGCTGGTTCCGACATCATGAGCATACTGCAGCATCATATTCTCTCAGAAATCAGCACATAAATCAAAGTGCTCAGGTAAGATAGGGTGGTGTGCTTGAATCTATTCAGACACTTGATTCAATGTTACTGTACCTTTGAATGTCCTTGTATCTAATCTAATTTTGACATACGTCTCCTTCTCTTTCATATTATAATTTTTTTAACACATCTATCTCCTTTGCGCTTTGGCGGATGATTAAATTTGCATCATATCAGCAACTCTGCCCCCCAGTTACAAAGTACAGTAAACTTGGCACTGTGAGCACTTTTTGGCTTGACATGTTGCAAACACATGGAGCTGTTGGTAAATGCTGCTCATTGTCCTGCGAGGGGGGATGATGATTGAATACATGTCAACCATAATTCTCACAGGTTGCGGCCCTGAGGTCTGCATGACCTCAAATAACGTCCGACATTGCTTTAAACATCAGGCTGAGCAGGAGGCCAGAGGAGAGGAGAGGAGGAAACAAGTTATGGAAACAGCATGGGCACTGGAAAGAAAGAAGGGTGCAAAGAAAGAGACACGAGTGAATAGAAATTACTCTTTGCACCCCCCCCCCCCCCCCCCCCCCCCCACGCACCTCAGACACACACACACACACACAAACACATACTCTGAATAAATCAACACAAGCACCGTCTTGATTGCTACAATCTCCTCCTCTTCCTCTCCTTTCCATCTAAATCAACCTCTTCCCTCTCCTTCAGTCCATGTGGCCTCACCGGTGGGTGCATATCTGTGGGTTCCATCCACAGACAGCTCAGCAGGCTGTCATGGTGTCTGTGGAAACCCTGAGCCTGGAGGAGGGACACAAGGAAGGCGGTTTCCTCTTGGGGATCAAGGGTTGCTTCTATCCATTACCAGGACGACTGCACCTCAACTGACTGTGTGAAGTTGCTGATTAAAGTGTGTGTGTGCTGTATATGTGTGTGAGGATCTGTCACTGCAAGGTCACTGAAAGACGCTGAGAGCAGCACAAAAGAGAATCTGTCTGCACAGAAAACTACGCCCTGTTTGAGACATGTGAAATCTTGCACTTCCTCAAATACTGGAATCACATTGAGTTTAGGCAAGGCAAATTTATTTGTATAGCACAATTCAACAACAAGGTGATTCAAAGTGCTTTACAGAGACATTAGAAACAAAAACAAATAAAAAGCATGATTTAAAATTGATTAAAACAAGCAAACAAACAAACTAACTAAACACACACATTTCACACCTGT
>NW_005187530.1:1214526-1216250 GCF_000239375.1 Pundamilia nyererei | reverse complement strand
AGGTGAGTCTTCAACCTGGATTTAAATAAACTGAGTGTTTCAGCTGATCTGAGGCTTTCTGGGAGTTTGTTCCAGATATAAGGAGCATAAAAGCTGAATGCAGCTTCTCCGTGTCTGGTTCTGACTCTGGGAACTGATAAAAGACCATGATTAAGATAAGATAAGATTCTTTTTAACTCATTTAAAGTTTATCCAAGGAGCGATTTCCCTTCTAGATATAAATGTATCATTATTGATTAGCTCTCAAAGGGTTTTTGTAATGTTTGAAAAAGTAACTGCGTGCTGCTCATAGTACAGAGAGGTTTCCGTAGTGTTTGGTATGATATATGCAGCGACAAGGAACTGCTGTGACTTTTCCAGCTTGCTTCACTCTCAGTAGTCTCCAAGGTTACTGGCAACCTTTAAAGGAAAACATAACAAACCCAAACTAAGCAATACCCATGCAGCAGCGTCCACACTGTATCTCTGCAACCACTCTAGATCTGATGTGTTGCAAGATTTCTTAAGAAGCCAGCATCAGTGAAATAGTTCTGAAGCGGCTCTGCAGTTATACTCAACTATAAATTCACCTTCAGAACGCAATGCAGGGGTTTTGTTTTATAATCATCTCTATAAACTGCTGTCTGCCTATTAATATGTGGAATTTCTGATTTCTGTTTCATGTTAACTTGCACCATAGTCTAAATGGTTCTGACCTGTCATTTCAGAGCAGATTTCGGTTAGGGGTAAACAGTCTGTGTGGAAAGCAAACAGGAGATGACTTTTGCTGACAATTTCGCTTTTCATTCGTTTATTTTTTAACAGGAACAGGAGCTCCTGGCTTGCACCAGAAAGCCCTAAAAAATATTGGCTGTTGTCACTGAATGGCTCTGAATGTTGGAGTCTGCCATCTGGTAATCTGCTATTTTGCTTATTCAATGTCCACACAGGGAGGAAGTCGAGGTGGAGTGATGGGTAAATAAATAGATAAATAAATACAATAATACTAATTTAACCATTATGGTGAACATCTTTAACCCCATTAACCAAACAGATAGTAGTGAGCAAGCAGTTTTTGAGTCTCATATAGCCAAAATTCACAGGGCAGTGACAAATGACTTTGATGCTTGTTTATACTGAAGCTAATTTCCTCGTCCCTTCTGTACCATTGCAATCCTAATGTCACTCTGAAGAATAGCCACTCTGTAAACCAGGGTTAGTGTTGACGGCTGTTTCTGTGGTTTTCCTGCAGGAGGAAGAGTGGACCAGAAAGGCACGCACGGTGTGTGCGGAAACACAACAGCGGGGGAGCACGAGCACAGACGTCGGAGGGAAGCACACACACGGGATTCAAGGGAGCAATGGGGATTTATTGTGTTTACAGCTTTCACTGTAAATAAAGAGCACTGTTGGCATCGCAGAGTCTGCGTTTTGGGTCCTCATTCCCCATTTCCCCACGGTCTGCCAGCCAGACCGTGACACAATCTACTTCAGAAATTTATGTTTTTTTTGTTTTGTTTAGGTTTATTTTTACAATGGGTCCGGCTATTTTCTGGGAATTAACACACAATCTCTTCTTCATGACTACAAAACAATGTGGGCAATGAGCAACCACACCTTTTTATGTCTATAATCCAGTTTTGAGATCCCTTCCCAGACGCCTTAACGCCCACTCACATCCTGGGACTTCTGATCTCAGGAATTTGCATGATAAGGTGGGGCCAGGTTTCACAATGAACTCACCC
>NW_005187530.1:1180574-1213675 GCF_000239375.1 Pundamilia nyererei | reverse complement strand
GGAGGAGTGAGGACGGGAGCCTAACATGGTAGCCTATTCTATGACTGTGTGTGTGGATCCATATGAATGTATCCCGCCCAGCTCAATCCATTCTACGTGTGTGTGTGTGTGTGTGTGTGTGTGTGTGTGTGTGTGTGTGTGTGTGTGTGTGTGCGCTCTCTGTCTCTGACATAATCCCACCAGCCACAAGGCTCTATGTTGACATCCAATCAGCGCCTGTTTTTGGTGGTTTTCTGATTAAGCTGTCTAGAAAGTGTGCTTCCCTAAAACCACACCTTGACACTGCCGATTTGAGACTGTGATTAAACTACATTAAACTCTGATTTATGCCATCCACGCATTCAGTTACTCTCAGTAAGAGCTTTCAGCTTCTTTAAAACCCATCCCTCAAACTTTTTTAATGCCAGTTGCCATTGATTCTTGCGCACACACTCTGATGTATGACTTGTGCAATAAATTCTGTGATGTAATTTGTTACAATCCTGCCACGAGCCCAATGTTAAACTGTGTGCAAGCAACAAAGAAATCAAATGTTTTGCATAAATTTGACGTAGAAAAAATGGCTGTTTACTTTGCAAAAAGATTATTTTGGCATTTTACAGGAAACATTTGAGAAAATGTCACGGGTTGCTCTGAGGATCCACTCGCAGGACTCCGGAGTGTGTTGTAACAGAGACAGTTTATTCACAAAAATCTTCACCAAGTGTATTTACAGGCAGTGCGAGGACAGTGCTATATACAAGATGTGCGAGGACGGGTTCCAGGGCTCCAGGGAAAACAAGGGGATCACACACACGCTCACGCCAACCTCTCTCCTCTAGTGACCAGCCACCTCTTACACGCTCCACACGGGGAAACACGGGGACGGGTCCGGGGAATCTAGAACAGAGAGACAAATGTTACTTTCTGAGGCGGAAGTGTGGGAAACTAGGGCTCGACGTGTACTGACAGGAGTCTTCACAACAATCCAGCGTTGAACAGCTGATCTCCTCCTTCTGATATACCAGCTGGTCTGATGAGGCCCAAGTGTGCATGATCCGGGTGGGCGTGGGCCAAGGGCGTGAACCCGCCATGAGTTCCGCCCCGGCAAAACATGGGAGGGGGAGAGAGATTGCTGATCAGTGCCTTGCCGACCCCGCAGGTCGTGACAGAAAACTGGCAACCTCTGAAATGGTTGTAATGGTGTAGAGGAACTTTATAGATTAAGAGCCAGTGGAGGTGACGTTGTTAGCTAAAAAAAAAAAAGGGTTTAAACACATTGCAAAAAACAGCAGATTTCTTTATATTATTACTTGATTGGTTGGTTGCGTCGGTACTGATGAGAGATATTATTTGCCTTTAGATTAAAGAACTGGACTTGAAAGAGGTGACTGTCAGATAACTTAAAAAGCACACACATCCTCACATGAGATTGAGGAAACGAAGGAGAAGACAGCTTGCTACAATGTTTTCATCACCATAAGACACCTGCTGCCTTTAATCTGACAATTGAAGGTAAAGTTATATCAGTAGAAGCAGTAGAACACTTCTTTTTCAGATGAAAGCAACTTTACCCATGTGTCATGAAGAAAAGGACTTTCCACAGTATGAGAAAGAAAAGCCATGGAAAACTCCAAATATCAATTGAACTGGATTCATAACTTTTTTTTTTCAACTTTTATCAAAGTGGCAACTTGAATGTTCATGTTTGACTAATACAGTATTCCTGTGAGTTCACCTATAAAAAATGCAGACATTTTTGTTGAGCAGACTTGATTTCAAACCCAGCAGCTTTCAAATGAGTAGCAAATGCATAACCTACTACATTATTAAAGCATCTAGCACTGGACAAATAAAGTTTACTTACGTTGCTACAGCTGTATTTAAGGAACCCTGATTAACGGCAAGGGTAGCATGGTGGCAGAGTGATTATCACTGTTAGCAGTTAGCACCTTTGCCTCACTCCAAGGTTTGACTCCACCATTTGGCTGGGACCTTTCTGTGTAGAATTTACAGTTAACTCCCCAGTCCTCTTTTCCACTAGTACTGACTCTGCTAGTTTTTGCTCATTCTCTATTACAGTTTCACCTCATATGCAACACAAATACAACAACGGAGGATGCTGAAGCAATAGCATACCTGCTGTTTGGTTTTGTCAGACCCAGGGACCACGGTGTTATGTTTTGTGCAGCTATTTCCCTTGTTGCCATGTTTTGTGAAGGAATTTCCTTTGACTGGGGGCCAGTTTGACGGGCCAATTGGAGGCAAGTAGTCACATTTTTGGACAGACTCAGCTCATTCTGGATCCCAGCTGAGCCGGTATAAAAAGTACCTGGTACCAGGTACTACCACCTAATGGAAAACCCTAAAATCCAAGTCAAGCTGAGTTGAGCAGGTACTGGTGGATAAGAGGTATTTGGGTATTCCAGTTTGTTTGGTGATTCTGAATTGCCCATAGGTGTGAATGTGAGTGGAAATGGTTGTTGTCCTCTCTGTGTTAGCCCGGCAACAGACTGGTAACCTGTCCAGAGGCTACATAAGTGTTGGTCATCTTTCACTTCTTACACACTTTGTCACAGTCTTTTACAGAATTATTTGTGACAGGCTTTTGTGTTAGTGTTCAACTTACTTCATCCTTCATCCAGAACTAAAGATTTAAGTAAAGAGTCAAAAACATTTTCAAGTAATAGTTGTCAGTTCACAAGTGGTGCATGTGCTGTTGGCTTGTAACAACACTGAAATCGAAATGATTTTTCACAGTTAAGTGAAAATACATCATATGGGATTTATTTTTTGTTCATGTTGCAGTCATAATTAACCCTTTCGTGCATGAATTATGACAACCTCAATCCGGATTTTTTTTTCTTAAGTATTTTTATTTATCTTTAGTAATGAAAAAAGATTTCTGAACTTCAATTTGTTAAACATGTACTTTTCAAAGAGCTTTTTACATGTCCAAGTGGTAAAAGTCTATCATTTATACACACACTGACACCCCAATGAAGGCTTCGGGAGCAACTCAGGGTTCAGTACCTTGCCCAAGGACACTTTGGCATGCAGACTTTAGCATCCATGGATCAAACCACCGATCATCCAATCGATAGATGACTTGCAATACCTCCTGAGGCAAAGCCGCCCAACATGAAAAATTGAAGTATCAACAAACATTATGACCCATCAATCAACAAATTTGTATTTCAAAGGCCAAAAGGATGTGGATTCTGCAAAGTGTGTGTATCCATACAGTTCAGCATCACTCATTCCATCCTGCGTTATTGCAGTCTATTGCAGACAAATACGAGAATTGTATCAGTAAAATCTATGCTGCATCCATGTGGGAGATTTGTGTTCAGTCTCAGGTTGCCATCCAGGACATGCCAAAAATACAAGTGACAGTTTGGCATGTTTTGTGAAACATGGGCCTACATCATATATACACATATACGCCCCAGAATAATTACTCATTACACCGTATTCCCCATGGACTTCTGCTGTTTCTTGTACATCAAGTCTTACAGTAGTAGACATAAAGCACATACTAGGCATGTATGAAGTGCATATGGATATTCTTTTAATGTTATTGGAAATAAAAATGATACGCAGCAGTGATAATTATTGTTACGTACTGGCACAGGCAGCATGTTATTATTTGCTTCAGATACGCCTTGCTGTCCTGAATGAAATGTTCAGTAACATAAAGAAAAAGGGGGAAAAAATAGAGAAAAAAGTCAGATAAGTGGCTATAAAACTGTCAGTGCTTTGATTTATTTTTCTGAGCACCTGATGATTTGTTTCAGAAAAGCTGTGCGACCCAACTGCCTTGCTGAGGCTATGTTATATGTTCTGTGCTGTGATAACTCGACAGCCACTTCCAGGAGTCTGTAAGTCATTACGTAGCTCCTTGTTTAAATAAATACTCGAGTAAATGAGCTTGCACAAAAGTGGGATTTTTTGTTTTGTTTTGTTTTTTAAAAAAGCAATTTAGCCCTAAAACATATATGTCCCCTGTGACAATGATGTTGCTCACTGACTTGGTAAAATCAGGAATAGATCCACATGAGCTAGGAAACTGTGTGTTTTTATTCCACCATACATAAACAATACAGGTCTGCTAGGGAGGGTTGGGGGCGGGGGGTCTTACCACAGGCCTCATTTGTGTTCATCACACTGGCTTGTGCATGCTCACAGAATGGGAGGTTTACAAAAAAAGACTGCAGAAAAAGTTTCAGTCTCAGTGTCAAAATATAAAATTATTATTATCTAAATGTTTCACATTTATTATATTTTGTCATTATTTATAGTTTGATGTGTTTCCTGTGAAGACCCCACTTTCATGGCACTAAAATACACTATTACACGAGCACCCATTTAACGTTTTTTTTGTTGTTGTTGTTGTTGTTGCTGTTGTTTAGTAGTTAAAAGTGAACAACCGTGACGTCCAATCACAGAACAGATCAGGTTTAAGAGTTTCTCAAACCGACTGGAACTGGGGAAGACTTGTTTCTCGTAACATTCACCTCAGTACAGGAACAATTGCTGTGGTGCGGCACTTGATATTTCTTTGTGGGATGAAATTGTCTTGTTGTGGTGGTGATGCATATTGTATGTAACAAAAAAGATCTTAGTCACAGTAAGAATTCATACGTGAAAAAGACACTTTCGACAGAAATTAATGAACTAAAGCGACCCTGTTTGCGTACTTCCTTATGTTCCAGTGGGATTTTAAGAAGGAGATATTTGTTACCCATAAAAGAACTTTTATTCCAACATCTTATCTGGAATGTGTGTAAACTTGTGGTTATGACTTGAGAATGGCAACATACAGGCCTTTTGTTTCCTAACTTTTAACTTTTCCAGGTAATAGCCACCGTGACGGTGGGGGATGCTGACTGACTCACGGCCATATGAGTAAGATGAGTCGTGATTTTCGTTGGATAATCCCTTTAGGATTGAGAGGAGCTACTGTACAGCTCACAGCCCTGGCTCTGAGTTCTGTATCGCACAGCACTGCCTGCTGGTGAAATGTATGAACTGCATCTGACGATGACATGAACGGTCTGAAATTCTGTAACATCACCAAGTGTGGCTCACACGTGCTTATGTGCATGTCTTGTACCAGGGGTGTCATTTCCAGGAGGGTTAGGGGGGTTATGACCCTCCCAATAATCAGACCCAACCAATACACCCAATAAAATTATGAATTAACTTGCATAAATAGGCTGTTGATTTTCTTTACTCATTTCAGGTATTACCGGCAAAATAGTTGCACGTTTAATCATCTGGGAATTTACCCAGATTTATTTATTTATCTAGACAGAGATCTTGACCTTTGATCTTTTAGTAATTTTTATACTATGTAACCTCAAGTTGTAATATAAAATGAATGGAGAGGGGGTTCCAGTCAATGTTAGCCTCTCTCTCTCTCTCTCTCTCTCTCTCGCTCTCTCTCTCTCTCTCTCTGGAGTTTGAATGACTTTGGATGAGAGACTCCCCACCCACCCATTCTCTGAAGTTTGAATGAGTTTGGATGAGAGACTCGCCGCCCCCCCTCCCCCACCCCTTTTTTTCTCTTCCCCCATCACTTCTCCGTCGCTCCTCCTTACACACACCCCCAAACCTTCCCTCCTATTAAATCAACACGCCAATCTGTTGCCCGGTAAAAGGGGTTTGGGAGCCGCAGGAGCCATAAAGGAGGGTCCACACACACAGACATACTCGCACACATGCACACACACCCGTCTGGAAGGAATTAGACAGCTGAAACAGCGGCAGAGAGACTTCTGTGCGCTCTGTGTAACCTGGATGCTCGGAGGAAACTCTAGAAAAACTTACCTTAACGCCCCTTAAGACAGGAAGAATACAAAAAAAGCTCTGGCTCATATTTTATTGTTTGCTGAAACTTTTTTGTTTTTTTTAAAAAACTTTTGAATGTGACTGAAGCTGCCAAAGTTGATGGCTTTATCTTAATTTTTTTTTTCGTTTTATTAAGAATGAATGAAACAGGCGTTGATGGAGAAGAATATTTATCATATTTTTATAGTCTATGTTTTATTTATACTTTTTTATATGAATGATGCCAAAGCTGACTGATATGATGTTTGGTTTTGGACACCAGAGATGCAAGTGACTTGGAAAGGCTGCAGACAAACCGTTAGAAGTTAGAGAAGACAAGCAATCCCGGTTGTCTTTTTGAAGCATCCAAACTGAGCACACATACAAAGGACTGGCACGACTTTTTTTATTATTCTTTTTCCCCTTTTAAAAAACAAACAAACAAACAAACAAAAATAGGCTTATGAGGACCATTTTAAGCGGATTCATGAGAGTCGTCGCTGCTCAAGCTCTGTGTCTACTTTTTTCCTCTGTGGATCGGGACCAGAGTCCCAGAAGTTAGACGCATCCTTTATCAGGAGGAATCAGAGGACAACAGCTGCTTCAAGGTAGGTGGCCGGTGATCATTTGGTCTGGCGATCATGCAGCATGCTGACAGACCAATAAGCCCCAAATATTTTACCACAAGCCACTAAATCATTCATAAAGTGGTTTAGAACATAATTACGCGCAATCATTTTTCGTGTGCGCGCGTGTGTGTGAACGTGATGATGCGCCAACTCTCTAGCAAAGTGCATGCATAGAGCTTTTTTTTTTCACGAGTTTGTTCAGCGTGTTTGCTCCACAAAGTGAGTGATGCTAAAAGTTGGGAGCCACAGCAAGAAGTGCTGAAACTCAGTTTGTGTTTCATTTCATGCTATAACACTACAAAATACAGGTGTAAAGGGTTTAATATGCTAAGCTTTTATCTTCTGATCAGTCAAATTAATGACTAGTCTTTGTTGTAAGAGTGATGCTAGCCTGAATATAACTACACTGTGACGTTACTGGTCACACGTCATTCGTTGAGATTTTTAAGCCAATGAGAAGACTGAATGGGGACTGTTTCAGCGTGGCTTGTGGTAGGGGCGCGTAATTTGACGCCCAGTGTGGAGGACTAACATTTGCATGCGTGTGAATAGCTTCTTGACCAGCCTTCAGCTTTTGGACAAGTTAGCCTTTGTTGATATCCGTGTTCTGTAAAAAGTGGTAGCAGGCACATGCCTTGCTGAAAAGTTTTGCAGTTTATTCATAACCTCCTAACTTTGAACTTAAACAAAACCAGAAAAGCTCATGTGAGATATCACGTGGTCCATGCACCTAAGTTCTGAGCATTGTTGTCCCCTTGCACACCCATCACACGCGCACATATACACAAATGCTAATGAACATCTGTCACACTCTCCTTGACATAGTCTCTTTCTCCATCCACCTACTGAGTGTGCACAGACCGCTGTTGGGTCCCACTGTGTTGCCCACACACCATGTGTGAGTAAGTGGACAAATATTACAGCTATTTATCCAAAATGTAGAACTTTTCAACCCACAAGCAGAATCTCCTTGCTGACTTGGATTATCTATTTATTTTTATTGATTTTACTTTGCATTGTGCTGCTCTCACAATGCACCCTAACTCTGTGGTGATATCCTGCATATTTACTTGTAAGAAGAGATGATCAAGTGTGTCCAGTGTGAAAAAATACTTCCAGGATGACTTGTGGATTAAACTTTTTGCGCAGTACTTTATTAGCAGGGAAACTGTAAACTTCAAATAAATGCTCACTGCTCATTTGCTGTAGATTTGGAGCATATGTGGATCTTGTGCCCATGTCAGCATGTATTCAACCTAATACCCATGTGGTGTTCCTAATCTCAGTCCTCCAGGGAATTTCTTTGCTGAGTGCAGGACTCAGTTCCCAATGAGAAAGACAATATGGCTTTAGTGCTATTAAATGAAATACTCTGTGAATGTCACAGTTGTCCACTATAATGACAAAGAAGTTTTTAAAACCTTTTTGATGTCTGAGTTGCATCAGTGCTCCAGCATGCAGTCCCACACAGCACAAAGAGCATTTTACTATTTAAGAGAAGAAGACTTTCCGTGGCTGGCCTCCATTAAGGCACACAACAAGTCTCACGTGCCATTACTTCTCCCAGCAAGGGTCTTTTAGTGTAAAGAGCCATGGGGCTGGCAGGGTACAACTGTTGATCTTAGAGGCGCAGCCCCTCCCGAGCCGTACCACTTAGCTCATCTACTCTGTGTTAATACCAGTTTTTTTCCAGGTTCCTTCAGTATACTAACAGTAAAGCAGCACTGCAGCCAGCCAGTAAAAGTGAAAATTTGGATGTCAGTTAGATTCTCACTACCTCATGCTGAGTCACACAGAGTCGGTTTGATGCCAAATCTAATTCATATATCCAGCAGTTAGAGTGTACCATAAAGTAACAAAGGCCCCTTACAAAGCAAACCGGGCAGGAGCAGTTCACAAAGTGGCTCTTGTTAATGTTATTTATATTTTCTGTATATCTTCTGGAAAGATGAGAGTGACAAACTGACAAAACGTTTCATGGAAATCTTAGTGTGATTCTTTCTTCCTTTTTTCCCCTTAATAATTATAAAGTTCTTTTTAATTATCTACTACTTGAGTGTGATTATGAGCCTCTGTTATCTTTTAGCCACACTGGGCTGTGGTTTTAAAGAGTGCTATTAATAGAATTTTCCATCCCATGGAGGTGAAGACATTTATTTAAGGGTACTGCTGATGGATGGATGTCTATTATCAATCTGATAAGGGAACTGCTGGATCGTTGGATGATACAGAGAAACAGGTTGTGTTTGTAAAAGAAGAGCTTTCAATGATTTTTTGCATTTTTTTTTCACACAAAGAAATAGCTTAAGAAGGAGGAATTCCATACTCAACCTCATCTCACTTTGGTCTCTTGGAGTCTGCCACAGTGATGTAAGTCCCGTGCCTCAGCTGGCAGTGAATGCATCCAAGTACAGCACCACGCCTTCAATGTCCTGGCCCCACCCCATTTTCAGTGTGTGCCACCCATTCATCTCTGAGCAGCTTCATCCCAACTTCACCTCCTCCCCTTTTCTTCCTACTACATGGATGAATCAAGGTGGAAAAAAGACACGCCTAAATACCAAACGACATAGTCTGGCTTTGAAACAGAGAACACATTTACCTCAGTGTTGTATTAAATCATGTATATAACAACATCTGTTGGTGTAACAGTGTAATGAGATGCTAATTGCGTGATGAAGAAACAGTTGCAGTCTAGAAGATGCTTTAACCTTTTGCTGCTTTTCAGTTATGGCCCCATCACACCTGATTCTGCCCCCAGAAAGAGCGAAGAGAAAAGGAGCCTTGTCACTAAATTAACATAGTAAATAGACATGGAGCAGCAGCCCAGCCTTGAATGTGTCAAGTACATCTAGCCAAAGACTGCAGCCAATTCTCAAGTCTCTCCCCGCCGCTTCCACTCTTTTGCCTCATCAGCTTCTCGGGAAGATGTGACCCTTTGCTGCATGCTGCTATGTCTGTCATGAGAGCCAGCTCCACGTTTAATGTTTAATTTTACAATCCCCCGTGGCCTTTTCTAACCCTGCAAAGTTCTTAAACACACACTGACAACCTAGTGTATATATAAAATCATTATCTGTGATGCATATCTCTCCATTTGTACATGCGTGTTTTTTTTATTCTTGGAAATTGTCAAAGCACATGAGATTTCAAAGGTGTGTATTACCTCAGCAGGTCTGGTTTTTTATACTAAACTGATATCAAATGTACTATTATTTTTTCAATGGATCCAGAGACTCCTCACAAAAACCCCAAATACCATTAATCTGTCTTTATTAGCTCATACTTATCTGGGCTTCATTGAACATTGTCATGAAAAATACCATGAAAACTGTTCAATTCCTTAACTGTGATTCAGGTCTAAATTATACCAGCCACAAGTGTCAGCTTGGGCCCCCAGCATATAATGTTTGATTTGTTATAAGTACTTATCCAGCCAGAGCTGCTGATTTGTGAATGTTACACTTCCAGCAGTGACTGCTGAGATGTAAAGATGTGAGCTTTATGTTATCTCAGCTCCACACAGACCAGCAGGCTGTTTTTCTTTGGCTCCACTTCACTGTTATACTCTGGGCAGCACACACAGTAATTACATACACACTTGTGCAAACTCACACAGATATGTAGTTTTAGTGTATGAAGACACACACACACACACATACACACACAGAGTCTATCAGAGTCTTGCGTTTCTATCAGAGGTCTTGAGCTGGAACCCTGCTGAAAGAGCTTCAACTGCTCTCATGTGAGTTAAGTCAAGGCATCTCTTTCTTCAGACAGCCTGCATACACACTCATATTCTTACACACACACACACACATATGCCTCATGCTGTGTATATACACACACAAACACACACACATATGCCATACATTGTGACATTAGTGATAGATTTGCACATAGGTACATATGGCATTCACATTAAGCAGCCTGTTCTTCATATCTTAAAGCTCTCCCTGATGTAACACGCATGCAATTTATTATAACATGTGGTGATTTTAAGATATTCATTATATTTGAAAACCAAAATGTGTCCCATATTTTATTGCGCACAAGTAGCACTCATATTTTAATTGGTGATTGAGATTTATTGTCGGTTCTTTGTGGCCAAAAGAATGAACAGAATGAAAATATGCAGTGTTGTGCAGAAGTCTTGAGCCACTCCCTTGTTTCTATGCTATGCAAAGGAAATGTGAAATCGGAGCAGTGATTTATTGAAACATGCAAAAGTGTGAATGGAAATACAGTATGTACAGTATGTAAAGCAAAAACAAAGTTTGTACAACTCGAAAGTCAGTATTTGGTACGACCACCTTCAACACAGCCTGAACTCTCTTAGACAAGCTTTCTTGTAATTTCTTTAAGTAGTCTTCAGGAATATTTCTCCAGGCTTCTTATAGGACATTTAAAGCTCTTCTTTGGATGTTGGCTTCCTTTTGTTCCATTCTCTGTCAGGATGATCCCACACTGCTTGAATAATGTTGCGGTCCGGGCTCTGGGGAGGTCAATCCATGACTGATTCCATTGTGTGGTTTTCTATCTAGATATTCTTTTACTGCATTGTTTGTTTGAGATTGTTGTCAGGCTAAAAAATGAAGCCAATCAGACACGTTCCAGATGGTACTGCATGGTAGATCAAAATCTGATTGTACTTTTCTGTGTTCACATTTTCATCAATTTTGACAAGATCCCAAACACCACTGCCTTAAATGCAGTCCCAAACCATAACAGAGCCTCCCCCGTGTTTTGGGTGTTGTACATCTGTACTACTTCCTCCATACATATCAATGCATAATTTAAACCAAAAATGACTGGAATTATCACTCCATGAGTGTAATTTGGCATACATCAGCCTTTTCTTCCTTTTTACCTTCCTTAAGAATGACTTCTTGACAGCCAACCCTTCCACTGAGGCTTCAGATTTGTCTCTCAGGTCCTGTGTCAGGAATTTGTTGTAGGTAGTTTTCTAGCTCTGCCAATTCTTCTTTTGCCCTTCATTCAGTTTCCTCAAATGTTTTAAGGGCACACTGCACACCAGGCAGTCAATAGCTCATCATCATCTTGTTCCTGTAAAAATTTTATTATGTAATACTATTATCACTGTCAACCTGTGGTGTGTTTGCAGGTTTCATAGATTCCGCTAAACAAATCAGAATAAAAGCATTTACACTGGTCAATAAACACTCTCTCTTGTTAGGTGCCTTTTTGATCGATTCAGAGGTCAGTGTTTATTGTTTTAATGTACAGGTCTAAATACTTGGCTAAAAATGAGTGAAAAAGCAGCCAATGTCCAAACAGAAGCATTACAAGACCTTAAGAAGCCCTGAAGAACTGTTGCTCAAGACCACTTTAAAAAGTATGAGATGTTAAAGAAATTACTAGAAGGTCTGTATCATTGGAAACAAAATATAAAGAATTTAGAGGTGGCTCAAGACTTTTGCGCAATATTGTAAACATGTCAAACCGATTAAATGCAATGTTTTTTTCTTGGCATTGCAAGTAACTTGACTCTATGTGTAGCAATGTACCTTCTGTATTCGGTGAACTCCTATCATCCCTCTGAGCACCAGCAGATCAACAAATTCACTTATTTACAAAGTCTGTGCAATGTTTGCACATGGTGTTTCCTTGACTTTTCCTGCAGGGAAACTTTGATGTTCACATTTGATTTACTCAGTGGCTCCACCTGAAAAAATTATTGGATGGATTTCCATCAGAATGTGTGCATGTAGTGAGCACGTTTTGAACAAAATAAACCATAGTATAGTGATCCCTGAATTTTAGTCTAATATTGTCATGAGGTCAGGATTTTGATTTAGCATACTGTAGCATATTAATATGCTGTTTCATTCAGAAGCAGAGGAAGATGCAGGCACAGTCTCTCATTCCTGTTACAGCTAAATAGTTCAGCGCCTTGCTCATTTGTACTGTAAGAACACTTAGAGTAACGGAAAGGCAAGACACTCATTGGTTTTCCTAAATCATATTTTCAAAATAACAACCTCACAAACACAATGAGATTTCCCTGTCACTACTTTTTTGTTGTTGTTTTTTTTTTTTTTACTGTTGCTGTAATCCCAAACAAATCCACGTGTCTCAGTTTAAAAGAACAGCCAGATGCACTTTTTCCAAGGACCCAGTTTTTTTGGGTCAACTTAATCTATCCATTAATTTATGTAGTCATCGCTTCATTTATCTACTAACTCACCATGTACATCCATGCAAGACTCAACATTACTGCAATGTTATCTCTGAGAGAGAGCCCGTGGGAGTTTCACTCAAGAGACTGTTAATAACGTCAGAGTGAGACTGCTCAAGCTTCCAGCCCAAGGTCACCACAGGGCTGGCCACGCATACACACATGTACAGCAAAAAGGACATAATGGCGATGTTCTAACCCTCAAGTGCCAAGATGTAACAACAAACAGAAAGCTGGGGTGATATCATCTTCATGTGTTAATGACACCCTCCGCTTGCATAGATAAATGCTCTGGACAAACACATGAAGATACGCGTGCTCACCAACCAACGTGACATCATTTACATCATCCATATGTGGATGAAATCTCCACTGTTACAGATACTGCTCTGATTAAAAAGGCTTTATCTCAATAAGAACGGGCCAGAGTTTGGCCTCACTTTAAGTCTGCAGTTAATCTGTCTGCAGTCTGAGCTAACTGTCAACCCGACCTCTGCGCTGCACTACACACCCAAAATGGTGTATAAGATCCTGCAAAGACCAGATCATTGTAGCCAGCAGCAATGGTTGCATTACTGTGGACTTGACGTTTTCCCACATCACATTTACATGCCATGAGCCTAGCCTGTCGATGATGGATTTAATGTCCTAGTTTTGATTTTTACTTTCATTCCAAACATTAAATCAGAACAAACAGATTGTATCATTAAAGTGCAGATCATTAACAGAAAGTCAAGGAGGAGCAAACACTGACGACGGTTCCTGTCCTTGTTATCTTCAGTGGTTCAATCAAGTTCATTTTGTTTTCTCCCAAAGCCCAGTTGATGAAATGTAGAGGTGTACATTTGTCAGTCATGATGTACTTTTAAGCTGACAAGGAAGTGCCCCAAAACGTTGTGTTTTGTTGCTGCACTCATGCTTACTCCTAATCAGTGGTTGAGTTCAAACAAAGGTAAGACATGGATACAGGGCTTATAAAGCATTATAGACATTCTCACACAAGCTGAAAGAGGCCAAAATTTAAATTTGTTCAATTACACAAACACACACATGCAGTGGTACAATAAGCTTTTATATGTGCATTTTGGTGTATATCTGTGCATGTCAGGGGTCTTGTAAAAGATGGCCTGACGTTAAAACCTTTGCCACATGCCAGAGGAGGTCCGCTACACTGATTGTGGCTTTCTCGTCCAACAGTCAAATGAACAAAGCATTATGTCTGAGCCAAAGTGTGTGTTTGTGTGTATTCTTCTCCATGAACACAACCTCTCTCTCCCTGCTTCTGCTACTCCCTCACTGTCTTTTACTTTCATTTTCCTAATGTCTCTCAAGATGCATCTGCTTTTCAGCTAGTTTAACCAATTTTCTTAACCAACTTTCTTCACTTTCTCTCTTAAAGATTCTCCATGCTATCTTCGCTTTCTCTGTGTATATATTTTTTTCTTTCTCTCTTTTAGTCGTCCCCTCCCTTCATCTGTCATGTGTTTAGGTGTGGTCCCAAGAACTCTCTCCAGTTCACAAACATCACTCGGCCTTGTATACGCTTCTTTTGATCATTTTATTGTTGTTCTGACTTGTTTCCCTTGACTTGATTAAATGTACATGTACAAAATGCGTGATATCGCAAAATATTTTTGGTCACTCAATGAACAAAATGGCGCTAAATGCGTCTAAATCCTAGATGAAAAGTTTATCCCACAAGAGGGAGCCCTACTGAAGGTCAGCATACTTTGACCTTCATAATGTCAAAGGTCTTTTCTCTCTTTCTCTCTGTTTAACAGAAGTCATTTCCCTGCAATGCTCTCTATACAAAGATTCAGAGAGAGAGAAGCACGCGTGCAGCAATAGAAGTCTCTTGTCTTCTTCTTCCCATAAAGATATAAACAGATGACATCACAGGGTGGTCCGCTCTCTGCGTTGAGTCAAAATGAGCCACGCTGAGTGGGTCTCCGTTGGTCTGCCAAACAGATGGCGGTAGCAACATAATGAGGGTTGGAAACAAACTTCAGGAGTTTGTGCAAGAGGATGCAGACGCAAAAGCATCCTCTTGCACAAACGCCTCTCTTAAAAATATTGAATATTCATGTTCTAGGTCAGAGTTTGTCATACTTGGTCTTTGACCTTTGCAATGTGTCCCCAAAATACTGTGGAAACCAATAATTTTCATTATAGGCCACCCCACCACCACGACCAACATTTTGCATGTGCTTAGACCTTGATGGTTGGCAGAGGCAGCCAACTTGTTGGTTAATTAGGTCAAGAAATCTTGTAACGTGTGGCCACCCACACTAAAAGAGAGTTGGAACAATCGGCTACTCACAACTGTCTGGCATTTAGGGGGATTTGGGGAAGGGGAGGAGGTAGGGAGAGGGATGGGGCATAAAAAAGGAGAAAGCTTACAGCAGTCTGTACCTGGTTTTGTTGTGTCAAAACATAAAAGCTTTAGTGAAAAGCTTTTTGGGTTATTTAGACCAAAATACTCAATTTTGCTCTACAACGGCCTGATATCCACTTACGAGGACATTATACTGCTACTGTTCTATCAAAATTTTAAACAAATATCCTCATATGTGGCTCTCATTTTTCTTACAAGCAAAAATTTGTTTTAAAAAATCTGGTAATTCTTTGTTTTTACATTCATCAGGACCTAATCATCCCAAAAATCAAAGAGAAATTAAAAATGCATGCCGTGGAAGAGTTCGGGTCTTAGGAGGTTAAGAAGGTCATTTACTTGGACCAATTGAGTATAAAAGGTTACAAATGTTTCACTGTGAGTTGCCGTCAATCATAGTAACATTTTCTGCACCACTGTTACTACATGTAACCCTTTTGTTTTTGTCCACAGATGAAGTGTAAAAGAGGCCTCACTTACCTGAGGATATTTGGGACCACCATGTTCGGCGTGTCTCTCCTGGTGGGCATCTCGACAGCCTATATCATGGGCTACCAATTTTTTACTACAGCTCAAAATCACCTATCTTTTGGGCTGTATGGTGCCATTTTGGTTGTTCACCTTATTATCCAGACCCTCTTTGCACTCCTAGAACACCGTAACATGCGGCGCTCCTTAGAAACACCAATTAAACTGAACAAGTCCTTGGCATTGTGCATCGCTGCATATCAGGAGGATGAAAACTACCTAAGAAAATGCCTTGTGTCAGTGAAGAGGCTGACATATCCTGGTATCAAAGTTATCATGGTGATCGATGGAAATTCAGACGATGACTTGTACATGATGGAGATTTTTAAGGAGGTCATGGGATCGGACAGATCGGCCACGTACGTGTGGAGGAGTAATTATCACAGCAGAGGACCCGAGGAGACAGATGAGAGCTACGCTGAGAGCCTTCAGCAGGTGTCCAGGGTTGTGCTGAACAGCAAATGTGTGTGCATCATGCAGAAGTGGGGAGGGAAGAGAGAGGTCATGTATACAGCCTTCAAAGCACTGGGAAGGAGCGTGGATTATGTGCAGGTAAGTAGTTAAATCGCTTAAAATCAGTTAATGCAGCTAATGTGGAAGAACAATAGCCCCTTAAATAAAATAAAAAAAATGAAATAAATTAGAAGATTAAAAATACTGTACAACAGGTGTAATATTACTTTGTGCCTGTGTGTGTCTTTGTAGATTTGCACGCATGCACACACAGAGCTGACATCTGAAGGACATAGTGAAGAAAGAGAAAATGTAAGCTACTGTGGGAGATGCAAACTAGGCAAACATAAGCTGATGATAGAGTGAAAGGGAATAGAACGAGAGATGGCTGGAAAGAGAGGAGGGGAGGCTATGCCAAGCCAAATATGGGGTCCACAAAGAGTCTTTTGTTTTGCTTTTTAGCATGTGCACCGTGTTGTGAAGTGTGGCGTGAAGGAGGGCAGCAGTAGCTGATGTCTAAGTGTAATAACAGATCTTTTTCGCAGGGCGTTACGTCATCTACAAATCTGTATCAAAGAAAGGTTAGAAAGGTTAGCATGTGTTTGTCTCCTGTTCAGAAAAATTAAAAACAATCAAAGGTTATATTTGAGTAACACAGACCTAAGGACTAAAAGCCTGATAGCTTTAGGAAAACTAAATTCGATAGTGTGTTTGGCTAGCGACAGTATGTTGGTGTGGCTTAAAAAATAAACAGTGGCTAAAGACATTAACTGCTTGGTAAAGTAATATCCTGCAGGCACTGACTGTTAAACGTGTCATGGGCTCTTGTGGAGCTGTATAGTACTGTCATATTCAGGAGCATAAAAGTAATTAAAAATAAATGGAACCTTCCTCAGTTCAAAATACAAAGAGGTTTTGATCCTCCAGACTTACTTTGTCTTGTATTAGCAGTAGCTAACAATGGCAAATGTTAGCTATCATATCATACTTAATGAGTGCTTGTATTACTGTCATATGATATGTAACCACATTGTGGTGTCATATAATTCAGCCACAATAACAACCTTTCAAACTGTGTTTACCTAAAGAATAAAAATTACTTGAAGGGTGGTGAGGTCACATGGGTTGAACCAACGCTGATGACTTCACACCTTTTCCGGAATCTGCTTGTTAATGCTAAACAGTGCATGAAAGCTACTTTCCAATGAAAGTGTTTTTCTTTCCATGACTAAATGATTGCGTTTAAAGTACACAGAATATTTTGTGCGGGCATGCTCTGTCAAGACTTTCTCTGCTTTGTTACCAGACGCTCAGTCTATGGCTTTAATGACGTTTCAGCATTTTTAGTTAGTTTTGCAATTCCACAGATCTGTTGTTATTACGTTTGAAAAGCAGAAACCTCAGGCTAATTCAAAAACTCTTGTGTCTTCAGACTTAAGCACAAGTAACAGTTCTTTGTCCAAAATGCCAAGTATCATTATGTCATTTTCTTCTGTGATGTTGAGTTGTTAGTGCTACAAAAAGCATTGTGATCAAAGAGTAAGGCTCAACTGATGCTTAATTTATGTAACAGCATCAAAATGATTCAAACGGGTCTGTATAACAAAGAAGGGGACTTTGAGAATATGAACTCAGAGCTATAATGCTGTCTAACACCTGCAGCTGGCTTCAGCCTGCCAAAAATCATTTACTTCACAAAAAGTTCAATAGAGCTTACTGCTGCACTGCCAGCAGTCATGCCAATACTTTTCAACCTTAGAAACAGGAGGGACAATGTTTCATGCCTTTTCACTTTCATCAGGCTCTGCCTGTAACAGATGTATTTTGTTAAAAAGGACTGGGCTCTAGGTTTGTTTTCATCACCTGATTTTGTTGGTCAGGAAAATTACCATTTATAGAAGAAAATAGGGAGAGCAGAAGAACAACATTAGAGCTATAGTGGGTGGTGAACAGAGTTGAAAGCAGCCCCTCTGGTCTTGGCTGGCGGAGATTATAAAGTGGCCATATTGAGCATTTATGTGCTTTGTTGGATGCATGATATCTTTTTTTTGTGTGTCATTATGTAATTTTTTTTTGATTTCACAAAAATTTCTTTTGTATATCGAAATTTTGTTCCGATTGTCCAAGCAAATTTTTTTCAGCAAGAAAGGGTTTTTTCCCTCTCTTTGGGGAGTTTAGGTCAATTTGAGATCTGTTATGTTTTGCAGAATTAAGCTGAACAAAGAAGACATCTGGAACTATGTTGAAGAAAATCTAAATAAATGTATCCTGTGTTGCTAAAACACAGTTAATTTCTTGATTAACTTGTGTTTTTATGTAGGTGTGTGACTCTGACACCATGCTGGACCCAGCATCATCAGTGGAGATGGTTAAGGTTTTGGAGGAAGACCCTATGGTGGGAGGAGTTGGAGGAGATGTACAGGTAGTTTTCTTAAAAGTTCTGTGAAATTTGAATCTTCTACATCAAACATACAAATTAGGATGTTGTGCTTTAAACTTCATACTTTTTGTCTCTGCTTGTCAACCTACCTGTAGATCCTAAATAAATATGAGTCGTGGATCTCCTTCCTGAGCAGTGTTCGGTACTGGATGGCTTTCAACATTGAGCGGGCTTGCCAGTCCTACTTCGGCTGCGTTCAATGCATTAGCGGGCCTTTAGGAATGTACCGGAACTCTCTCCTGCATGAGTTTCTTGAGGACTGGTACAATCAGACCTTCATGGGATCCCACTGCAGTTTTGGGGATGACCGTCATCTCACGAACAGAGTTCTCAGCCTCGGGTATGCAACAAAATACACTGCACGGTCAAAGTGCCTTACAGAGACACCAATTACATATCTGCGGTGGCTCAATCAACAGACACGATGGAGCAAGTCATATTTCAGAGAATGGCTGTACAACTCCATGTGGTTCCATAAACACCATCTTTGGATGACTTATGAGGCTGTGATCACTGGCTTCTTCCCATTTTTCCTCATCGCCACAGCGATCCAACTCTTTTACCAAGGAAGGCTCTGGAATATTCTTTTGTTTCTACTCATTGTTCAAGCAGTGGCGCTGATTAAGTCATCATTTGCCAGCTGCCTCAGAGGTAACATTGTCATGGTGTTCATGTCATTTTATTCTGTACTGTATATGTCAAGCCTGTTGCCAGCGAAAATGTTTGCAATAGCAACAATCAACAAGTCTGGATGGGGGACTTCTGGGAGGAAAACAATCGTGGTGAACTTTATCGGTCTGATTCCAATATCAGTATGGTTCACTATCCTTTTCATTGGAATTTTATACACAGTAGTACAACAGACTAGAAAACCCTTCCCCGACTCAGAAAAGATTGTTTTGATAATAGGGGCAGTGGTCTATGCAAGTTACTGGGTTATACTGTTGACATTATATACAGTGCTCATAAATAAATGTGGGAAAAGGAAGAAGGAAACACACTATGATATGGTGCTGGATGTGTGACTTACAGACTACAATCATGATTTCCCAATGAAACCGGGGGTTTCTCTCACACATCATCTTGTTGTTATACAAATGTATTTTAGCTGTAGAGCAGCTCTGGAGGCAAAGTGAGGTCAACTAAAATGGACAAAGAAATATAAATATTTTCTAGACTAAATGCCAGTGGCTGTGACCATAGCATCCAGGATCCTTGTACATCCTCAAGCTAGCCATTTGACATACTCAAATAAGGTTTAGCTGAAGATCAATTGGTTTAGTCTGATTAGCTAATTTGGATAACTCAGAATGGCAAGATTGTGTTTATTGCATTTGGCAGCAAGAGCGCTAGGCTTTATAATTTTAGCTACCTCTTACCCTTGTCATTTTCACTGGGCTTCATCTAATATTAGCAACTAAGCCAATAAAACTGGATTCTTAGATGGGATTTAACTTGTCCAGTAAGAATATTTTCCCTCCAGAGCACTCTCTCCAGTAAATGTGTTTTTTTCTCACTTAAACTAAAGAACAAGTTTTGTGTTGCCTCCGTCAAATGAAAGCCTAAAGACTGCCCGATTGTCTCCAGTCTCAAATGACTGAACAACATTGACAAAAATCTACATTAATAGTGATAAAAGGTATTGGTAGAGGCTATCACCAGGGCTATATAATTAGTGTAATTGTACCACATACACAGTGTCTAGTCTGTGTAGATCTCATAAATAGATAGGGGTGATCTATTTTACCACTTCAAAACTTACAAATCCACCTAAAGTTATTTCACTCAAGTTTATTTTTTTTATTGCCACATGTTCAAGTTAAGTGTACCTTTTCAGTGTTTTAATCTGTTTTGGAAAGAGCTACAGTATCAATTTATGAAGCCAGAAGGAGTGTAGAAAGGGCTTTGAAATGGAAAGCGGCCTTCTTTCTTTCAATGCTCTCATGTCATATGGGAAAGATGCAAACTTCCTTGTGCTCTTCACCTGTTACGGTTTAAGGGAGCAAATATAACATTTGGAATTGCCGAAAGAATCAGATAGCCAGACTGCTTTGATTCTTATGTCAGCAACAAGAAAGCACTTGGTTGGAAAAAGGTTGGGTTGGAATGTAACCAATGGACTGGCTGTTCAATGTATGCTCAATGTGAAAACATATCATCACCTAATGTTGTGGTATATTTATTGTTATTCCCATGTGACATGACTGCAGTATTTTTAGTTTACAAAGTGAAACTGATCACTGACCAGCAGAATTTATATCTGTCTGATCAGGCGACCAGGTGATGACCACAAGAGAGAGATGACGTATCATTGCTGCTGTGACTGTTTTACTTTTACAGAAACAGTGACTTTTGTTTTTTCGTCTTTTAACAAGGTTTATTTTAGATGTATGTTGCAAAAGTGGCTAAAACACTATTATTGTTGTCTTTCTACCAGTATGAATTTTAACCACCAAGCAAACAAGATGGACAAGTTCCAGCCCAAAGATTTTGTGACATAAGGATAAAGTGGTTACATCTCTAAGCTGCCTTGCATTCTGTTCACTAGCAAGGGAAAAAGTAGATGTGAGATTATGTTAGTGTCTACTGGGAATAGTACTACCTGATCATAGGAATGTGAATAAGGGCAGTTGATAGTAGGAAGCAATATTTTGGAATAAGTCCAGTGTTTGCTATAGACCAGAAGCAGACATGAATTTACAGTCATGTGAAAATGTAAGTATGTCAGATTAATATTGTTGTTATTATTATTTGACAAGCAACCACTTGATCTTCTTTGAAAAGGTGGTAAAGTTCAAGAACACTACAAAGGAAAGTTACTTTTTCAACAGGAATGTCAATGTTTAATATCTTTTTAAGGAAAAAGCATTTCCTTTCACATTCACTTGCCACTCTTATACCACTCTTACGTGAAAAAAAAATCCTCAACGTTTTGTCAGAATTACAAAGATATTAAATGTTTGCTTGTTCAAATACATTAAAAAAGGCAACAGTTTTCATGGGATGTACTTACTTTTTTTGACCATAATTCATATGCACTTTTACGTCTCTCTCATCATTCTGCGTGATGCTTGACATAATGAAGATTAAATACCTCAGTGGTTCTCTTTGCATTGCATCAAGGTGTCAGAGTGCTCTCCAAAGACTGATGCATTCTGATGGTTTCACGTAATTTATGATCTGTTTGTGATATGATGGGCTCCTTTTTATACACAGTACCTTATTGAGGCGAAGCTGGATTTTTTATGCCGTGTCAGCCCTTTGCTGTAGCCGTGTACTTATTTTACTATGTATTTCAATGCATTTTTATATATAGACATTTCCATTCTATTTTTGCTTAGCTACCAAAGATTCTTTATTTTCATTCATTTTTGTAAGAAAAAAAATGAAAAAATGTATTTGTGTGCTTTCAACTGTTCTGACAATGACTTGTATATCTGACCAAATAATGTGAAATTTTGAGCTGGGGGGAGGTTCTGCAATAGCAACAATTTTTTAAAAATGCAATCTGTAGGGATAAGTTATTGATTTCGAGAAAAGTGGTGAACCTTTGTTTTTTTTTACTTTGTACTTAGATAGAATGCAAAATATTTATTGAAGGCTGTTCTGTGGTTTGTAGGATTTTGTACTTAGATGTTTTCTGGTATCCATCGAACTCTGATTGCTCCATATGTCCACACAGGAAAAGCAAATACATCCTGACAAATTTCTGGTTAACACAGATCATATGCAAACCTAACTGATTTGAAGTATTTAAAGAATATAAAGCAATGCCTTCTCTACAATAAGCAATAAAGTCAAGCAGTCTGAGAACTTTCATCCAAAATCATTTCAAAACCATTTGCACAAATTTTTTGTTTTAAGGTTATGACGTGCCTTACAGAATGATGACAAATGAAATATCAAGTGGCATTTTTACACAATTTTAAAGTTCGCATTTTTTTTTCCAATGTGTATTGAATGAGACTGACAGTTAACCTACAAAAATGTTTTCATGTCAAACTAGTCATGGGCAGTGTTATCGTAAAGCACTTTTGTGTCGTGCCAAATAAAAAAAAACTATTCTTTTCATTTGCTGTCAAGAGTTTTTATTAATTATCCGATAAGCCAAGGAGTTGCTTGTTAAAAATCAGAGCATAGTCCTCGTTTCCTCAAAATATTGTTCTCTTATGATACAATTGTCATTGTCAGTATTATCAGGCTGTCCTAAAAACTCCCTGAAAATCCTTCAGTTGATCCAGGATTAGATTTAAAATCTTTAACCTCACTTACAAAGAATTTAATAATGAGGGCCCATCTGCTCTTAAACACCTAATAGTAGCATATCACCCTAATAGAGCACTTTGCTCTCAGAATACTGTCTTACTTGTAGTTCCCTCTCTGAGCCTGGTTACTAGAGGTTTCTTCCTGTTAAAAAGGAGGTTTTCCTTTCCGCTGTCGCCAAGTGTTTACTCCTAGGATGTCAGCCTGCACACCACAAAGATTGTGTGGCATGACACAAGACGTGATGTGAAAATCATTGTCAGATAGCCTAAAAGTGACACAAGCGAAGCGTGGAGCAGCCTTATGCTCCACACAGACAAAAAACAGAAAAAAAAATCAGTGTTTATTATGATATCAAATCATGTTACTGCAAATTTTATTATTTATAACCTTTATTAGGGGAATTTATTTTGTTACAGCAGAAAGTGGACAGCGCAAAACTACAGTAGCAAAAATTAAGAAAAAACATTTGAATAGGATAAGATAATAAGAATAAAATAATGTACACAATAGAATAGAATAAAATACTATATACAACAGAATAAAATACAATGTTGTCAGAAAAAGAGAATTGCACTTAGTGTTATTGCACATGTGTGGATGACGCAGCCTGCCACTGAAGGAGCTGCTCAGTGCTGTCAGAGTCTCCTGCATAGGGTGAGAGATGTTGTCCAGCAGGGATGACAGCTTAGCCGCCATTCTCCTGTCACTCACTGGGTCCAGAGGGCATCCTAGAACAGAGCTGGCCCTCTGGATCAGCCTGTTCAGTTTCTTCCTGTCCCCTGCAGAGATGTTGCCGCCCCAGTAGACCACACCGTAAAAGATAGCTGAGGCCACCACAGAGTCATAGAAGGTCTTCAGGTGTGGGCCCTTCACTCCAACGTTCTGCTGGCACCAGTCCACAATGTCTTGGATCAGTTCTCTGTACTCCCTGTCATCCCCATCAGTGTTGAGGCCGACTATTGCAGAGTCATCAGAGAACTTCTGAAGGAAGCACTGGGTGGAGTTGTGGGAGAAGTCTGCAGTGTAGATGGTGAAAAGGAACGGAGCCTGAACCGTTCCCTGTGGGGCCCCCGTACTGCAGACAACCCTGTCCAACACACAGCCCTGAGTTCTCGCGTACTGTGGTCAGTCGGCGAGGTACTCCAGTATCCATGATGTGAGGTGATGGTCCACTCCTAAGTTCTCCAGCTTGTCCTTCATTACCGTGGAAAGAATGGTGTTGAAGGCACTGGAGAAATCAAAGAACATGATTCTCACAGTGTTCCCAGCGGTCTCCAGGTAAGAGAAGGAATGATGTAGGAGGTGAGTGACGACATCATCCACTCCAATGCCAGGTTGGTAGACAAACTGAGGTGGGTCCAGTGATGAGCTCACCAGGGGCCGTAGCTGAGCCAGGACCAGCCGCTTCAGGGTCTTCATCAAGTGGGGTGTCAGAGCTACCAGCCTGTAGCTGTTGAGATCCTTGGGACGTGGAGTCTTTGGCACTGATACAACACAGGAGGTTTTCCAGAGCTGTGGGACTCTCCCCAGCCTTAGGCTCAGGATGAAGATGCGCTCCATCACCCCACACAGTTGGTCTGCACAAGACCTGACAACCCTTGAGCTGATGCCATGCCAAGACATATAACTAAAATATGACATATTTAACATCTAAGAAACTAATAAAGTGACTGAAAAGTGTTGCCCATTTTGTCATGCATTATGAATGAACTTTTACTGGCAATCTCATTCTAACAGTGTTAACAAAAAGATGATTAACAGAGATATGGTTTCTCTTGTGGCAGAAGGCTGCATAACACATTAGGACAATCATTTACGGCATTGGGCATCAATTAAAATTTTAATAATTAGATTAAACGACCAGCAAGTTTGGAACTGACTAGTGACAACAGCAAGGACTTGTCGACTAGTTGACTAGTCCTGCACATCCCTAAATTTAGAATCTTTTTGTTTGCGCTGTTACTTCAAAATACATCACAAGATCCATCATATTCTCAACTTGCATTTTCTTTTTTTCTTCAACTCATGTCTGTTATTGTGAGCTTGACGTGTCCGTGAATGTTAAGTGCAACTACTATGACTAAATACATTACTGTAAAGTATACAGCCTAAAGGAAAGTCAGCATATGAATTTTGCCAGAGTTCTGAAGAAAGGCAAATCCAAGCACAAATTTGGATCTAGATCAACTGGGAGGAAACTTGACTGCGGATGTGTTCTATCATGCACAAACAAGCAAAGCAAAATTGATGGCCTTAAAAAAAAAACGAATGTTTAAACGCATGTAACGTGATTTGGCTGACTGGAGATACGTGCATATATCTGTGTGTGTCAATTTGGAGAACTTTTTATCCAACAATACACAGCAGTCAGGGAAGGAAAAAACAAACATATATTATTTACACATGTATGCACACGCATAATATCAGGAATTTGAGTTTGGCACTGGGCAATATGTTTCTAAATTATAAAATGCTGATAGTGATGTAATTCTCTCTCTTTGAACGTTTGCTTTAAACATCTGTCTCACTTTCACTACTGATTATTTTCTGGCTCCAACAATGGAAACATTGCGAGATGCCAGTTTTTGTGTTTTTGGAAGGTCAGCTGTCCCAACATGTTTTTTCACACATCAATAATATCAACATGTCATTGTTGATATTGTTCTTAAGTAGGATTTTCCACTGAAGGTGTTGTACTTCTGCCAACATTCTATGTGAAGGGACCAGCAATAGATTGATCACACCATCAATGCATTTAAATCATGATTCATTTTATTCCTCTGTGCCACTGCTGTCCAAAAGCTAGTAATGCAAATCAATCAGTGGAGGAAGTCAAATGTTCCTATGTGACTATGAACACACAGCCCCTCTTCATATATACTTTAGGATATACAGTCATGTGACAAACAAAGGTTTTCAGAGGACTTTGTGTCGTCCTGTGAAAAGCGAAGTACAACCCATGATTCAACTGTTATAGAACCACCTGTAGCTTCTATACCATGATGTAATCATTTTCTGTATGACTTTATCAGTCTCTCACATTGCTATTGGAGAACTTTGGGATAATAATAATGGATTGGATTTATATAGCACTTTTCAAGGCACCCAAAGCGCTTTACAATGCCACTATTCATTCACTCTCGCATTCACACACTGGTGGAGGCAAGCTACGGTTGTAGCCACAGCTGCCCTGGGGCAGACTGACAGAAGCGAGGCTGCCATATCGCGCCATCGGCCCCTCTGGCCAACACCAGTAGGCGGTAGGGTAAGGTGTCTTGCCCAAGGACACAACGACCAGGACAGAGAGCCCGGGGATCGAACCGGCGACCTTCCGGTTACAGATACGCTTCCCAACCTCCTGAGCCACGGTCGCCCCGTAATCTCCTGTACAACCTTCACTGAAGCTTACAGGCATAGATTTCATCATGTTGAGGTCAGTCTTTAACAGGGCAATTATAATACTTGATTTTCTGCTGTGCTTTTGACCATTGTTATGTTGCATGACGCAATTTAGACTTTAACTTTAGCTGTCAAACAAATGGCTTCATATTTAACTCAAAAGTTCACGGTTGGCTCAATGACTTCAAGTTGCCCAGGTCCTGTGGCTGCCAAACCAACCCAAATCTTCACTCCTCCAACACCCCGCTCGACAGTTGGTATGAGCTGTTTGTGCTATGTTATGGCACCGTGCATTAAAGCAAAGCAGTCTTGTGGTTTGTTCAGAGGCAACTTTGCTTACTTAAGCTATGCTGCCATGCTATTTTTTTTAGAGAAAAGAGGCCTTCTCCTGCCAACTTTTCTAAACCAAACCATACTTGTCCAGTTTGTTTCTATCATGAACACAAGTATGATAATATTAATTCAGACCTGTAGAGTCTGAGTTAGAGCTTTTGAATACTCCAGACCATATAGAGGTGCTCACACTTGCTAATGATCAGTTAACCCCGTGCATGTGATTAACAGCACCTAGTAGTTATACTTACCCTTGTAAAAACTAAGGATGAACTTTTCACATGACTACACAGAGTTCTGTGAACAGTTTCTTTTTCACATGACTGTAGTTCATAATAGAAAATCATATGTCAAATCTATTTTGTGTTCCTGTTTCTCTTATTCAAGAAACATTTCTAAATTTCAACTGTAAAGCCCGATTTACAAGCTTAGATAGATCATCTCTTTCGGCCCAGCTACAGGTACATAGTACACAGAACAAAATAGTACATTGGTTGGTTTTACAACTGCGCCCAGTAGTGTTTTCTCTGTTTTGCTCATAGGATATAAAGGAGAACAGCACGTGTGGGCAAAACAGAAGAACAGAAGAAGCCAGATTTTCTCTCAGTGCGTCAGCAGTTAACGCCACCACTGCTTAAATTCTGCCAAATAGATTACAACACTGCTTAGCATCGTTGCTGGATAATGGCTCCCTTCTGGCGATTTGACTCCAGCAGCTGACTAAGTTTTACCCTCTTTGTCCCTCTCAGCTGGTTGATGCATTTCTTAGGGTTTTGTAACTGTAATGCCTACCCTTAAGCCTTAGCCCTACTCTTACCATTAACCTACCTGCACTACAGAGTTCATTTTTGCATATTTTACTAACCTCCAATGGCAATATCATGTTTTTGGCTTTTAAGCACTGGAATAATGAAGCATCACCTGAAGAAACTTTAATGAAGTATAACACACCAGGACCAATAGTTAGTGGAACTAGGCCTGCAAATGATGGCTCTTTGGTCTATTTACAGTTACCTCTGGCAAAGTTGGCAAAGTCTGGCAATACCTTGATCACACAGCTAAGCATTTATAATGTTAAATACACTTAACCCTGTGCATCAGAAAGAGTGAGACAGACACAACAAAACATCTTTAGCAAATGCACGACTTAAAGTTTATTTGATTCAATAATTCTCTTTGTCCCAGTCAAGTGCATCAGCCTCTGATTGCTGGCATGCATCATGGTCATCCAACACTCTATTTACTTTCAGACTGCTAGTAATAATTATGTAAAATATATGTGTGCCAAAACAAAACTGTAAAACACAAGCTGTTGCTAGTGGATTTAAATTGTAGGTAAATAGGTGAATTTGTAAGTATATTGAAGTGAACACTAGGTTTGCACTGTGTAAAGTATAATGTTGCAAAAACATGCAGTCTGAATACTGTAGCTGATATGATTATAAAGGTCTTGCTTGGGATGGAAAATTTAAGACCAGAAACAGAAAGACGTGCGACTCACGTTAGATTAAAGATGATGCATGGAACAGATGCAACAGTAGCGATCTGTTTTCTCTGACAGAGTATTATTTAAACTATAACCTCCTCAATTGGAGGGAAAACTGCCCGCAAAGTTGGATACAGCATTTACAGTGTGTCTAAAATCATACAGTTAAGTTAGTTTAGTTAATTCTATAGTACTGGCTTTGGATTTTTAATTACTGGTATTTAATTTTTCTTTGTTTACATACATGAACTTCACAGCAAAGATATACACATCTGTGGATTAAGGAATAGTGGCATTAAAAAACAAAAAGTTGCCGTCAGGATTTCTCTCTGAGAGTCTTTCTTCGGTTATGGGAGGCAATGTGACCGTATTGCCTTTGCAACTGGTCCCTTCACTTCAAAGACTGCTTAGTGGTTTCTTGTTTTCTTTACTGAAAAACAATTTTTCATACTTTTTCGTTGTCTAAGCTCACATCTGTTTAGCTCCTTTATAAACACAATTTTCTCTGTGGATTTTAAATCGGTATACAATAACTTGGGTCTGGGGTCTTTGCAAATCCACATGTCAGAATGGAGTGTTTTTCCTCAGTTTGATGCACCCCATACGCCCCTGCCTCATGGGTTTTCTAACTATGTTGGGGAATTATAGCAACTTTAATTTGTATAACTTAAGCAGAGCCTCCACCTTCTGCATTACCTCCAGTCTTCACCACTCGCTTCTCCTCTAATATGAGTTCCCCTTTTGGCATTTTCTTCTCACTCATGTAGCTTGCCGTTTACTCCCATGGCTTCTACTCTCTCCTTATCCCCATCTTACCTTTCACTTCCTTTTCCTCCTTTCAGAGCTTTGTAACCACATAATGAGCTTCATTCAGCAGATCTAATTGTTTTAAAAACTCCCATGTGTTCTTATGCCTCAGGGGGAATTCAACTGGTTCTTAATGGTGTTCAAAGTATCTGTCTTTTTGCATTTCAAACACGTTATAGCATGTAAATGTTATACCAGTTGTCCGTGGTATTCAGTATCAAATATTTGATTGTATTCTGTCTGTCTGTCTGTGGTACCTGGAATTGCTGAGTGGAGCTTTGATGGGCGACATTGGTAGAGTCCAGACGTCTGTTCCCCCAGGGCTAAATAACAGGCCACCCAAGGTTTAGCTGACTCGTGATTTACACACAAAATCCTGTGATGTAAAGCATACTTTGTTGGAAGTTTTGAAATCTTTTTTAAACTGAATTGGGTCAGAAAATATATTACAAATTTAATTCCTGGAGAGTGCCGCCAAAGAAATAAGATACAAGAATGAGGACAAAAGAGATTTTGTTGTTCCCACTGATTTTAGTGGCACAAACATTTAAACTTCAGCCTAACAATGAAAATGATGAAAAGCTGGTGAACCACTCTTTCATGTGGTTTTAAATGCATCAGAAAATTATGCTCAATTGTATGCAGTGATGCACATTTTTCTCTGTGGATGGTGTGTGTATGGATGCATTTAATATGAGAGGGATATGAGAGGAAAGGAGATCTCCAGCTGTGGCGGGATTCTCATGATGATTGTGAGTGGAAATGAGATCACATCTGGGAAGACAGTGCTCGGAAGATTGTAGTGTGTGTGTGTGTGTGTGTGTGTGTGTGTGTGTGTGTGTGTGTGTGTGTGTGTGTGTGCGCACACCTGTAATTATCACATTATGGGGACATAATACTGATTACATACTCAGTTTGTGAGGACCTGGCCCACTTTCAGGGTGAAAGAGCTCCCGAAGTTTTAAATCATTAAATTTGAAAAGCTTTTTTTTATCTTTTTTACTGAAAATAAAATCAGCCAGTATCTTGAGACATAACTAGAGGAAATATAGCAAATAAAAAGTACACAAAATATATGCACAATCATTTCTGCATTTAAGAGCATTTTTAACTTTTATTACTGTTAACTTTTTTTTTTTTTTTTACACAGTATATTGCAACTGCCACATCTACAATATTCAGTTTACATTTTAGAGGAACCAAATTCTCTTTTACACGTAAACATTTGTTCTTGTCACCTCTGTGCGTTAAATGTTAAAGGTTCCTTAAAGGTAAGTAAAGAAGCATTCAAAGACAGACCGAAGGGAAGAATTATCTCGGAAACATAATATGATGGAGGAAAAAATACCTCTGACTTTGTCTGCTACGTTGTCCCTCAGGTCCTTGCTTGTGCTGTATGTGTGTGATATGTGTGCTTTATGCTTTCATATTAAATTGTTGTCCTGTGCTTTCTTAGTGTGCTGTTGATTGTAATACTGTTATTTTATATTTTGTTGCACACTGTCCAATTCTGTGTGTGAGTGTATGTGTGGGGTTTTTTTACTGAATGATTGTTTGACCTGCTTGAATAGGTGAAAAGTAGCCTTTTGAATGTTTCTGGTATGTTTATATGGTATAGGTATGTTGATTGATATGTACTGTTCCTTTTAGATGAATACATTTATATTCAGTTTTAAATAATCAAGTTGCAAAGTTTACTCAGTCTCCCTGCCATGGCCATGGGTCTTCTCTGTTTTCTTTGTGTAATACATACTAGCTCAATCCCAAAGTGCACATTGCACAATGTCTAATTTGACAAAGCATAATGAATTTGACCTCTCCCCAGTGAAGGCTGATTAAAGGACCACTGACTCTTGTAAACTGTACAGGAAGGTCTACTCACCACAGGTTCTGGATCTGGTGATAAAGATGATGACAATTTGGGGATTTTGGACACATTAAAGGATCCATCAAATTCTCTGCAAAAACCGTGTGGAACAGATGCTAAAGCTGAGGCTAGAGTTAATTGTGGGCCTAAGATCCACAGTTAAAACTATTTACAAAGGCAGTGTTTCTTCAGTGTTTTCAGTGATGATAAGGAATAATGAGGGTTGGGTGGTTTCACGTGTTTGAAGACCAAAGTCAAACAACAGTTGATGTAGAGGACACTGTCAAAGGCTGGGAAAGCCCTAAGATGAAGGAGGCATGAGGCGCACACATCATGACAACAGATAGTTCTAACTGAATGCAGAGGGACAGTTTGTGTTTTGTTGAAACGAAACAGAGACCAACACCACAAGTCTGGCTTCTCTGGTCTACCAAAATGCATCCACTCTCCAAGGACACTGAATCACTGTAAAACAGAAACTGCACTAGATCCATGGGAAACATATGAAATTCTCTATTATGGGGTTTCTTGGTTTTCTTCACTTTAACCCACAATAGCTATTTGACATATGTGGAAAGGTTTTTAACTATATCTCACCAAATGATGACTCAAAAACTAAGTTGGCTTCGTTTCTTGATGGCTTGGATGAGATATGGTTAAAAAGTCCAAGGGAAAGAAAATACATTAAATCAGATTTTTTAAGGGTCATTTTAAGTGATGCACATTATACAGATTTTACTGTCACAACCCACTTTAAATAGTGTTATGTTGTGTGGCAAATTCTTAGAATCACTGTCAGATTACAACAGTGACTATTCTAATAAATAAGGTGTTGAGTTCTTAATCAAATGTACCTAATATTTTAGTTAAATGTTGCATGTTTTTGATAACAAGAAGCAGAAAAAATCCCAAAGACACACATATTGTGAAAGGGTCAGAAAGTCAAGATGACACGAAGCTCCACATCCATTAGTGCCCTATGAATGAAATGTAATACCAGCACATGAGTGCAGACACTATAAAACTGCTGAAGGCTTTTAATTAATCCAGTGATATCTTATGACCAATTTTGAATTTACTGAAACTATATCTATTTAATATCATTATATATTTGTATAATTACATCATTTTATGGCATTCCAAACCAATGTGAATGTATCAGAAGGCTCTGTGAAATCCAAGCTGACCTCTTGATTGCTATGATTGTGTTTTTTTCTCTCCCAGGTTCTCATGTGAACATGCACAACTCTCCTCTGAGACATCTGCCCTGCTTCCAGCATTTTCTCATGAGGTCAAATGGGCTTCCATCCCCCCAAAATTGAATTTGGTCATTTTTCTGTTAAGGTTGACAGCCAGTTTTATTAGTCATTTAAACAGAAGTCACAAGGATCGTCTAAAAGAGAAATGTATTCAAAGTGAGCGGAAGCGTGTAATTTACCAGTTACAGATGCACATTCAGGCTTCAAAGCAGGGGAGATGGAAATATGTGCCTTGCCTAGATTGTCACATGAGCATGAGCTTTAGCCCACAATATGTACCCTCAACAATTTTAAGGCCAAAGTGGTTTGGATTGTGGCCTTTGTAGGTCTCTGATCTGCTACACATGTTGCAGAAACTGTAGAGACATTTTTCTCTCAGGGTGTCGAGGCCTTGATTGCACTGAGCAATTTCAAATAACTTGTTCTAAGACCACATAATGCTACCTATTCATATCTCCCAAAATGCTCTCCTCCAGGACTGAGATGAAATGGCGAGCAGTGCACTGATAAACATTTTACAAGGTATCATGCTTGGTTCTAACTGCATCAAATGTCCTAAATGAATTAAATGTACTTTCTGGAGAACATCGTGGGCTTACTCAAAGAGATGTCATATGATTATATTTGAAGGGAAAGTTTAATGTTTACAGAAACACATGTATTCACTTTGTCGTCAAGGGGAAGATGGGAATGTGAGACAGACAACGGTCTCACAAAGACCTTTATTATTGACTTTTATTAACTGTTAGGTTTCTTTCTCTTTCAGATGTTGCTTCCAGTCCTACACACGGCACCCTGGTCCCAGCATACTACCATTCTTAAAGACAGGGGAGGCATAATTAGACAAATGGACAAGCTGCATTAACCAGCCCTAGACTAACACTGCCCCTGAACCCACTGGACCACCCCTCCCATGCAGCTGAGCCAAAACACCCCACCACCAGACCTGTTTCCTGTTTCCTTGTCCCTGCTCTTCATTTCTTTTGGACTGTTCCTCAATTCCTCTCCTTCTGTGCACCTGTGACTAATTCACCAATCACTTTCTGTAGTATGTTGAGTACTTCAGGTGATGCACCCACATATCAGAGACAAAACTACACACCCTTGTTCGCCAGGCATGTCTTTGCTCTCCTCAGGTTGCTCAGATTGCAGCTTTCCAGTCCAGTCTTCCCAGCTTCCCTCTATCCTCTGCCTCAGCTTACTGCTTGTGTTTGAGTTCTGCTTTTGAGCCC
>NW_005187530.1:1165530-1178461 GCF_000239375.1 Pundamilia nyererei | reverse complement strand
GCTTTTGCAAGAGAACTACAATGTTTTGATGATTGGGTGACAGGTTTTCTTATTTGTGTGAAGAGTTTTGCAAAATTAGCCAATAGTTACAATAAATGTGCTTAAGCAATCAGAAAAAACTGTAACTCGCATCAGCACAGCTTTAGCTCAATTAGCACACAATTAACCTAGTGGAAACACTAGGAGTCAAAATGTATCACACACACGCTGCTCTGGTCCATGACTGGTTTACCAATAACTCAAGGTTGTCTAACATCTTTCTGCCTGCATGCTCTCCCTTTATAAACCCGATAGAGGAGTTATTTTCAGCATGGCAGTGGAAAGTGCACGACAGAGAACCGTGTTCACCTCCTCCAGGCCGTTGAAGTAGCCTGCCTAGACATATCAGTAGATGCATGTGGGTGGATCAGGCATGCAAGAGGATTTTACCCCCGCTGCCTGGCTAGGGCCAATATAGCCTGTGATGTGCATGAGATTCTCTGCCCTGACCCATAACACAGACAGGATTGCTGAGGTGGAATAATGTTCTTGGTGTGTGTTGTACTGTATGGCACATGAATAAAAATGTGCCACTGTATGTACATTGGGTCTTTTGTGTTAATCATGTGAAAAGGTTTTTGAAGGGAAGAACCACACGCAACGTAACTTGCCAGTTTTGGAAATATTGTTTTACATTTATTGCACCAATGTGTAGGTCTATGTTGTAGTGTGTGTGTTTTTGAGGCCTTGTGTGTGCTGTCTGTGGACAAAATTTGGAGAGTGAATGGTTTTGAGTTTAGAGCTTCATTTTGACCTGAAAATACGATGTTTGGGAAACTGGGTGAGACGTTATGGATTTGTGTTTACTGTTTTGAGAATATGAGGCATAGTTTCAAGAAATGTGTTTGAGCAATCGAGAAAAACTGTATTTGTAGTTTGCTGTGTAAAAATCAGTGTATAAATTGTTTTACAGGGATTTTTTTTTTTAACAGAAGAGACTTCAACCTTATTCTTGGCCAAAAAAAGCCCAAAGTTTTCCTTCAGTTCTTTATTAAGGAAGATAGACATAGATAGACATAGATAGAAGAAGACATACAGAATATGGATTTCTGGTAAAACAAGGTGGCATGCAATATAATTTATGTGCCAGATTTGGAGGCCGAGATTCAACCATAACTAGTCTTGTGTTATCGGAATCATTTTCCTGAGCTGTTACAATGGGAGGACACTGAATGGGTGTCTCATGATGATGAGTGGCTGTTAAGTCACGCTCTTCTGCCAAGGAAAGCTTTGCGTGAATAATGTGCTGATGGCGAAGTTGAGATGCCGCAACTGTTGTAACCATGCCATACCTAATCTGTTAAAGTTTTCCTGACATCCCACTCTCTTTCACACATAACACTTTGGGTATGACTGTTCTGAATAAATGAAGTTTACAGGTGTTAGTTTAATGCCATTCAGACTGGGGTTTCTCTTTGCAAGCCCAAAGGAAGTCAATGAGTAACTCGAGTTTCTAAATTCGATAAGAATCGAAAACTTGGCCATGTCAGTGCAATTTTAGCAATCACATGTGTGAGTAGATAATAGGTCGGTATTAATGCTTTGCAATTACTTCTAATATCTCTAGGTGTTGTGCAATTTGTTTATGAGATTATGTTTCCTCAATGCTTCCCACCAGAAGCATTTTTGTACTTCAGACAATGATTCTGTTTATCCTTCATTCAGATAAAGTGCTTTTGCCCACAGCTCAGATTTGTGACCTTTATGTGGCTGCAGACACAAGTAAATATTATAAAGACAGATGCAACACTTCAAGACTGCTGGCGAAAACCAGCACTGGAGAAAGAGTTTGAGGCCCCCCTGTAGAATCCATTCATCATAGCCTTGACTTGAGCCTTTGGGACTTTTCAAACATGCTCAAATTCAAATGTTTACTTGCAAACACTCACACACACAGTGACACACACAATCTTTGTTCTCAGTGGCCAAACTGAGATGATATTTGGTTTCTATTCACAGTAAAAATCAGGAGCTTCTCGATGAGGCCAAATGAAACATTACTCTAACAGAAAGATTAGAGCGTTGAGATTTCTAGACAATTTTCATTTGGGGTCAGTGTCTTGATTATAACTGATGCATCACAGTGAACTTTGATCTCAGATGTCTTTGTGGTTCCTATCACTGTGACTCCCCTTTGGAAGGGAAGATCGGAAATGAGTCATGGACTTCAGGCTCGGAGAATAAAGGAGGACAGGTTACTGTGAATTTAGTAAGTGGTGCGTCTAATGAATATTTGACGTGATAAGTTACTTTTGAAACACTTTCTTTTGTACATGTTTAAACAAGAACCAGCAGAGAAAAAACTATTTGACTTTACCCCAAGGGGAGTCAAGGGATTTGAGGGAAGTTAAGTGGGGACGGCTGGGATCAGACTATGGGGAAATGACCTCAGACTCAATGCTAACATTGAAAGTTCAGACATGCCCCATTTAGCCTTACACATGAGACTCAGGGAAACTCATTCTGCTGCTTAAAAAAATAATCTGACTGCAAACACAACAACTAGTTAGCTCCCTAACTAAAACTGTCATGTAGGACGGTATTATTTACTGCTGAGAAAAGCTTGCAAATTCCTTTTGAGAACAGATAAAAATTTGTTAGTCCACATAAATCTCACCTTATGTCACTTACCAATGTTGGTTCATAGCAGGTCGGGTGAACATATCTTGCAACACGTTGTATCTTAAGGCAGGCAGTGTGCTGGGTGTTGATTTAGGGTTGCCATGGGGACCTGGGATTCAGGGATGTGCTCCAGATGTTTCTTGAACAACAAGGGGACTTCCTGGTTCCTTGAGGACTGAAAGCGCACGTCAGCCTTCGTGTGTGTGTGTGTGTTTGTATTTCTTAGAAGCTTTGAATGCTCATCAGCTGTAACTCCACCAGCATGTGTGTGACATCAGAGTAAACCCTTTTTCACATCCATCTCCTCCCAGCAGGACAGCATGTTTTCTTCTCTCGCCACACAAAAAGGAGAAAAGACGTAAATTCTTACCCACCCCAGTCACAAAGAGGAAGAGTGGGGAAAAAAGTCAAACAGATAAAAAGAAAAGTCAGAAATGAAGAAGTCATGACACTCTGAGAGAGGAAGAAAAAGAAAGAGAGAGCAGGTTGTATTACGGTCAGTACCAGCAGAACAAGATCACGCTGAGCAGCATCTTAGATTTTAAGGGACAGGCCTCTTACCAATAAAACGTCCTTTTACATGATTTCTATATTAGATGGTAATGGAAAGAACATTAAGGAGAGCAACTACGTGCACAGCAGCTGGTCTGACACCTGTAAAATGTCCGTGTTGCAAAGTAAAGCATGCACTCTAGAGAAGTGAGCTACAGCAGCTCTCTGGCTTCACATCATTCCCCACTATATCAAAACTGAACCACAAACACACTTTTATATTAACAGCGACTGAAATGGACTGGCATCTATGTAGCTCCTTTCTGGTCTTGCTGACCGCTCAAAGTACTTTAGAGTACAGCCCAAAGATTCATGCAACATTTTATTCTGTACACTTAAGTGTTTTATCTACCACACATCTATGAGCAATTTAGAATCACCAAGTACCCTGAAATACACGTCTTTGGACTGTGTGAGGAAGGTAGCCAAGGAAAACCTACCCAAGCTCGGGAAGAACAAACCTCACATAGAAAGTCCCCGACAGGCCGGGAGATTTAAACCAACAACTTCCTTGTTGTGAGGGAACAGTGCTAACAACTGCACCACTGTGCCCCTCCTGGAGCATGAATAGGCCGCATGGATTAAAGCAAACCCAGAATACTAACACCATATACCAGTTCTGCAGTTTGCAACTGGTAGACGCTGAATGCTCTCATTAACAAAGCAATCATCACCCTAATTCCTTTATTGTGTTGTATCTTTATTTTGTTTAAAGACGTAGTCCGTTATACATTACTGCATGTAATAACTGTCAGTATGACCTGAAGACTACAAAGGGAAATGTGTTTAGACTATACATGTTTTCACAGATATGCCATGTCCTCACACTGTTTTTGAGTAAGAAAGAAAGTTATTTTTTTACTGGCAACCATTTTTACTTAGTAATACCTGAGAATGCGTTAATTCAAATCACATGTCAACCCACATGCCTGACAGTAAGACACTGCTTTCATTTTTGCTGTAGTCATAGCTCACAAAGTCTTCTGGCAGCCATCCAAGTTTCTGCTGAATGATGCTGCCTCTTTTCATGGTGTGAAAGAAAAACTCGCTGCATAAACCACTGGGATGGAGACTGTCAGGAAAGATCTGTGGGTCTGGTCTTTCTGATGGCTCCTTTGAGGACCTGCTCCTCTTACACCCCGCTACCCTGGAAAGACTGGTGGGGATTGTCACTTTACACCTTTTCGGACTCATTTTCAGACTATTTATTACTCTACCGTAAATCACTGATGTGATTATTTAGCATGTGGCTATAGCTGTTATTTTATTATATGTATGTGTAATATGTGTAAGCATGACATTGATAACCAAAATACTGGAATGAAAAATCACAATACACTTTTAAGCACTCTGAATAAATATTGCGTAGTTTGTGTACTGAAAGATGTGTTATATATTTTTTCTTTGAAACACAGTGTTAGTGGAGACTCAGTTAGGCACAGTTATACATCATGAGGGTTTGGTGTAAAGCATTGAGATTATATATTACAATAGGTCATAGTATGAGTTTATTAATGACTTCCTCTTGTAAAGTAAATAAGTCAATTGTATCCATACAGTGCTTTTCATTAACAAGGTATAAAATGCTTTAAAATATGAAATTAGATCATTAAAATCGTATAAATTGCTAAAACCAAATAAGAGCATGACTGCACAGATGGGCGTTAAGCTTCTTTTTAAAGGCATCAACAGTGTCCAGCAATATTAAGTACAGTCTCTTTTTGTCCTTAATCAGGACACCACTAACAAGCACTGGTCAGATGATCTCAGGGAAATGGTAGTTATGTGTGAATTAATAAGTATCTGACAATGAAGAGCTCTGAAAGTGATCGCCACACTCTTAAACTGAGCCCTGAACTTTATGGGGAGCCAGCATAAAGAGAACAGAATCAGTGGTGTTTTAGACGACCTGGTGAGAAGCCTTGCAGCCACATTGTGAATCATTTGCAAGAAAACAGGGATGATTTGCTCAGGCAAGTGAATAACAAATCGCAATAATCAAGGTGTGACAAAATGAAAGCATGTGTAATCATTTCCATTTCACACTGAAATGCAATATATTTGTGGGAAATGCTCTTTAGATGACAAAAACAAGTTTGTACAAGACGCCCAACATGCTTATCAAAACTGTACGCCCGATCAAAAGTTACATCCAGAGAAGAAATGAAGATGAATTGGATCCAAGATTTCCAATTACCGTGGGAACAAAGTTGCCAAGGGCACACAAGACACCGCAAGAGAGTGACACATAACAGAAGAGCGCACAAAATTATCAGAAGCAACTGAAACGCTCCTGTGAGAGAAAGGGGAAAAGAACCGATTAAGAGCTGACCCGGAGATGCCCACCCAAGTTTTAGGATTCTCAGTCAGGATACTGTGATCGACAGTCAGCAGAAAGATCCAAGAGTATAAGAACCAAACATCCACCTGCATCTTTATGATCTGAGATATCATTTCAAAATCTAAGATGAGCTGTTTCAGTAGATTGTGTCTAACAGAAACTAGACGGAAACATATCTAAAATGAGATGTGTAGTTAGAACCTCCGTGCACTGGTTGGCTACCGCTTTTTCTAAAAATTTGGAAATAAAAGGCAATTTTTTAATCAGCCTAAAATCCAGAGGGAGGGAAAGGTCAGTGCAAATGGCTTGTTTAAAATATGAAGCTTGTTTAACAATAACAGTAACAGCTTGTTTAAAATATGAATGGACACATCCAGATGCTAAAGAGTCGTTAATTATCCAGAGAAAACACAGCCCAGTGGTGCGAATGACCTTTTTGAACAGTGATGCTGGTAAAATTCAAGTTGGCAGGAGGACAGTTGAATTTTATTTAGCAAACAGATGAGAGTCTTCAAAGATACTAGTAGAAAGCACTCTAAGACTGGCGACCAGAAGGTGTGAGGTCAGAGAGAATAAAGGAGGGATGATATTTTCTCTGATACAATGGAGCCTCTTACTAATAAAGGAAAGAAAGCTTTTGCACTCTTGTTTTAGTGAATAGTTGGAGCAGGAGCAACACATGTAATAATGCACTCCTTGGGAAAACCAAGGAGTTGGTGGTAGACTTCCAGAGACGCAGACACCGGTGAACATCCAGGGAGTGGACTCTGCTGAGGTCATTTGGAGTCCAGGGAGCGCTTTTAAAGACCTTTTATGACTCTGTGGTGGCATCTGCCATTTTTTTAAGCAGTGTCGTATGTTGGAGCAGCACTTTATTGACAGCTGAGAGAAGGAGGTTGAATAAACTCATCAGGAAGGCCAGCTCCCCACATCCACACCCTTTCCTCAAACTACGCACTGTCGAACTACATTCATTCATACTTTTGACATGCAGACTGGAGGGGCCAGGGATCGAACCACTAACCTTCCGACCAGTAGGGGACGTGCTCTACCTCCTGAGCTACCGCCACCCAGTGGTAAACCCTCACCAGGTTTTGGATAAAGTGTACGCTCACAAACCTGTCAAACCTGCATTTGAAACGTTGGATACCATAGCAGTATAGTATTGCAACATGGACTTTGGGTCTTCTAACTAAAACAGGAAAATAGGAACATAAATAGTGCCATCACTGCCAGACCTGGCCCACATCTGGATGACATACCACTTACCATGCCAGAAGTCAGCCAGCAGTGCCGGCTTGACACCCGATCTGGGCCACACCTGTCTGCTATGTGAGTCTGTTCTGGGATGGACCCTGGATCCAGTGCAGGTAGTGGGAGACAGAAGGATTCTGACCAAAATAACTTCTCTGATGGACAGAGTCTCCCACCCCATGCGTGTGAATGTTGCTGAACGGTAGAGCTCCTTCAGTGACAGACTGCTGCATCCTAGATGCATGAAGGAGCGTCTCCGGAAGTCCTTCCTCCCTGCAGCTGTCAGACTGTACAACCAAAACTGCTCCCAACAAACATAGATGTTTACATCAGTGCTGTAGTTTGCACTAATCAACAGAACAACTACTACTGTTATAACTTGCACATTACTTTTCTTAGTTTATATATACTAACTTATTGGAAGTTACATGTCTGCTTTTTAATGCACAGGTACGATACACAATCTGTACTTTTCGAATTATTCTAAATATTCTTAGCTATTTAAACATCTTTCAGTATCCTGCTCCGTTTGCACACTACAACCCGGGTTTGCCACTTACCTGTACTTTAATTTTAATAACTGTAAAGCACTGTTTTGGTAACTATTGTCCATGATGTAAATATGTAAACATTTTGTGTGTTTCTGTTCTATGTCCTGTGTCCTGTCCTGTTGTGTATGTGTTTTTTTGCTGCTGTTACAACCAAATTTCCCCCTGTGGGACAATTAAGGATTATTCTATTCTATTCTATTCTATTCTAATGCTTGTGATATTGTCAAGTAAAACATTTGGATTCTTTCAGATGTCATGAATGAAGTTTAAAAAATACGAGGCTCTTGCTTTTCACAATATTAAGAATGTAAAGAGCTCTCTTGCATGATTACGATGAACCTCGAGGTTTGTGTATTTCCACAAATGCTTTTCCAACCACTGCACTTGAAACAGTGAATGCCGTCATTAATCCATGAAAGACAAGAATGAAATTTACATCATTGTTCAGGGGAGGAAAAAAAGCATAATCGAGCATAATCAAGGTCAAACACAGCAGAAAATGTATCTGCAGAAAGATGATTAAAATGTGCAAAAAGCATGTGTGGTCCATTTTAGTCTATCAAGTTTGAGTCAGAAACAAGAAATCTGAGTCTTTTGACTGAATTAGATTAGTCAGAATAAAAGTCTTATTTGAGATGCAGCACACATTTTTCAGTGCTAAATTGACACTGCTTATATTTGTTGCATTTATATTTATTATCGTTAGGATAATCTGGATTCTGATTGGCTGGTTAGACCTCGGTTGAGTCAGAACAATGACTGCCTAAGAAGGTAAATGGGGATTAATCAGGACCTACTTAAAACCTTCAGAGTTCACCTGTGGAAATAATGCACCGCTAAAGTTCATGAAGAAGTCGTTGGAAGCTGTCTCACCATGGCTTATTCAACAGCCTGTCTGTTGTGGATATGAATGTGCACTTCCTACTAAATATGGACAAATAAGGATTCTCCACTTCAAGAATCACTCAAAACACTCCGTGAGCAAATCAGCACTGAGGGTTTGTATTTGATTTTGTTATAAGTGGCAAATAGAAAGTGGAAAGTAAAAGCTCTTTAAAAACAGCAGCTGTCTAACTTCTTTTTTTACAGTATTTCTGTATCTCCTTCAAAACAACATAAAATAAAACATAAAATAAGCTCAGTAATGATAAAACATCAGTGAAAGACCACAAAAGACTGACAGTGATTGTGGATCTTAACAGATAACAGGTCACCATCTCGGCCACTCGTGATGTTGTTCTTCTCTCTGGACAGCGTGTTGTCTATAAAGACATAATGAAAGAAACAGTTGTCTTCATGGTCCTCACTTCATCTTTTAATGGTTTTACTTAAATAAGCTGCTGACACATAAAACGATTTACTGCTGGTTCATAAAATGTAGGCGCTTATGGAAATGCAGGGCTGTTTCCAAAACAGAAAGAAACAGCTCCGAGGCTTTACAGCCAATCTGCCACACCCTCCTTCAGATGAAATGAACACAGCTGAGCAACAAAAACCTTAATGCAAGTTCACAGTGCCATGTTGCTGGGAATTAAACTACTAGAAACCAAAGAGGTTTTTAATGTCTACTGACATTTGAATCATCATTCCATCTGATCATTTTTAGAAGTGCTTAATCCTCTCTGAATTACAGCACTTTCAGTGTGCTTTTAATCATTTCCTTTCACATACTGATTAAAATCCAGAAAATGAAGACTCTCAACACAGGTAAGAAAAGAGTGGAGTATTTTTCATGAATCATCTCAACTTCAGGTTTTGATGATATGGTCACTCAAATCCTTATAGGCATTCATCAGCCCTTTTCTTGGGCTTGGGCTTGAACAATCACTCAAAAATAAAATTAAAAATAAAAAATAAAATAAAATAAAAATGATCATATAATTTATAGAAAATCTGGAAAGTAAAGGAAATTGTAGCAATAATAATAGATCAGTCAAATTCATACATATCTTTCTGTAAAGCACTTTCCAGCCTGTCCAGCACTGACAACCAAACCACGTTTCCTTCAACACTTTGTATCTTAACTGGAACTTCAGCAGATCCTCCTGTTTGCATCTAAATGTGACAGGTTTCTGACATGTGATTGACTTGTTAGATATAAACTTTAAAGAGCAGCTGAACAGAAGTTAAACACATTAAACATACTAAGGTTATGTCAATATTGAGGCAATAATCCGTGATGATGCTGCGCCCTACTGCAGAAGTGCGAGTGAACAGAAAGTAAGAAATAATCAGTTGCACTGTATCATACTCTAAGCTGAACCACTTTCTTTGTCAGTTTTTCTAAATGCTTAAAAAGTTAGTAATGGGTGCTTCTTGTGGGTGTTTCCACTGTGCTGCATCTCTAATTGTTAGCAATAAATCTTTAATTTTTTTTAAATGTTTTGGTTTCTAAGCTGGAAAAATAAGGGTCAGTTTCTCTTTGTTGTTCCTACACTCACATCAGTGAACTGAGTACACTTCATTCCCAAGCAAGGCTGCATTAGGTGACTTTCCCAAAAGCTCAGTAACATTATAAACCCTTAGTCCTCCATCCACTGAACAATAGACTGAAGGAGATCAAGGCACTAAATCTGTTTGGGAAAATCACCCCTGCTCTCTCTCACTCTACCAGACTCCCTCCAAACAGTGTCGGTCTAACCTGGTTATCTAATAACAGAGCTAAGTCTTTAAAAGAAAAAGAAAAAGAAGGGAACAAGGCAAGTGTAATAACTACTAGGATATAGCTCATATTCTGTAAACCACTCTGACTATAGTTAGCAGTTTTACAGTTGTTTAAAGTGGTGAGGGACATAGTGATTCTCTAAATATCATGCAGTGTTTTTTTTCATCATGTAGTCAGTCAGAAATGCTTTTTGTTGAAAGTATGTGGGGAATTACACAAAGGGAATTATCCCTTTTCACAAAGTTTGTTTCAAGATTGCCATCATTCTTTCTTTCTGCCTTTCTTTCTTTGTACACATGCTGCTGGCATTTTTTTTTAATTGCACAAATTCTCAGCGTAGCTGCCCAGGGGCAAAGTGGGCCTTTGAGACTGACACACTTAAGCTGTAGGGCTGCTGGCCGGCTTTGGTGTTATGCTAGACTAAACATTCGGTAAACCACAACAGATATAAACATATTCTCAGCCGGCACAGCAGTGAGGGTCTAAAAGAGACGGACAAAATGACAGGGAAGGAAACAGAGGAGGTTTGTATGCCTTGGCCTCAGTGGATAGCTGAAAGTCTAGTGGCTAATCGTTTTGGGTTTTTGTTTTTTTGTTTGTTTGTTTTTGTCCTCTTGTTGTGAGAAAAGATTTTTCCAGATAAAAGAATAAATTTTTATTGACAAGTGATTTTCAAGTAATTTCTCTATTGGCAAATTGGTGAGCATCTATGTGGCTGAATGAAAGTAATTAAGTAAATCAGTTTTCACTAATTAATCAGACTTCATTGCCGTGTTATCACAAACAGATTGCATGTAACTGACAACTTGGTCCCCGAACATTTTAATATTCCTGTTGCAGCTGAACTCCCACTGGAGCCTATCCAGTCTTGTGGAGAGTGGCCGGGACCTTCTTGCTGTGAGACAGCAGTGCTAACCACTTTTCCAAACATCAGCTGTTGAGGGCCTGCAACAGTTCAGGAACACTAAACAGGCTCAGGCACTCTGAAGGCCCATTTAGTGGGACTCACATGAGTGCAACTGTTTGTTAACATACTTTAAAAGTGTGAGTGCCCTTGTCTGTGCGTTTAAGTGAGGAAGGCAAACAAGTGTGTGTACGTTTGAGGGGAAAGACGGTAACTAACTAGTTTCTCAGGTTCAGCCACAACACCAGCAGGCATCATGATGCCATAATTAACCTCACACACAAAGGGTGTACACAAAGCCCTCAGCACTATGATACTGATTTGCAAAAGAAAATCAAAACATTTAAAGTTTTTGAAAAGCAATCTATAACCCATAGTATCTTTTACATTTTTTATATATGGTACGAATAAATGTTCATAACGCTCTGTGGTGTCCGTACCAATTAATATTCCGAGAAGGCGTGTTTTTACATGACATTTCCTTTAACCTCTCTAATAAGAGAAAAAAAACAAGTGATTTTCATACTTGGTAATCTAAAAGTGCTTGTTAACTTGTTTCACAGCAGTGAAGGCAGAGCTGGTGGATCTTGTCTTGCATACTGGACTTCCATCAATCTCACATCAAACACCACTGTTTTATCCGTAATGCACATGTGCACACAACCACACACACAACCAGAAGAAGCAGCTATGCTCTCAGCTTAACAACCTCAAGCCACTGTTTATGCATGCAGACATGCACAGAAAAACCACAGTGCCATACGACTCCAGTGACTCAGGGTCAAGCAAAGTCACGACTGCTTCCAGAGACAATAGCCAACTGTGTCACAAGATGGCAGTGATTTAAAGATGAATGGAAACGGGCAAGAAGCTTTTCGAGATCCAAGGAGAAAAATTGCTTTCACTTGTTGTAATTGATGACTCTTTTTCAATTTCACTGCTTGCCCTGACAGAACACTGCTGCTTCAGATTCATAGACATCATGTAATGCTTTGCTGTTTAAGATCTAAATCCAGTTATTGTTTAACATAGTTCCTAGAGTGAGCTAGACTTTGTCATGTTAAGACCTAAGACTGGTTACCACTCTGAGCTAATATACAGTAATATATACAGACAGCCATTCACACGCATATTTATACCTAAGGGTAATAAAGTGTCACGTCTTAACCAACCTGGTTTGAACTGTAATCCAGAGCAGTTTTACTGTGATTATGTTGACTCGTGTTAAAAAAAATAATGTAGTATTTTGAGATATTATGCAAGAAACAGGTTTATATGGGCCCTGCAGATGAAAGGGGTCTCTCAGACAGTAGAGATTTGGGTTACAAAGCAGAACGAGAGATCAGACAATAGTGAAGATAGGACAGAAAGAGACTGATAAATATATAGTGAGATCAAGAGAAAAACCACTCTTGGTCTGATTTCTCTCTTCTCTCTGGGTGGGCTGGGGAAACACTGAAATTTAAATCATGGCTGTTTGACTGCTGTTATACACAGTCACTCACAAAAGCATTGGCCATGAGGATGTTTAGATGACCAGCAGCAGTCATAACGTGTTGAGTTATGCTCTCTGTATTTCATGGCTTTGTGAACAGCAACCTCTCCTGTAGGAGCAATTAACTCCTCTTTCCTTATGTCCTTCATTTAGATCTGCATTAACCCAAATCACAATATTTAAGTGGAAACACCCTTCGTCTTTCCAGATGTAACATGGCATTCATTTTCTGTGCAATATTTAGCCTGTTTCGCCATATCATGAAAAGGTGGGGCTGAAATGAAACACCTCTTGGTTTGCAGTTCATTGCAAGTGCTGATGGAGAAACATCTTGTGCTGAGTGCAGTTTGAGCGCAGTGATGGAGTGAGCATGCATTTATTGTCAGCTGCATGATGATAGGAACCTGGATGGTTTTATTGTGGGTGTTTATGATAAAAATCTTGAGTGGCAGAGGTTTTGATATCACAAAGGGGGTAAAGGTTACAGAATAATTTTTTTTTTTTTTTT
>NW_005187530.1:1162722-1165289 GCF_000239375.1 Pundamilia nyererei | reverse complement strand
AGCTCTAATGTGGTGTGAGGTAATGTTTCTAGGAAAGTATGGAGACGTTGGAAAGTAGGGAAGGGTGGGGGTAGGGGGTGTCTGAGGGTTGAGAGACCCTTAGTTTTCTGCAGCTGTGCTGTCTGCATATGTTGTTGTATTTGCAGCCAAAAAACTAAGGAGCTCCCCCCATGAATTCATCACCGCGCTGTTTTAACTCACATGCTCAAACTGTTTATCGAAAACTTAAGGCCTTCATATTAGGTCACCCTGCTAATGTCTCAATATGTCTTCTTAGCTTTCATTATGATTATGATGCCTTGACAGGTTCCATACCAAGCCAAGCTACTGTAGGTAGTAGTCGCGCTGTAATGACACATCTCTCTTTCCCGCTATTCAGTTTTACTCTAATCCCTTACACTTATTTAGCCTTGGATTCTAAGAAAGAAAGGCAGCTTTATTTAGATCCATCTGAAACTCGATCAGCCCCATTTTGGCCCAGATCTCCTGAAGGAAATGTCAGAACTGGAGTGACAAGGATTAAGAGCCTAGTCTGAAGGAATGCTGCTGCACATGCCATCCATTTGCAAGCTGTGACTTTATTTACTATGGATGGGACAAAGTGTAAAGGAGCACGCCATAGCTGAGTTTAAAGTATAATAAAGAAACATGATTCAAATGAGTCCAGTTTTCCAGTTTTAGCACGAGTCAACATGGAGGGGGAAACCACTGAATAAAGTAGTTGCTGTGTGTCCTAAAAACCTTCAGACACATATAGCCTGGAGGTTTTCCCACAACCCCAAAATTCATAAAGAGGTTGTGGGTTTCTGATATCCTGTACATTTTTGAAAATGTTATCTTTTAAACTAAATCAAGGTGTGTGTATTCTCGGAGGCCTCAGACATTACAGCACCCTGTTGACAGAGACTAACCTATAAAACAAAGATGTGTGTTTACGCAGTGAGGTGATGCATTTTGGGACTGCTGTGACCTCATGCTCTTTGACCAGTACTGGTATAATAAAGGAAAAACTAATGCAGGCACACATGTGCATTTTGGAGGGAGAAGTGGGGCACTGCAGAGACCCGAGTCATTCTAAAGAAAGCACTAAAAAAAAACTGGACCAGATTGAATGACTGAGGCGTAGAAAGCAATAGTGTGTTGTACAATATTTAATGCGTGTAAGTGAACAAGTATATGTATTATAGGTAAAGTAAAAACAAAAAGGTAAAGTGCAGTATACTCAGAGTAAAATAAGAAATGACAAAGTTCTCACCTTCTAACACCTTCACCACTTCTGTTTTCTTTAAAAACTTAGCTGTCTGCCTTTACTTTGAGTCATCACTTAGCATATGTAAATGTAAAAATTTACAAGAGAAGAACTTTAATTTAGCTGTAAATTCAGAGTTTGTGGTATTTTCAGAATTTTAATGTTCTTTTAAAAAGAAAGGAATATGCTGTGTTGTCAGAAAAGCTCTCAGCTGTGTGCAGTGTAATGATTTGGTCTCTAAAAAACAAAAAAGATCCATGGATAAAGACTTGTTCATGTACAATATCAAAACGGCACCAATCCTGGTGCAAATCCACTGGTACTGTTACTCAGTGTGTAAAGAACTAACTAAACAAACAATCTGAGGCAAACAATGGGGATTCTGACATCATTATTATTATTATTATTACTATTATTACTATTATTATCATTATTCTTATCATTATTATGGAAAGGGGTTTCCAGTGTTTGAAGAGGTTTTGTAACATCCTTCCTTAACACAACATTACAACATTTTTACTCTAACATTAAACTTTTCTTTCGCTCTTTTTGTGAGCTGTGTCTGTAGTGGTTGCCATAGCAGCGCATGCAGACGTGATGCAGCTGTGGTTGCAAAGTGTAACAAAACGTGCAGATTGCTCCATCTGGTGGGGTGAAGTAACCCGTTGAAACCTATGGAGCTAAACCCAATGCTACATAATATTCAATTATGTTTAACAGGTAGCATCACCAGTGCCCTTACAGCAGAGTAAACTGACTCATATAAAGGTCCCCGAGCAGCCAGGTAGAAAATAGTCAGTGTCAAAAGCACTGAAGAGGAATGAGAAAAGAAGGTATAGTAATTCTGTGGTGAGCTATGCAAGTCCACTCTTACACGTTCCTCCCGGATAGCTTAGACTGGATATCCATTTCTTGGAAATTGGAGGTCCATTCATAAGACTAGGATAACATTTCCCTGAATATGTTTTCCTGCTACATTTTTCCAATGTATCCCACCAACATGTTAAACTGTAGCAATGCATATTGTACAAACAGCCTTCAAAGTCTGATTGAAAGTTGGAGTTTAGTGAACTGACAACTAGTGGAAGCACTGAGTACGAGCACATAATATTTCACATGAACTATTTTGCACTCTGTTATTTAAGCCCCTGAAGCCCTTGCATATGTTTTAAGTTATTTATTTTGATTGTAGTGGCTCAGTTTAAAGTTACCTGAGCTTTAATAAGAATAATTAAGGTGTGATCTTATTCAATCTCAAGGTCTATACTGGAATTAAAGCTAGAGAAAAGGTAATGGTGATTTATCACAGAAGAAATTT
>NW_005187530.1:1149608-1162382 GCF_000239375.1 Pundamilia nyererei | reverse complement strand
TATATATATACACATGTATATATATATATATGGGTGATTTTTTACTTACATCTAGCATAATGTAATTCCCAAAGAGTAGGTATCTGAAACTTGGTATCCACCTGGTGTGCAGTGAGTTCTTAGAAGGTCTGAGAACAGCACATAAACAGTATCAGAATGTCATGCCCTTAAGAAAACATACACAAATCTGGCAAAAACCTGACACCTTTCCCTATGCTATCCAGATACTGTTAACTGAAGTATTACTGTAGGGATTTACCTTACAATAAAAAGCACTTTGAGGTAACTGTATTTGTGATTTGGTGCTATATAAATAAAGCAGAAATGGTCTCAAACACACATTAATACAGTCTTTTTTATTTATTAGTCACACATGATGATGCAGGTGTTTTGGTATGTTGTCTAAGGACAGGCAAGTAAACACCTGTGGTTTTCCGTTCAGTGACGGAGGCAGTGACGTAGACTGTGACCTTCTGACTCCCGAGTCACAGAAATTCAGACTAAACACTGTGCAATCTGGCTTTATTGTAAAGAGACCTTTTACAGTTAATGACTGATAATGAAAGTTCAATATGGGGTGTGATATGAATCAGTGTTGAATTATTATACACCCAGTTTTAATGGGAAAAAAAGTTTGATGAAGTGTGGAAGCATGCATGAATAACACTAAATATGTTTAGGAATGAAGGATTCTTTTACTAGACAGCTGGAGAAAAATGAATGATTAATCCTTTTAAAAAGTGAAGCCTGGGAAAGATGGCGTTTGTGTCTTAAACCATCCATGTCATAGAATTTTGACTGTGATGAATTAAAGACATTTATTGGAAAAATAAACTGCATATTCATTCCTGGAGGTTTCATTTATCACCTTCTGACCTGTCAGACTACTTAATCAATTAATACTGGTGCATTAATCTATCTTTAGTCGTTATAATGCTAACACTGTGTGTCACATGGAAGTGGTGATTCATCATAGACCCAACCATTTTAGAAAATAAATAAATAATTCACTGTGACAACCCTTTCATAATCTGTGGTTTTAATTTTCTCTTTTCTTTCTTTCTTCTGTCTTTTTTCAAAAAAAATTACCAGCACACTAAGAGAAATAGTTTTCGCTATTTTACTGAATTACTTCAACACTGTATGCCATAATCTATTATTAATACAGCATGAAAAGAGTAGTCTACCAGAAAACTAGAGAATTTCTTCTCAAGTAAAACAAACAAACAAACAAACAAAACAAAACTTAATAAATACATACATAAAAAATAATTTTAGACATACGTGCATGATGTATTGAATTGCTGATTATATTGGTTTTCTGTAAATGGTGACTTTGAATGTATCACGTACTAACTTATGGCGTTCTACAGCATATTCAATAGTTTTACATTTTCGGTGTTAATTAGTAAGAACAATTAGTAACATATGTTTACCGACGGCTTTCCAACGACTAACTAAGCCTTCAAATGTCACGCATTTCAGTACTGTTACGCCGTTTTTCGCTTTCCCACAGAACCAGAATGCATCATGTGATGAAATCAGCTGATGTAGAAAAAAAAACAAGAAGCCGCGGGCAGGAAGGCCGTCTTCTGTGACGCATGGCTCACGCTACGGTACGCCATTTGTGTCTAGCATCAAAAAGCGCGGACAGTGGAAATAAGCATATAACAAGAGGTAAGTTCAACTAGTATTTCACTGTACAGACATCTATATACTCGTATTGGCTTTTTTCAAACGATTGCGTAGTCTCTTGAGTGTTATAAAGTACTGTTCCTGCAGCATAGAAGACAGTTTCCGAGGTCGACGTTAGCCTCCTTTTTGGGCCTCTGTGCTGCCGTCGTTTTCCAAGCCTAGGACCTACATAGACCCGCCTTATCTCCGTTCCGATTGGATGTTTCTGCCGATGTTGAAGTTTAATTGGATGCGTTGTGCGTATATCAGAAGACCGTTGGAGAACATGTTGCTAGCAAGTTAGCAACTGTATTAAGAAGTGGGGCTGTAATGTTTCAGTTTTCTAGTGTTTAAGAGTATGAATCATTCAAGCGATGAAATGAGCGGCAAAGGAACATGTAGGACTGTGGCACTGGCTGTCTCTCTCTTCGTTGCAGTTTTTATCGTGTTGTATAAAACATTTGTGGCTAACTTTACCAGTACTTCCAAGCTAGCACTGGCGCCTAGTCGTTAAACTGCTTATATATCGACACATATAAAATTGGCAGTTTTTTATTTTGTTGTTGTTTTTTAAGTGGGCATTCAAGCGGAGTTGTGCACTGAAAGTAGTAACGAACTCGTTCAGGACCGCTGTCCGCTTTGCTTAGCTACAGACACACAACACCGATAGAATTCTGCTGTTATAGTGAACTCACTGTTTGCGAGCCTTTATTTCTATATATATATGGACAGTCTTTACATGGTGATACTTCAGTTAATCCTGTAATCGTATGCTACCAAAATAAACGGTAGTTTGTGGTAGTGAGCACACCCTAGGATATTCTCAAAGTTGGATACTTTAAAAGTCTGACTGGATGTCCTGCATATTTAAATATGATTGGGTCCAAACCCCCGAGGTCTGTGTTATGGCCCCTTAAAAACAACATGTAAGGGTATTAAACTGTATTATACACTCACAATTAGCGTTGTTACACATGAAGAAAGTGAGATTCACCAAATAAATCTCTCATCAGCTCACCCACAAATACATGGAATAATAATTTGTGTGCATTATAATTCTTTCCACAGAAGAATATTTGATTGAGTACTGTAAATATTTGATTACTGTGATTCTTAAAATTTTATTTTGCCTGTATATTTGATTATGTTTTTATTTGATTATGTTTTTATATAAATTTTCATGTAATTAAAGTTGTGACGTGTTGAGCTCTCAGGGCTGCTGTGTAGGGAATGTCCATCCATGGTGAATCCATGGATGGACATTCCCTTTTCAGGGAATCCAGGGTGAAGGTGAGCTATCAAAGAAAAGTAATGAGCACAAAAATGCTAAATTTAAACTTAAATATAACATAATTACAATGGAAATAATGAAAGTAGACTGCATTGTGAATATTTAAAACTAAGCACACCCTTACTGCTTCCATAGGAATTAAGAAGGTGAGCAGCTGTTAGGTGCCACTAATTAAATGCACTTAATTAACTGATCATTAGCAAGTGTCAGCACCTTTGAAAAGCAGACGTTTTGTCAGTTTTTTGGTCTGGAGCCTTTAGCTGTGTGGTAAAGCAATGCCAAGGAGTGGATGTCCTAGAAAATTCACCCCATGGTCAGACTAGATCAAGCTAAAGCTGGGCTCATACTGTGTCATGCAACAGGACCATGATCCCAAGCACAGCAGGAAATCTACGAGAGAATGGCTGAATAAGAAAAGAATAAAAGTGTTGCAATGAGCCAAAGTCAACACCTCAGCCTTATGGAAATGCTGTGGTGGGACGTTAATAAAGCAGTGCATTAAATAAGCCCTGCAAAAACCTCAGTGAATTGAAATTTCTCTACAGTGATGTGAGAGCCTGATAAAATCTTTACTTTAAGTTATTGCTGCTAAAAGGGGATCATAGGGGGTACTTAGTTTTTCCACAGGACCGGATAGTGACTACTTTATTTTTATATAGTTCCTGTGAATATGATATGTCCTCAATTTGTTTGTGGATCTAATGAAAAAGCTGCACATTTTAATTCATTGGCTATATGAGTGAGAAAGTAGACTGTGGAAAAACACAAAGATAGGAAAGGATTTGAGAGTGTCGGTTAGCCACTGAACCTGAGATACATTATTTACAAACAAAATTACACAAAAAAGGGGAGATTGAAATGTTTAATGATTAGTATTGACAGAAACCTTTTTGGTCAGATGAAGTCCAACTTGTTTGCCAAAGAACTGACGGGGACAGGTTTATTATAGTTAACTAACTAAACTAAAAGTACACGTGAAAAATGTTTTAGTTTAAAAAAAAAAAGATAAAAACTAGATTTTGAAAAAATAACTGAAATGATTTTGTGAACTTTGAACACTAAAATGAAAGAAAATGAAATATCCTTAGTCTTGGTAATTGTTAGTTTGGTGAAATATTTTATTACTACTTGCCTGATGAGTTGTTAAAGATGTTAAATCATTCTGTGTTTTTATTACAATACCTGTACTAATTTTCCTAAATATTGCCTCAGACACATGCCCTCCAAACTAAACTGAAAAAATAAAATCCACCGTGGAAACTAACTGACACTAAACAGTTTTTTTGTTTTTAAATCCAAAACGAAACATGTCATTGTAGTCTGTCTAACTTGTATGTACAGAAGTTCAATCAAAAATAATCCAATTATTTAAAGAGGATATAATATTGGAGTAAATGGGGTAACAAAAGCAAATGAAATACACTGCAAAGACAGACATGTCAAGTAAATAAACTTCAAGGAACAATACTTGATTTGCAGTCCACTGATCTGTGTTGGCCATTGTACATTTTTAGTACATTTATCACACAAAAGGTTTGAATTCCAGCAGAACTTAAATAAGCAGCAGCCAATTTTCATGCTGGATGTCTGTGACTAACAATGTCTGTTTGGAAGCACTAGATGGCAACATTTACTTGTGCTTGGTCCGAGAATGCTGCAGAAGGAATACTTTTCAGAAGCTTGTTGTTAGCTGTTGTTTGTCTCGCTGAACTTAACTTTTTACTATTTCCTTTTCTTTTTTTTATAGCATACACTAAAGTGTATTTCAGACAAATGAAGATGTCTGACATTTTGTCTTCCATCTTCCCCCCTCTTTCAGGATTCTGACCCAGCTCTGATGATAGCGATCAGCTTCACTGTTGTGTGTAATCATAGCAGGATATGATATGGATGAAACAGTGATATCAGGAGAGGAAGCCATTGAGGAGAAAGTGGCTGAAAATAACATCAGTGGGCAAGTGCATACAGATGATGTGGAAATGGAGGAAACTGCAGGAGACTCGCCCAGTGCTGCTGAGCTCGATGAAGCAGATGAAGAAGTCATTGAGAGACCAAGTCCGAATTCTGCACCTAAAGACGGCGACAACCTCTGCACAGTTTGTGGCTTCTCAGCCAAATGCCCGAGATCACTGAAGATCCACTTTGCACGAAAGCACGGAAAGATGTCTGACAAAGCTGCACAACCTTTGGAGAAAAGTGCAAATATCTCTAATGTGAGTCCTGCTGAAATCCAGCAGGAGGCAGACATGGAGGCAGAGAGTGGCGCTGAGGTTAAACAGGAACAAGATTCTGATCGTGATGAACTGAGATCAGTCGCAAGTGACAAAGGCACAAACATGAAGGATGTAACTGAAAAGCAAAGTGTATTAGACAAACAGCAGGTAGAGCAAGAAGGAACAATCCCTACACAAGAGAGAAGAGTGAGCAAGCGAATCCCAAAACCAAAGATTATTCATTCCTGCAACTACTGTGGGCAAGAGTTTAGGGACAAGGCTCCTCTAGATGTTCACATCCAGAGATACCACACCAAAGACACCCCATATACATGTGAGTATATCCTATTCTCCACAGTTCTAAGCCTTTAGCATTACATGTGAATTAAGCATTGGCTTAATATAATATTTGTAATAGGTAGTAGAATAAAAAATGTGCCTGTCTTTTTGTCTTTTTTTCTTTTCTTTTCTTTTTTTAAGTTATATTTAACAATTGTATCTCTGAACTGTCTTTCAGTTGATGCTGATGAAAGCATAGATGACAGGGAGGAGGCTGTGGATCCTGGCAGTAGCATGAAGGCTACTTCAACACGAGTGACCCCCAAACGCACCCTCAGCAGGTTCCAGCTGAAGTGCGCAAACTGTGATTTTAGGGTCAGCACAGCTACGCTGCTGGAGAACCATGCTCGTGTCAAACACCTTGACCAGGACTGGTACCGTTGCAAATTGTGCAACTTTCTTTCTGCCACATCTGAGTGGATGGATTCTCACCTGTCCTCAGATAGCCACATGCAGCAGCAGGAGAAAGAAAGCAAGAGCTCAAAATCTGAAGTATATGTCGACAGGGTAAGCAGAGATGGTGCTGGAGATGGTGCTGTTATAGATGACGTAGCTCAGATGCTCGGGGGAGAAGGGGTAGATACGTTGACAGGAGAAGAACAGGAAACCGACGAGGCAGCTGAGGCTGCCAAAGCCGTGTTAGCTGAGGAGGAAGAGTTAGAGCTGGGACCTCCCAGTAAGAAAAGAGGAAGACCAAAGCAAGGCTCCACAACCACATGTGGATACTGTGGCCTGGTGGTGTCCAACGCCACCAACCTCAGTGTTCATGTTCGCCGTAAACACAGCAAAGATTATGGCTACAGCTGCACTCTGTGCAACTACAGCTGTGTGACCAAAGGAGACATGGATCGTCACTGTTTAACAAAGAAGCATGTTAGACGTGCACAAGAATGCACAAGTAAGAACCCAATCACAAATCACATAAGTACATCAATTCAGGAAACCAAGGAGCCGAATACCACCGTAGAGACCACCGGCACAGAGGAAGAATCTGATGACACAACTTCCAAAGAACACGGTGGAGACGAGCAAACTCAGCCAGAGGCAAACCAGAAAAAAAGTAAATATGACTCTGTCAATGCCTGCAGCCTCTGTGATTTTGTTGCTCAATCTATTCCGTCCCTCCATCTTCACGTCAAGAGAAAACACACCAGAGATTTTGAGTATGTCTGTTTAGCGTGCAGTTACTATGCTGTAACAAGCAGGGAAATGTCCCGCCATGCAAGCACAGAGAAACACAAGCAGAAAAGTCAGAAATATCTGGAACAAAAAGGGAGCGAAGGACAAAGAGCCTTAGCACTCCCTCTAAAGCTGAATGATATCACGGAGCTTCCTGCAGCAAATTCTAACCCTGAATGTGAATCCGTGAGTCCCGCAGAAGTGTCTGAATCCTGTCCCATAGACAGTCAATCTGTGGAAGGCCAGAATACACCTGCGCCCTGTGTCACCACAGAGCTGGTTAATGATGTGCTTGTAGGTGGAGATGAGAAGCAAGCAAATGCAATTACATCTCCTGCTTGTGGTGAACCAGAGATGACCATTGAAGCGACTGAGCTAACAGCAGATTCTGAAGCCCAGCAGGATGAAGAATGTCAGCTTTCAGTCTCTGAGTTGGCACAGCCAGAGAGCCAGGAACAAGAGGGTAAACAAGCAGATGATGAACATTTAAAGGTAGACGTTATGACTAGAGACACACAAATGTCCAAAGCCCTTCCCTTTGATGCCTGTATTGTATCTGTGAAGTTCCTAGCTGAGCAGGAGCAGGCTGCACAGGAAGGCCTGTCTCTGGAAGGTGAAGCCACCATGATATGTTTGACTGGAGGATCACCAGTGACCTCTGGCTTAGTGTCTCCCAGCTCCGCATACGTCAAGAAGCTCAAACCCAAGGAAGCAAAGGTGAGGGAGGAAACCAAAGGAAGCAACTCTCGCATACGCTGCGAGGACTGCGGATTCATGGCGGACGGCATCAGCGGCCTCAACGTCCACATCTCGATGAAGCATCCTTCCAAGGAGAGGCATTTCCACTGTTTGGTCTGCGGCAAGTCCTTCTACACCGAGAGCAACCTGCACCAGCACCTGACCAGCGCTGCCCACCTTCGCAACGAGCAGAACAGTGTGGAGGAGCTGCCCGAAGGGGGCGCAAGCTTCAAGTGTGTCAAGTGCACGGATCGATTTGAATCAGAGCAGGATCTGTTTTATCACATCAAGGAGAAACACGAGGAGCTCCTGAGGGAGGTCAACAAGTACGTGCTGGAGGACACGGAGCAGATCAACCGCGAACGGGAGGAGAACCAGGGCAACGTGTGCAAATACTGTGGCAAGGTGTGCAAGAGCAGCAACTCTATGGCCTTCCTGGCACACATTCGCACTCACACCGGTACGTACGCTTGCTTTCTTGAACTGTTCCTTCTCCCTCTTTTTTTGGACCTTGTTCCCACACAGTAAATATGCATCAATGCAGTATGTTTGTTTTTTTGTGTAAAAGCAAGCCACAGCTATGATTCTTCTTTTTTACTTGCGCTATTAAAAACAAGGGGGCACATTAATGAGGCATCTGCAGCCCACAGTGAGTTTGCTAAAACATTACATGACAACATAGTTTTAGGAAGGTGCTCATAATCCTTTGTTTATCCTTTGTAAACCTCATCTTTACTGCAAATATTGAAATTATTAACTTGGTAATGCATATTTTAAGTGCTTGGAATTGCAATTTATCCATTTATTTCCGCTTAGAAAGCTGCTTGTGATTTAAAAAAGTGAAAATGTATCATATATTCACATACACTTTATTAACAATTGCACTTCCCAGTTCTTACACAAATGACTAAACCTTCTATAAGTGATACAGATTGGCTTGGTGGTTATTATCAGATTCAGTCCAGAAATTGCAAAAGGAAAGAAAAGCTGTCATTTGTGTAGCTCCTCAGCTATTAGGCCTTTGTTTTAGGTCCCAAAGTATTGGGCGCCTCTTCTTTTGGCAGTTCAAGCTAATGTTAGAGCTACTATCTACTTCAGCCAGGTAATAGCTGTTTCAGTAGAGGTGAAGGTAAAGACTGATTGAGCTTCAGACCAGCAGGAGAGACGCTAATGGACCCCAGATTGGGATTCCCTGAGCAACGCTTGGTCAGAGACATGTGCGACTCATAATTGATGTGTCCATTACTAGGACTCAGTTGTAATTATAGTCAATAAGTCTCTGTAAATGTGTTAAAGCTTAGGCTAAAAGCATTGGAGGTCCAAAGAGAGGTGGGCTAATAATTTAAAATAATCAATGCAGACGTATTCAAAGCCTTTAATTTCCCTCGTGTCTGTACGTCCATGTTTGTGCGCTCGTATGCCTGGTGAATGTGTGTATATGTCAGCCTTCATGGCTAGCTGATTATCCTCAATCCATTAAGATTTATCTTGTCATTTATAATGCAAAGCAGGCCTGCGTTGGTCAGGACTTCGGCTGGGAAATGTCCGGCAGGTTAAGAACATGGGGCTCTCCATTACTTTTCCCTGACCATGTGTATTAATTGCTTTTAAAATCAACTTAATGCAGGAACGAGATGTGAGGGCGCCATCAATAAATGCCCCTCTCTGCCTCCTATGGTCCATCCCCCTTTCAGCCGAAACTTTAATGGGACTTTAATTGAAGTCCATGCTCTGTGCTTACCATGTGTGTGTATGATTGTGCCCTTGTGTTTCTGTGTGTGTGTGTGTGTATGTAAATGTGTGTTGAAGAAAAGATAAAAACAGGATGGTTTGATATCCTGTGACAGTGGATGGTTTGTGTGGAGACTGTAGTTTTACTACATACCGCTTTTGTAGTAAACACAGAAATGATACTTCCAGTATGTCTTATCTAAGTACATACTGTACTGTGTGGTGTACTTCATAATCTAGGCTAAAACGATTGTATAGTAAATACTGTTCAATTAGTGAAACTGCAGTACTGGAATGTTACAGACAAGAAAACATCCTTTCTGCCAGTCACCTTGTGTGCCAAAGTCATATTTTTCACAGCTTAGACCAAACTGCTTAAAGCTGTAAGAATTAGAGGTTAAAATCTTGATGATTAATGTTGAGCTTCCACTTTCTTCTTATTAATGGTTAGTCTATACGTATTCATAATTCCACCCTCTGTCATAATTCTTGAGTTTTGAGGGCACTTACTTAGTGTTACTTAAGAAAATGAAAGCTTTGACACTGAGGTCCCAACTCGAGGCTTCGAGTCAAGGGCACATTCCAGGGGTTCAAATGATCACTACTTCATTTTTATTATTGTTTTTTTTTTTAGGTTTACCTATTTTTATGCAGTAGAGTTGTTTTCTTGTTTATGAGACTGCATCTCCACTTTCCTTAATGCTGACTTGTTTCCAGAAAGCACCCATTTCACTTCATTTTGACGACATATGTCAGTTGTTATTATTGCTAAGTTCCCTCATTACAGTGAATTATTCACCTTTTTATGTGCTGGTCATTTATTCTGAGAGTTTGTTTGTGGGGCCGACTGCGGAGCAGCACGGTGGGGGTCTGCCAGTTTCTGAGCTGGGAGCACGTCCAGATCCTTTTAATTAAGACCTAGTTTTTATTCACTTGATTAATCAGAGAAATCAGGAGACGGCAGTGGGAGGCTGCACACAGATTTGTCAATTTGTCCCTTAAAGGAATCGCATACACATGCTCGCATTTTGCCAATGAGGGCGCAGCTAAAATTTGCATTTTGAGGTAAATTGGTCACTTTTTCACTGGAGTGAGCTGTCTGACCTCAGACCGAGCCTTAAAGCAATGATAACACATGTTATCCACTCTTGCTAGTATGCAGGATGTAATTTGTGTTTGTAGCAATAGCCAGGAATTAAAATGATAGGTGCTCCACTGTTCTGCTGTATAGTGTTAAGTTTAAACACGTTAGTGATGGTTTAACCCATACTGGCTTTTGATACAAACATTTCTAGGATCTTTAAATCCTTACAGATGATTTTTGTCATTTAGCATGTGTAGAAGAAAATAAAAAGCAATTGACTCTTGTAATTTCTAATCATCACAGTGTATTTTATTTCTAGCCTGTTTTGGTAGCCAAGAATACCCAGAAAGGTTACATAAAGGCTGCTTTTTGACTGCTCCATTATTGTCGAGAGGTTGCTACAGCACGTAGATTCTCACGGTCAATTTGGACTCCCTTCCTGACGGAATACGTGTCTCATCCGAGAATTGAACCATGGAATGTTTATTTCTTAAGCAAACCCCTACACATTAAACCACTCCATGCAACACGAAAAAACAAACAAAAAAAGGTCCCAAAGAGAAGTTGTTGTTTTTTTTAAGGATAAAAAAATTAGATGCTGATTTATTAGAATAGATGAGATGCTGATTTATCAGCATTAAACTAATCAGCGAATTAAATTTTGGCAAATAAAAAGTTGAAAGCAGGACGAAAGCAGAGAGCAGACCAATGCAACACTGAAGTATTTACAGCTTTGGATTTAATAGCTCATTTTCCATGCCAATGCGTCGTGCTGCAGGACCCACCTTTCGCTGGAGGGTTCAGGGGGATGGGGGTGGGGGGGGAGTGTACAGTGGGATGCTTATTCATACCTCTACACACCATCACCATCCACCCTTGAGGTGGTACCATATGCTGCTCTATAGACCTTAAATCCAGAGGGAGAAAGACAACGTTTTTAGCACTATAGAAACACAAATGGGAACGGCGGTGATTATGAAGCAAAGACGTTTATGATGACTCTAAACTTTTTGCTTGAAAGGGTAGAGTGAAGGAAGCGAACTGGAGTTGTTCAGACAGAAAAGGAGGCCTTATCAGGAGTTTTAGTCTGAAGTTATATTTCAGACCTATAATGGAAGGTAGTTGATTTGTGAAAAAAAAAATCAGTAAGGCAGAACAGAAATGTTCTTTATCTTCTTTTTGTTTATTTTTGCCTTCTTGGTTATTCGTGGAACGTGGTTTTACATTTTGTTTAGGAGGAAATCCCAGTTCGCTTTTACCCTAAATACTTACTTGATTTTTGGAAATGTGTTTTTTGTCTATAACCAGTCATGAGACTGATAAATTATTAGCATGTGTGTGTTTTTTCCCATTAAGCTGAGTTTATTAAGTGTGAAGTTTAAGTATATATGTCTGATAATGTCACGAGGTTTCTTTTGACTTACAGGCTTGAGTCCTTTTAATAGGAAGTGGGGGATATAGTGGCAGCGTTATGCACTGGGTGTCTAAAGAATGGTGGTATGGAGTTGCATGATGGGAAATTAAATGTAATTTTGGATCCCGGGCCATATTAAGAGGCAGAATCTTTCGACTGTGTTGCTTCAGTGTTTCAGTTTGTCTTTAATGTGTCCGGTGTCTGTTTCTGAACTTTCTGGAGTATAATGCTGAACTCCTATAGAGCTTCTTTTAATAAAACCACATATTTTAAAGGTTTTTTGTTTTTTTTGTGTGTTCACAGTTGCCATCAGACTTTTATGCGTGGTGCTTTTCTCTTCCTATCCTCCCCCTCTTGCATTCTGTTAAAGTATGTGTTTCACACTTTGTGCTGACAGGAACAGGTGAAAATTTTCCTCTAAAGAATCATGTTTAATATTCATGTGACTTGTGGCACCGCATTAACCATGTTCCAATGCACCCACTGTAATGCAGAGTAAATCTATTTTTTGCAGGCTAAAACAAGTAAAAACAAGGCAACAGATTAAAATAAACTTTGACTGAACACCCGCAAGACTGTTCACAGATGAAACCGCAGTATTGAAACTGCAGAATAGTGGAAGTGGAAGCAAAATGTGTTTATTTGTATGAAATTATTAGCTATTATTCTTTTCCTCTAAACATGAAAGTTAAAGCCAAGGCTGTGACAGGGGTGTGCATCATGTGCGAGGTGTGTGTGTGTGTGTGTGTGTGTGTATGTGCGTGAGCACGTAGTGAAACATTGCAAGAGGTTCCTCTCTCCTCTCAGGAAATTAATTAGTCATTCCCTGTCTCATCTGGGATGTGCAGGAGCCACATCGCCCCTATGTGGATGGCAATATTAATTTAACATGACACTGCATTGATGGTCAATTTCAGTTTCACGGAGGCTGTTTAAGTGGAGTGGTAGAGTATTAATGTGATAAGATGTGAGAACTGAGGGACGTTACATCGCTCTCCTTTCTGCCATGTTTCATACTCAGCCAGCCATCTGGACAAATCAGCTCCCCACACGCCTCTCTCTCTCTCTCTCTCTCTCTCTCTCTCTCTCTCTCTCTCTCTCTCTCTCTCTC
>NW_005187530.1:1131442-1149277 GCF_000239375.1 Pundamilia nyererei | reverse complement strand
GAGAGAGAGAGAGAGAGAGAGAGAGAGAAAAAGTGTCACTTTATTAAGGTGTGAAGGGTAGAGTTTTGGACCGAGATATTTGTTTTTTGCCTTTATTTGCTCTTGCTTTTATGCTGTGTGTGTGTGTGTGTGTGTGTGTGTGTGGTATACTATGGAGACATGTGAAATGAAGAGGTTGTCTTTGCCCATGTGTTGACCCACCCCCACTCCCCGTCCCTTGTGTTTATGGGCCTTGTTAGCACAGGCTTGCCTTTCAATCTTCGTTACCGGCATAAAATTCAATGTGTCGTACTTCCAGCTCACAGCAAGTGAACCGTGTATGAACGAATTAGTAATCTACACAAAGTGCTTAATCAAATCAGCGGCTGCCCCTGGAATAAATATTGTACAACGTCTTGGGATATTCACCGGGAGAGGCTGAGGGTTTGCTCAAAGATGCATACGTGGATATTACACCAGGCTGCCACTTATATTGGAGTGTCATACTGTGCTGTGCCGCTGTTGAACAAAATATTCATGTTACTTACTAATTATAGCTTGAATCTTTGAAGAAATGTAAACTTGCATTTGTAATAAGCATTTTTTTGTGTTCTATATTTAAAATTTGAGATGGTGTAGCATGTCCAACGTTTTTTTTTTCCTTCTCTTTGAGCTGGTAGATGTGAGTGCATCACAGAGATAGTACAGGCATTGGCCCTCACCCTCGCTCTGCTCTTAAATGATGAATAGCAGGAAGAAGCTTTGCCACTCTCTCAAATGCTACCCCGCCCTCAGGACTTATTAATGACAATAATTAGGGAGAAACCTCCCTGCGAAGCCCGCCAGAGTGATTAGCGCTTTAATGATGGAATGGGCGGTAGTGAGCGCACACAGAATTGATTTACGTATTCGCCCTGACCTTTGGAATCCAATTTACGCATCCACAGGCAAAGGAAGAGTAGGTAAGAGATGAAGGAGAGTGACAAGGATAGATAGAGAGTGAAAGAAGAGCTGCTTGGCACTTGGAGTGTGACTGTAGTTTTTATGGGGGCTGGAGTAAGGGCATCTGTTTCTATAATTCTGAAGTCATTTCGTAGCTGTGAAGTAGATTGAAGCCCTAGCACAGAACTAATAACAGTTCTCCACGCCTGGCATTGAAAAATGATCCGTAATGTAAAATCAGATTTCTGCCCAGCGCTTACGCAGTCGTGTTTTATTAAAATTGCCGTTTCTTTCAAACATAATATTATTGTTGCATGTGATTTCTCCGTGCTGTGTTTTGCAGGGTCTAAGCCCTTCATGTGCAAGATCTGCAACTTCGCAACCGCTCAGCTGGGAGACGCCAGGAACCACGTGAAGAGACATCTTGGCATGCGAGAGTACAAATGCGACATATGTGGGTGAGTTACTCGGAGTATGCCGTTCTTAAGGGTAACAATTCGCAGAGTCGAGGGGGGTCAAACAACGGCTTTGCTCACACAAATTTGGAGTGAAGGATGATCCAGTCATTACAGCTCTGGACATTTACAAGAAAAAGTCAAGCAATAACATGAAAATCTACGAGTCGGGGAATGTGTTTGTTTTAGTGTTACATCTAATGACTCTCACCTGAGGATTCAATTGCAAATCAATAAGAACGTATTTAGTCACTTGTCTCACATTTGATTGGATGCACATTTCTAATAGAGATATTTCACAGTTTGCTGAAAAGCTGCCGCAGTTTTCAAGTTGAAGCTCAAAATTGAGACAAGCGTTTGGTTTGCTCCTCCTGTTGAGTGTGGCCTGCTGATTATCTATTGTACAGCCCACTTTAAATTGCATTTGTCTCAGGCTAATTCATAATTCAAACCCATTTAACCCTGCCTGGTCATAATAAGAGACGTGGCATTGGTTTGCTTCATTTGCTAATGTGATGCAGACAGCTTTTTATACTTATCTGTCACACACGTCCACAGATTGTGATTAGTTTGCCTTTTGAGAACCTTGCTGTCCATTTAATGCCTTAATGTTCTGTTTGAAAACCCAAATCCATATTCTGCTATTTAATAAGAAAGTAAACCGATCAATGTAAAGGGATTCACTATTTACAGAAAAATTGTAGCTGTGCAAAAATAATCGAAACAAGGTAAAGGCAGTTTTCTTGTATTTATTTCTTGTGACGCTCATAGTGGCAACAACACCAAAAGACAAAACACAACAAAAAACACCTGGAAATCTGAGCAGCAACGTCTTTTTATTCCAGAAATATTGGCTCAAGTTACCCAAAAATATTCAGCACGTTTGGGTACAAATAATTTTCTTTCAGCCAAACTACACCCTCCAACCACAGGAAGAATGCAGATAGCTAATGTTACAGCTTGGCTGAGGGTGGCCAGCTTTATGTTTGCATCCTGTCATGTTTGGCCTTTTCAAAGTGGTGGATGCATACTTTGATAACATTATTATCTTTAATAAATGGTTAAAAATGAATGGATAAAAAAATGGTAAATAATGTTTAATCAATCTTAAATTTAGTTCAACAATGGCAGGCTTATTAGTGTTTACTGATTGGTTAATAGGTGTTGAATAAACCATCAACAAGCATTAACTGGGTGGTTAAAGTAAAGTTGAAACTGATGTTCAAAAGTCTTTGTATGTGGTTGATAAAGTCTGTGTAATGAATATTTAAACTTTAATAAATTTTTACAGATAACTTTATATTATAATTAATGCAAAACATGGAACTCACAAGGCTATGAACTTTGAGGGTGTGGTTGGTATCCTGTCTTTCACTGTTTTTAGAAAATGTTTAGTTTTAATTTAGTTTTTAGTAGTTTCAGTGTTAGTTAAATTACTATTATATTAAATTTTATTATTGGAGTCATATAAATGTATGCAAGATTTAGGTAAATCCGTACAAGTATTACAGTAAAAACACAGAACCTTTTGAAAGCAATTCACTCACAGTCTTATAGACATCCAGACTGTCTATCAGTGCCTCATATGTCATAAAAACTTTACTAAACCAACAAAGAATAAAACTTCCTCTCATTTATTTATTTTTTGTTCTGGTTTTTATGACCCCTCGGCTGTAAAAGGCTGTTGAGGTATTGTCATCATCCCGCCGTGCAGGCAGCTTGGACACCTAGGTTTGTAAATGTGATAACTCGAGAACAAAGTGATGTAGGAGCTTCAAATAGATACCATACTGCATCTAATTAAATCTTGGATGAGTTCAAATCTCATAGGTCAAGTTTTCTGAGAATCTTGTGAAATCGATTACTCAAGAAAGAAGCACTTAGGATTTTCAAATTGATACCAAAGGTGTGTCTATTAGGAGGCTGAAAGGCAGCACTGGTGGTTGCCAGTATTTTTTAGTTAGTTCACAAAGTCTTTTCAGAAAATGAAAAGACATGCGCTTTGTGTGAATGTGAGAGTGAATGAATAGTGGAATCGTAAAGCACTTTGGGTGCCTAGAAAAGCGCTATATAAATGCAATCCATTATTGTTTTTCTATGTTGCAACAACCTCTACTAAACGGCAGCATTTGGTGGCCTCAGACTCAGGACACAGTTACAGCAGGTTGTCTTGATCATGTCTATAAACCTAAATGCACTGACTTGCTGCTGATAAGGCATAAACGAACAGTTGAACAGATGTACCTGATAAAATGACCAGTATGTGTAAATAATATGAACAGAAATCATACTATAGTAATGATGATTTAACGTTAGTAATTTTAATTAATGTTATAATTACTAAATATAATGTTAGTTATAACCTCAGGTTCGTCAAGATTGTTAAATATCACTTTATAATTATACATTTTAGTTTACAATAATGAAAATTATATATCTTATCAGTTGACCATTTATTAATCATGTTATTATATCCCTCTGCATTGTGATATAGTTGCCAGGTGTAGTTTGGCAAAAAGAAAAATGATTTCTACATTAAACTTTTCACACCAAGGTTTGCAGATTTATTTATTTTTTGTGAGTAGCTGGGTCTTGATTTCTGGAAAGCAACGATTAAAGCTGAGTTCAAATGTATCCTGTTGGCACTTTGAGCAGCACCAGGCCAGTGCCGTTTGCTTCTATTATACAGGACAGGCTGAAAAAGAAATGAATAACGCGTATATTTCATTTTGGTGCGTACCATCCCTTTAACATGCGAATCCACTTACTCCAGTCCTTAAAAGACAATTGTATTGCTGCTTTTTAACTATCCATTTATTTTGCTTTCTCTTCTGTACAAATAATCCTAATTGGAAGTTTATGTAGGTAACCACCAGCCCACAAATACCCAGTAGTGCAAGAGTACAGTTATTATTGCACTGCCGTCTACCCCCTACATGTAGACCATATGTTGCGCTCAGCTCCTTTCATTCCCGTGGTAGACCTCCTCATTGCCGTGCCATGTTCAGATGGACGTGTTAAGCTGTTTAACATGCAGACGGGGAATACAATAAATTGTGGGATTTCCGGCTTTGTTCCCGTCGAGCTTCTGCAGCTGCACGTTCGCTAAGATGAAGACATATGCAGCGTTATTAGTTTCTCCCTCTGTGTGATTCTGTATAAACCGTTCCGTTTAGTTCAGTCACAGGCCGACTTTTTTTCCCCGTTGTTGTTCTTCTAAAGCCGAGCGGAGCAAATGTGTTTATTTGCTCCCGCTGATGTTCGCAAACATATTACAGCAGGAGCAAACAAGCTTTGGTTTAAACACAGCTTCTCCTTTAATGAGAGGAAAGTCTCATGTTTCACAAGCCCTCCAGCTGAAAAACCCTCCTCTCTCCCAAGTGCTGCAAATGTGCTGCGCTTTGACCAAGTGTCTGACTTTACATACACACACACACCCATGCACGCGCACATAAAGCATACACATATACGTACAGAACAGTTCTCCAATATGCCTTTAAATGGGACTACTAAATACGGCCTCTGGTTTCACAAATCATGCAGATGGAGGAGCTATGTGCTGCCAGTGCCAGCCACTGGTGACAAATCGGCCCCTGTGTGTGCTTTCAGTACTGACTGATCACCGGGCCATCCCTCGTCTTGACTAAAGAGCAGCAAACACAAAGAAACCCACAGACACACCCTCATTAAGGCCAGAGCCATACATTCACATAACCTGCTCCCCCTTCCCAAACTTTTCACATTTCATGATATGTCCTTTAATCTGGATCCAAAGCACGCTACTAATGGATGACTGTGTTTCAGGTGTAATGTGATTACCCGTTTTGTTTCGGGTGACCTAGAAAAAGTGAGATTATAGCGCAATTAAGCTCTGCTTTCTCGACGGGCCAACTTTTTTGATTAACCAAATACGTTTGTTTGGGGGGGATTTTTTTTTAATATTTTTTTGGTCTTTCGTGTGGTTGTGTAATCGCAGTTTATCATGTCAATTAACACAAAACTCAGTTTGGGTCCTGTTTTTCTTTAACTATCTATCTAACTGTAGTTGTATCAGTTTATTTTACGCTTGCAGACTCTCAGGCATCCATGTGGCACAGAATTCTTGGATTAGGTTTATTGGCGTTTTGTTTAAGCTCAGCACATTGTTCCTGGGCTTTTTCTTTCCTTACAAACAAACAAAAAAACCCTCTCCTTCCTGCTCACTCACATCGATTGCTGCGCTTCCTTGTTAAACTTTCAGACTGGAACATTTACCCCAGCTCTGACTCTGTGATCGAGCGGACGTGCTGCACCTCGGCTGTCCACCTCACTTTAGCTTCGACTTGCCTGCCGCCGCTTTCTTTTCCAAAGCGGGGGTGGGGCAGGGAAGTTGTTGATAGTTAAAGATCATATTGTTGTGGCATTTAATTAACAAATGCAAATGCGAGGCCAAGACAGATTGGAACCCTTGACCATGCTGCCAGTCAAACTTGAGTGTGCTGGTCAGCGCCGCGCTCATCATCCCGACCACTTTATAGGCTTTCTGCCTCCCCAGTTCTTCTACCCTCCCCACATCTGTTTGTCTGCTCATATAAACAGAGTTTATTTTTTTTTAATTTTAAAGACCCATCTGTATAAACTTTGCTATAAAGATCTCTTAAGGTGTTTAAAAAAAAAAAGCAGAAAAGCACATATTTGCTATTAGCACGAGAGATAAGATTTCTCATATTTAATTGGTTAAAAAAAAAAACCTCGGAGCATGCAAGATGGCAGATTGTTGCATTTCCTCCTGGCATGTTTTGTCCACATTGGGGCTTGGCCACTTAATGAGCTTCCTCCTCCTCCTCCTCCTCTCCTCCATCATCTAACAGAAAGGCCGTGGATTCAGCATTTTCACCCTCCCGCTCTCTTGTCCTCCCCAAAGATGCAATGGAGATCCAGTGCTGTTGTAGGTGTTAAATTATGCATAAACAGTCTAAATGTTTTGAGGCATTGGTTTAATATCTCAGCCCAGGCCTTAGAAGTATTAACACCATCATGGACATGGATTGTCCTCTTGTGGACTGAGGTTTTATGATCGTGGGTCATAAGCTGCCTGTTTGCTAGTGTCACTTCAGGAATTTTAGACCCCCTCCCCCAAACAAAAAAAGAAAAAAGAAAAGAAAAAGTTTCTTTCTTGCAACACAAAAAGTTTCCAGCATGCTTAAAGTTTGTCTTCACTGTAGAGGAAGCTGGATTGTGTTTCTCCCTCCCTCCCCTTACTTAGCGTTGGAGTATATATAGTCATGTTTTCATGTCGGGTGTGTGTGTGTTTGTGTGTGTGATTTGACTGTTAACAGGATGGGGTTGGCTCATGTCAGGGTTTTTATGTCCCCCCTGTCTTGTGAGATTGTCTGGTCTGTTCCTAGAATAGCCCATCAGTTCCGCCCTGCATGGCTCATCCCCTGTAATGTGCCTTAATGCCCGGGCCTGTATGAGTAGTGTGAGGCCTGGCAGTGACAGTGGAGGAGCATCTTAGCTTGCTGCTTATCCAGAGAAAGCCGTCACTTAACTCAGCCCCTCTATTGTCTATCCACACCCCTCTCCTTCTCCCCTGAAGTGATTCTCTATAATCCTCAAACAGATTCTGGTTAGAACTCCCTGAGAACTATTTTTATGTTGTTTTTTTTTTTCCTTCTTCTTCATTTAAACATTAATGGTTGTTGCAGATGAAGGGAAGGATCCCTATGAGGATGATTATAATGTCACTCCGCTGATCTCCCGCCGCCCTGAAATAATTGTACATCATCGCTTCATAACGTGTCACGGGGACACGTTGGTGGCGTGCAATTAAAACCGGAGAATATAATACACCAAATTACTGCCTGTCAGGCCTACGAACAACACGCTCGGTATTTGAGTTACACTTAATCATCACGTACATTAGCGATTTTGCTAAGATCCCTCCACCCAAGCCCCTCCGCCTGTACAGCAAGGGCGTGAAGCACGCTGCTCCTCGCAGGCTGCTGAGGGATTGTGTTGTGTGATAATACAGCTCCAGGATAGCTATGTATTTGTGTTAGAGTTAGACCTTTTCAAAACTCATTGTGCCCTTAATGATTTAGACCAAGAGTGTGCACCGCATGTTGGCAGGAACTGTAAGCAGGAATTTTGAATTTATTAGCACAGAACAATAAGCCTTTAGTGTTTGCATATTTCATTGGCTTCGTTTGCAGCCTTCAGATGCTTGTAAATATGCAACTCGATGCACTTTAAGTAAGAGAATTAGAAAAATAAAGCATGAACATCTGAAAGAACACTACTAATCTTTTTTTTTTTTGTATTTGAATATACTTCATTAATATTTGTGTCACACCTAGAAGTTGGTGTACTGACCTTGACCCTCCAGTAGATCCATGAACATCTGCGTGGATAAAGCGACAGCCACATATTCATATATCTGTTTTATGTATTCCTTATCTCAATTCCTATGACCTACTTACTTGATGAATCTGCTAAGATTTCTGCCCATCACGTACGGAGCCTGGCACTTGCTCCCATCAGGAAGATGTAGTGCTGTTTACCGCTCCGGACACTTTAGCGTCTCACTCTGGGAACACGGTCCTTGTCAGTCAGTGTAGACCCCTTCACCAAAATAAACACATTTTGCTCTGATGCATTTAACTAAATTTAGTGTGCCATTATCGGAAATGAAATAAGTAACGCTAAAGGTCATTTGGAAAATAATGCAGAAAGTCTGGTCTGGAAAGGTTAAGTATGTGACGGAGCTGTTCTGATGATAACGAGGCCTGCGTATGGCTCGGAGAGCTCTGCGTTCTGGTTTGACTCGACACTCCGCGATCGCTCTTTATGACCAAGACAGCTTTACAGCCCGTTACCCCCCATAACACGATAAAGCGCAGCATAATGGATTGGATGTGTTTAGTAGCCTTGGGCTGATGTTTGTAAAATTAATGTTTTTTGCAATAGAAACACACTCTTGCGCAGGCACATGTGCACACACAGGAAAAAAAAAGAAAAGAGCAGGAGGGAGAGCAAAATGTAGACAGCGTCGATGCATCAGTATAAATCCACCGGTGTGCAGCTTCACACTTTTATAGTGAACTGTCAAATTCTTACTTCCTTGCTAGTGACGTGTCCTCACAGGTATCTCCGAGGTGAGGTGCCAACAGGCGCGCGGCTTTATCAGTTGCGTTTGTGTCGCGGAGCCTCACGCTCAGCAGAAAGGCAACAAATGCTATTAAATTTTCACTTCAAATTAACACGAGTGCAGGTGCTCACGGAAGACAAAGTCTGTTTTCTCAGTTAGTTTCATGTTGGCGAAAGGATGCTTTTGAAGAGTTCGGATTGGGACCCCACTCAGCATCTCTGAGCGCGAGAGACAAAGAGAGAAATCGCTGTCAGCATATCAGTCCTATTAGGTTTTAATAACAATCTCATATTCTTTAGCGGGTCCACAACAGGGGCCTCAGGGCTTCATAATCAAACCATTTCCCTTTAATCAAACACAAACCAAAACAAACACTGGGCTCAGACACTTAAACGGCAACATCAGTAGTTAAGCTAAGCAGCCAGCACAGCACATAAGCGTATGATTGTGAGTTATACAACTCTTGAGGACCGGCTAAGTTAAGAGGCGCATGCAGCTTCTTTCCTAAAACATTAAACTTGTTGTGGTCTCAGCCTTTTCTCAGTTTTTTCTTCTTCTTCTTTTTTCATCACTTTGTTTTTGCTAAATCTTAACTTGCAGGGCAAAAATGAAGAGAAGTAGACTAACTTTGGTCTCACAAGACCCTTTTCATGGTAGCGTTTTTTACACTTTTAATTTACCTTCTAAAGACCGATAGCAGCAAACAGACGCTCTGTTAGTTAGGAAGCACGATAAGTTTTAATCCCTTCGCCACAAACTGGGACAAAGGAGGTTCAAACTTTATCCTGAAAAGTTGATAAATGATTCAAAAAAAATGTTGCTGAACAATCCATTCTATAGAGCTAATCATGTCATAGGTATATTGTAGGAGGAGGGGGAAAATAGAGAGAAGGAAGTTAATGAGTGATTAACAACAGCAATTAAAAGATGAAGAGGAAGGCAGATGAAAAAAGGGGTGTAATTAAAATATCAGTCCTCTCATTGTCAGAAGTGCGAGTGTCATCCATTGTGCACTTATTAAAAAGCTGGGTGGAGGAGGAGGGGGGGAAGGAGCGAACGGGTGCTTAATTCCAGGAGCCCAAAGTGTCTGGTAATCTGCCCGTGGATGGAGCTGGAAAAGGCTGTAACTCATGTTTAAGTGTTGGGGCCGTGTCATTGCAGGTTCACAGTCATGCATTTCTGTGTTGACACCCATCGGGGCAGGGGATATTTGGCAGTCAGGAGTAATTTAACTTAATTAATGGGATGCATATTTGATGGAGGAATAAAATATCCCAGCTCAGCAAAGTGGAAAAGGGGAAAGATTTAGTGGGAGTTAAAGGTGGAGGGGAGAGTAATTTGTGCATTCAGTTACCGGCTGCTTGAGAGACGGAGAGAGAGAGAGAGCAAAGGAAAGAAGGAGGAAAGAGAGGGAGAGAGGCAGCGTGCGTCAAGGCTGATAAAGATGGCAAGAGGGAGAGAGGAGGAAGCGGAGGGGAGGATGAGAGATGAATGGTTGACACAAAGCTGAGCTGATGTGTAGAGGGGAATGGGCTGTCCCTCCATTGAGAGGGCCATCAGACTGACAAAGCTTGATTTAATTGATATCCGGACTGAGCCTTTCTCAGCGCAAACAGACACATTATGCTGGTTTGCAAACTTGTGGCAGAGCTGCCGACTGCCAAAGGCCTTTTTAATATTCATGAGGGGGCTTTTAAGGGTGTTCGGTAACGCTCTCCTTTTCCTCCGCTGCCGCTCGCTTTCCCAACACGTCTTTACTACCGTCACGCGCACACTTTACCTTCCACTCACTCACACGGCAGCGTCCCGACACGCTGGTTCTCCTAGACAAACCGGTGGCCTGACGAAAAGCCGTCACGCTGCTCTTAATCTCCCCTGGCACTTTTTAATTGACTTCCTGTAGGTATAGATTATTTTCATGGCGAGTCCACCACCAAGATGTTTGATACCGTCCCGGAGACTGGCATCTGGGATGTTTGTAGCTCACCGAGGATGACGCCGCTATCTCTGTCTCTGTCTCTCTTTTTTCCTCTCCTTCTTCTCATCCGTCTCTCTCGCTCTCGCTGCATGTGATGGCCAGACTTATTGAGGGAACAGGGGAGACGTAAAATGCAATCAGTCATTGCCATCATCATAATTGAACTGATGTACCTGCTGGGAGTGCTGGGGAAATGTTGGCTTGGGTGGAAGAGAAGCTCTTTTTGTCTGACTGAAGCTGTTAGTAGCATTAGAGCGATGTGCGGGGCAGGTATTGGTCTTCTGTTAAGTGTTGGATGCGGGCCAGTCAGTGCTGTCCAACTGATATGATGGATATGATGTAGTTTCTTTGATTACAAACTCTATTTATTGCAGAATGAATCAACACTGCTGCCTGTCTGAGCTAAACCCTTAAGTCTAATGAAACAGCTTGATCAGATTCCAAACAATTATCCATAGATTACAATCAGTTGTTAGGTCAAGTCGGGTTCATCTGTACAGCCCATTACCACGGTGCCTCGGTGAGCCTTGCAAATCCACAGTGAGCAACGAGACATGCATCAAACGCTGCGGTGTTGGTAAGAGCTATAAAAGCTCTGGAATACTGCTGTGACATTGCAATACATTACATTAACCTGACGTAATGGCCTAGCCTGTTTCTACCCTTGCTTCAACTCAATTCTCCAAGAAGCACTGAGTTGTAAGTTTTCAAATATTTTGGCCCTGAAAATAGTGACATTTAAAGTTATGAAGTACTAGCACAAACTGTCAGCTGTCAGCGGCTCGAGTCCAAAAAACATTGTTAGGGATAGAAGGCTTCATATCCACCGGTACGCCAAATCCCGCTCTCACTTTGGGTATCACATGTGGTCTGGCCCACACGCGCTCATGCCAGGCACACATGCGGACAGGGCCTCCGCCCACATGCTACCAGCTATTTACACATTTGTCGTCCACACACACACCAACTCGCCTTTTTTCTGCTATGATAAAAGCCTATTGATATGGCACCGTGATTTTAAACAGGCATGATATCTCCGTGCTTGCGGTTTCCTCGTAAGTCTCGGAACCAGCTGGGACCATGGTGGGGTTTAATTTTTTAAATAATTTTTTACCCTTTCAGATTAATCCGACGTTGCATACATTACATTCAACACTAACAAGTCCTACAACGGGGACAGTTATGTGATCTGTATATTATCAAACCAGCAGTAGTCTCAGATGGCATTTGTTTGCCTTGGTCTTCATAATAAGAGTTCTATTTTCTGCTCAGGGATTACATAAAAAGTCTGTAGCCCTTGTGTGTAATCCGTCACATTATGTTGAACACTTGTTTCAGCAGCCTTTCTCGTTAAATTTGGCCCTCACGCTCTGCGGCCCATCATTTGGTGGCATCCTTCGGGCTTAATATCACAAGATCCCCATGATTCTCAGATTTATGAAGTGATATTGACCATTGTCTATGCGAACCAGATAATAAGCCGTGATGAATGGGTGACATTAGTGATGAAATTACATCAGCCTTAACAGGCTATTGTATTAACACACCTAGCCGATCCAACTCCTCCCTGCTGCCCGTTTAATTGATTAATTGCTGACGTGGATGGATGAGGGGTTGGAGGTCCTGAATCGGTGGCTGATTGCTAGTCAACCATAAACAGGAGCAGCCACAGTGGGCCCTCAAGGGCAATATTCATGCTCCCCAACCTTATGGTGATTCCTTATCCAGCTCTGACAAGAGGAAAAATATTCGGCCATAAAAATGCTGGTATCACCGGCCTGACATATAAAGCCCTCTGTCACTCCCTCTCTTTTTCTCTCTCCTTTCCACGCGTCTCCTTTAGCTTTCGGTCCCCCAGCACACCCGTCGGACCCTGAAATCACCCGCCCTCCTCTGCATGTGCAGCTCCAGTCCCCCAGGTAAACCCCTGCGCCTGCCCAGCTTTAAATATGAGGAAATAATGGTGGAGTGAGTGATGCTGCCTGTGTCCTTGACTGGGATCCTCTGTGTGCTATAGCCACATCTCACTGTCTCTGAGCCCTGTGGGATGCATAAAACACCCCCATAGAAAAACTCCCAAGGCTTGCTGGTGGCATCCGTTGGATGGATGCAGGGATGCAGAAAGGCAATGAGTTTCTTTGTGTACGTGTGTGTTTATGCAAGTGTGGAGGAGGGTTTACACTGTTGTGTGTTTAATGAGGGGGGGCACTGTGTCCACTTTAATGTGTTTGCTTAACAGATGCAGTGCGACAAAGTTATTAAAACGTCAGACTGCGCATCACATATCTTAAAGGTCTCGCTGTTTGGTCGCTCGTGTCTTTCGTGGCCCTGATAGCTGGTGTTGTGCTAAGCGGCAGAGAGGTTAGGTTAAAGCTCTGCGGCTGCCTCGAAGATCTTCTCATCGACACAGTTGCCACCAAATTGTGCCCAACCATGTGACAGGGATAATGTTGTGGAGTACAATTTGTAAGGTGGTGGTGGTGGTGGGGTTCTTGCCCTCCCAGTCCAGCATCCACAAGTGTCAGGCCTGTTGTAAAAAGAGAGGACATGTGGCCAGGAAAGTAGAAGCCCCCGTTGTCAGCGACAGTGTCTTTGCTCTGTCCAACGCAACTCGTGTTAACCTCTGCACCACCGAACCCTCCGAGGCAAGGAGTAGGTCTGAACCCCTGCAGTCAGCCGTGAAAACGCTGACACATCGATTACCCCAAAGGGGGGGGAGGAAAGAAAAAGCGTTGAGTGTGATGAGGAGGAACGCACCGTATGAAGAGGAAGCATTTTTTCATTTATTCTGTGTATTCAGCAAAACAAACAGAGGTCAGAATTATGCTGCAACACTGATAGCTTGTTGTCTATTACAGTTAAATTTCAAATTAAGGGGTTCACTCTGCCCACTTTTATGGTCATTTCAAAGCCTGCCTGCCCGCCCGCTTCCTTCCAAGCCCTGCAGCAAAAATCAGATCGCTTGGACTTTTATAGGCTACATAAGCGTCAAGCAACCCCCCCCCCCAAAAAAAAAAGAACTAATTCCTTACTTTGAATGCGGTTTAAACTCAAAAGGAAACAGGCGTCGCTGTGACTTGTGGTCTTTTTATTGAACATTAGATGGCGCCATTCAACTTGCTAGAAAGCCACAGTCACAGAGCTCATTTGCAATATGTGACTGCTGGGTGTGTGGTACATGTGGATGCCTTGCATGAAAGCAATGCAGTTGAGAGCGTGTTCACTTTGTTAAAAGATAAGATCGGATGTGTAACTCTTTCTTCATTTATTTCAACTGATATTTGTCATTTTTAAATAAGATAGAATCAGAATGCGTATCACATGAAACAAAAAAGGGGGGTTTAATTTAAAGACACTTGCAATGCCAAAGCTGATGGAAGTCGGATAATGAAGTGAAAGATTGTTATAGACAGAAGTGCTCATTTACAAGCAGCTTAAACACTTCATTGAATGTGTGCGTCCCTTAAAGTGTGAGAAATGTGAAGGCTCATTTAAATGTAGTTCACTGTCCACCTCTTGCTGAAGTCATACTGAGGAAAAAGAACAAAGTTTGCTAACAGAACATTTCCACATATCATTGTTGAGACGATAGAGTACATCTGGATGTTGGTGCAGTAATAAATGAGTCAGGTTAGAGGCTGGGCTTATGGCAGGGCAGACGTAGCGTTTGGTCGGTGAGGGGGGGGTGGGGGGGGGTGTCCCTGCCGGTGCTGCTTTAACTAGGACAAGCCTCTGTATACCGGCGGACCTCAGGGGCCGATCAGCAGGTCTCAGGAGAGACTTCCCGCACCGCCGTCTCACCAGGCCTGTCACGAGGGGGTCTGATGCTGTGCTGGCTGGCTTGGCTGGCTGGGTGTGGGGCTGCTTATGATGGTGTTGGGTGGGTGGGAGCTGACATGCCGAGAGGGCAATTACAGCAAGGACAAAGACTACACAGTGATAAGTCCCCACAGCACCCTAATGAAGAGAGCAGGTTAGCCTGTTAAGAGGACCGGGGAAGCGAGCATGGCCTCAGTGCGTGTTTGTTTGTGAGCGAGTGTGTTTGTGTGTTTGTATGTTTAACCTACCCGAGGAGGATACATTTTCTGAGGTCATGTTGCTCGCTAACCCCCCACCCCACCCCCCTTTGCTCTGACTGATGCCTCAGCAAGCTAGTGTTTTCTCCTTATAGAGCAAAAGCAAACAACAACATGGAACTGGAAACCAGTTCATCTATGGGGAATTATATTCCTTTAGCTGTGTACAGTAAGAAAGAAAAGTCCCCATGCAGGCTATTAATGAAATGAAATTTAAAAAAAAAATGCCTTCGGTGGGTAATTGTTGCACATTAACGGGTCTACAATTTGTTTTTATCACACTACATAATGATTTTTTTAATAATACCCCACTTAAAAATTCAGTGTATTATATTTTTGTATTTTACACATGAAATAAATTAAGAGTCTGTACGTCGGCAGATGTAGAAAATATATTTTGGATATGAAAAGAAGCCTAAATAAAAGAAATTTAAAAAATGAAAGAAGGAAAGAAAAGAAAACACGGAAAAGGGGAATCATTTCCAAAGAAGGATTAACTGCTTTCCTCTTTTGGTCACTTTTGCATAACCAGCCTGGATGTGATTATAGCCAGATCGCGTTATCAGACAACAGATCCCAGATGCAACTCATCTTCTTCTTCTTGCTTTCTTCCTTTTCTTCTCTTAAGTTTTTCTTTCTTTTCTTTTTTTGGGGAAGAGGCAGAAAGAGAGATGGTGTGTACCTGATACTGCTGTGTTGGCACACCCGTCTGGGATCTGATAAGAGAGCCTCTGGAGCGGCGCTTATTCAAATCAGTGCATGTTCACAGTGAATAGGAGCAGGTAAAGGCAATAAGATACAACGCGATAACCTTTCTGGAGAGGGAGAGAGAGAATAGTTTTACACTCTGTTTCACAGCTCTGCTACACCAGATGAGCGATTTTCAGCGTGGTCTAATTGATTTGCTTGATATAGAATTTTACCAAATAGGAAGGGGGGGAAAAAACAAAGCGAAGGGGAAAAACCCCACAAAAACCTTTCTTTCACTAGTGGGACCTAAAACAGATGTTGGAGGAGTTTGCACAACCAGTTTGGCCACATACTTCTGTGATTTTATCTAAGAGTTTTGTAAATTAATTAATTTCAACTTCCTCACTGGTTCAGCCCTGTGTGTATCTGGTCTGTATGAGTGCAAGTGTGTAAATAAGTAGATCATTTTCTGTGTTAAATGCATATCCAAATATAACATAAATCTTTAAAAAAAAATTTTTAAGCATTCACCCACGGTGATTTCTTCAAACACTGAAAGCACAAGTGTACTGCAAGAGTTCGGGTGCTCTTTCTGAGCAGAGCCTGTGTCTGTCCATGTGTATGTAACAGACACAAGCATCACATTAAATCAATTAAATATAAGAGCGCTGATCCGCAGTGATCAGTTTTAAAGCCACCGTGCAGAAATCTGAAGTGAGGCTTAAAGCTTAATTGCGGGGTGGAGGGTGGTGTGCCAGTGAGTCTCGGATGGTGTGTGTGTGTGTGTGTGTGTGTGTGTGTGTCGGTGGGGGTGGGGGGTGTTTTAACATATGTTGCGTGCACTCGGTGCAAGACTCGGCAGTGATAGTTAAACACTGGGGTGAAATGCATCCTCCAAGGGGCTCCGTGTTAATGTGTTTGGCTTGTACTGAAGTCAGCCTCGCTGCATCCCTGCATTTACAGAAGTGCAACGTGTAAAAACCATCAACCACGCTGGATGTATTTGATGGAGATAATTAAAAAAATATTACAGTAATAATGGTAATTATTAGTAATAATTATGATGCTACTAATATGTGTTTTTTGAATTCATTTGCTGTTTATTTTTTTAAGTATAATTTCAGGAAATAAATATTGTGATTATTCTGCATTATTCTTGCTGTTGTAACTGTGTTTTTTTTTTTTTCGTGTTCTTGTTAGAAAAAAGTGTGTGTGTGTGTGTGTGTGTGTGTGTGTGTGTGTGTGTGTGTGTGTGTGTGTGTGTGTGTGAGTGAGAGAAAGCTGGAGAGAGAATGGGGAAATGTGCAGACCTGTGTTGTTGTAAACAGGTTTTGTTTCAGGTTTTACAGTCAGATGCAAAAAGTGATGCACGGTAACAAAATACACACAAAGCGAAAGTGGATCATATTCCTCACATTTAACGCATAAATAGTAGTAATTCTAATAGTCTTGACTTAAATGCCTTTTAAATTCGGTGTATTGATTTGCAGGATTCCGACATGCAGCATGATAATACCATAATTTTCAGTGAAGTAGGGTATTGTGCAGCTCATTATGGTCAGGGGGCCTAATGTGCAGGCTCCTTTGTTAAATTAATCTTTATTTTCATATCGACTCTCACAGCATGCAGCCTACCAAGTGAACAAGATAATGAAACACCCCCTTTTTTTTTTCTCCCCCTCTTTTGCAACCAAACACCACTAATCTGATATATTAGCCGGCCGTGCTCACGAACAGGCGGGCTATTATTCTAAAAAGTTTCAACAGCGTGCCGAGGTGACAAAGGGAATATGGCCAAGGAGGACCGCATGCACATTTTGACGGCTGCTCGGTGACGCTGATAGGCCAAACGGTGGTGGGAACCCGCCACTTTTAATCATGTGGAGGGTGACGGCTTTCATAAGAGCATGCGGCGACTCTGACAACTCTAATAAGAAGAGGTGACAGAGAAAGTTTCTGTGTTAGCGGCAAAACAGAGGGGGAAGGTCTTGTCATTATTTTTTTTTTTTTAATGTGTGTGTGTGAGTGTGTGTGTGTGGTTTTTTTTTTGTTTTTGGTTGAGCATAAGAGACGAATTTCACAATCTGAGACTGGATTTGTGGTGAAAGAATGTCAGCATTAATAAAGGGCTTTGGGGACAAGGTCACACGGGTCCCTGTACACCAGAGCACTGCGAGTCTGTTTGTGGCTTTGGAGATGGGCAAAACATGCTAAGACGTCTCCCGGTGCACAAGGTAACCCGAGTTTTGCCTGTCAGTGTCTCATCGCGCACTCCAAATTATGATTCCTCAGCCTCTTTTATTCAAAGACAATCTTAGCAAGTGGAAAAAAAAGGAGCGAAAAGGAATGATGCTTTGAGGATATAATTAAAGATATCGTTCAAAGAACAACTTTTTGCATATTTGAATTATTACTGTCGTTAAAAACCACACAAAATATGGAAATATGATTGCCGGAAGCACATAAATCAATGATCAGCAAGGCCTCAGAGCCCAATAAATATGGGGAGTTAAATACTTTAAAATGCAAATCACATCTTAAAATTTGCATATGGGTGAATTTAAAGGAAGTGTGCTTCCTTAAGAA
>NW_005187530.1:1129837-1130874 GCF_000239375.1 Pundamilia nyererei | reverse complement strand
AACTTTCTGTTGAATCTGAATCAGTTTCTGTGTGATATGAAACACTACATAGAACAGAAGTACCATATGTGAAGCCCGAACAAGAGGCAGCAGCACAGTTTAATACAAAGAGTTGATTTTTTTTCCTATCCAATGTTAATGATGGCTTCAGTTACAAAAAAAAAAAGAGAGCACTGCTAAATGCGCTGTAAATAATTTTCCACATGAAGGCTCTGGTCCCACTAGTTTAGCGTAACCCCCCTGTGTTTTCCCCCCTCAGACATTTAAAGACGCTCTGGCGGCACCACTGGATCAATGGACATGATGTTTCTTTGTGCATTAACACTCAGGTTAGACTGTTAGGTTAGAAATCTGCCCAGCACCTCCTTGCAAAAAAATAAAAAAATAAAAAATAAAGCACAAGAGGAAAGGGGGAGAGAAAAAAAAATCAATTTTGCCTGTGGAGTCAGAGGGTAATCTGTTGGTTCTGAAGGCATCCCTTTACCAATACACATGTGTCTGTGTGAGCAGCACAGGGGTGGCCAGAACCGTCAGCTGCGAGCGTTCGCATGTGTGAATGCCCTTCTCGTGGCGCCTGCAGGTATTGACCAGCACAGGGGACGAGGTGGTTTGCCTCAAACGCATCCTCTCCTCCCTCTTTTAGCCTGTAATATTTTAAGCCTTTTCGACCAGCGGAGCTCCAGTGGCAGCTCACAGCCTCATAATAACCCAGATAGGGATCGATGGCACTGGATTTAGGCACTTACCCCTGCTAAAACTGGTAAACTCATTTGTCTTTTCTAAGCAGTGTTCTCGCCGTTGTTTAAGGAGACACTTAAAAGAATCCTGTGAATTAAGATAATGTGACTGTTGGTGTGTGATCAGGCAGGCTCAGCTGAAAGGACAAGCAGCTTTAGCTCTTTTATTAGCTCTGTTCAAGGGGCCATACATGTTTTGACGGAGTCCAACTCTCTTTATTTTATTTCTGTCATGCCGATTAGTGCGCCAGGGAACACCCGCTCTGCTCCCGCACACACCCCCTCCCCACAGGGTGGGTG
>NW_005187530.1:1121230-1129817 GCF_000239375.1 Pundamilia nyererei | reverse complement strand
GAGAGAGAGAGTGAGAGAGACCGCATTAAGCATGCCAGCTCTAAATGAGATGGACCAAAGTGTGATGGCCCTGCTGCTCCTCATGTTCAAGCCCACATGAACGCCTCAACACAAATTCTTGGTGAAGGACTCAATGGATGCTGTGAAATCGTATTTGCTGTATTACTAATGGCAAAGGACTGGTTCTGCTGGAATGTTCCTTAGAGCACGAAAACAAATCATTTGGCTATGATGCACACTGACCACTTAACACATGCCACGTCCTGTACGCATGTCATACGGCAGTGTGGCTAGCCTTTAAAATAAAAAAGAGAGGCCATGTTTTCAGGAATTTGGACAAATAAATGCATTTTTTAAAAACTACACAAGAAATATTTTTGGTTAACGTTTCCCCTAACCCTTGGCCGACTGTGCCAGTTCAAGTACAAAACATGAAAAACTGCAAAGCAGGAGATCCGCACACATTTTGCAGTGCACGGGAAGAGAGCCCCACTGAGTCTTTAGAGATGCAGTTAAAGGTGTCTTGTCTGGCAAAAATAGGGCAAAGTGTCACTTTCAATGGAGGGAAGGGGAGGAAAGAAAAACGTTGAAAACAAAGGAGAAAAAGAAGGAAAGATGGAAGGATTCTGGTGAGTCAGAAAAGCGACTCTTGTGAGGAAAATAAGGATGAAAAACAGCAAAAACTTCCAGACTTCAAACAGACCTCACATTGTACCAAACTACATCCCAGCACACGCATTAACACTCACGCATGCGCGCACCCCATCGGCATCATATGGGCGTCTCTGTTTCTTTTCCTCTCTTCCCTTTTCGCGTGTGAAAGTACAAAGCGCTGTCCGTCTGAAGGAGCCGTTCTGCCCGTAGGTGCCGCTGGGTGCTGCTGCTGGTGGTAATTAGGCGTCACAACACTTAGGCCGGGTGTCTCGTGCGGCACTGAATTCCTCCTGACGTGACGGAGTGGACGGAAGTTCTGCAGTTTCTTCTGCTCTGCTGGTCATCTGTCGTCTTCAGGGCCCGTCAGCCTAAACAGCCCACCCAACACACATCACACACACAAAGACACATATACTTCTGTGACCCCCCCCCACAGACCCTCCAAGCAGCCGGAGGCAGACGAGAGAATCAGTGTGTTAGAGAGAGACATATCAAAGCCCTGGAGGGGTTGGCGAAGGGCCATGGGGGGTTAGTCAGAGGGAGTGTGTGTGTGTGTGTGTGTGCTTGCGTAGTTGGAAGTTGGGTGCTGATGGAGGTAGTGGGGGGTGTTGGTCAATACTTAGACCTCTGCATCACTAACTGTACAGACAATGTAGATCAATATTAGGTGAAGGCACATATATTTTACTAATTACTGCAATAATTAAAATGGTCTGTTGTGATTAAAATAAAATCAGTACACGGTCAATTTTTAGCTAAATGGATCCAGACAGAGTGGACTAATCCTGTTTCAGCCTTGTTGCTCCCTTGTCATAAAATCATTTGAGAAAACAGCATTAGTGAGGTGAAGTATTTTTTCTTCTCTCGCTCTCTCTTTCTATCTCTCTCTCTCTCTTGATAGGTCAACCAAACAGACTTTGTCGGTTAATTGTTATTGCCACAGCTAACAATGTTAGTCAGTGGAAATACACCTGAATCTGGCTGGATTGAGTGTGATGTGGTCACCCAGACTGAAAGGAGCGTAAAGGTCCTCAGCACATTTTAAAGAGGCACTTATTCACTGCGGTTTCACAAAGATTATTAATCAGCCTCGGCCAGCGTTTCCTTGCTTGTGTGTTTGCATTTGCATATAGTTGTCGATCCGCTATTAATAACACACACGTTAATACCCTCAACAAAAAAAAAGATTTGATTGAATAATGTAGAAGGCAGGGAGGGAGAGGGTGGTAGTTTGGGAAAAAGTTGGGGGGGGGGGTTCAGGGTTGGGAGAAATTTGCTGTGGCAGTAAATTCAGAGTTTGCGTGGCGTGCCGAGCACGACGCCAGGCTACAGGAGAGAGAGACATGCTGCTTTGTGTCCCTAAGCCATGTTCACGTCCACTGAAGACTTCTGTTTTTACACAGGTAGGCAGTTTGGGGACTATCTCAGTAAGGAAGAAGGGGGTGGGGGTACAAAAAAAAAAAAAAGAGCCAGAGAGGAATCAAAGGATGTTCCCCCTTTTAATAATGTAACAAATATTCTAATTTCTAAAAATAAAACCTCCTCTTCATCCTTCCTGCTAATCTGAGCAGTAATTTATTCCAACCCAAGGCCATATTAGTATGCTAGCCAAGGGCAAAATGATTATGACAAGACCAAGTTCCCTCAAAAAACTTAGACATGTATAAAACGAGAGTGAAAAGATCAGGCTGCAACTTGTAGACACCGACTGAATTTAGGATTGGGTTTTAACTAATTAGCTACAATGGATTGTTAAGAAATAAAGAAAAACTGTAGGCTTGTTTTTTCAGTGGGTAAAACCACTCTAAGCAAAAGCTACAATAGCATATTAGATTTCCTTTGTACAGGTAGTAATAATTAATGGACGGAAAATTAAAGATTAACATTTTTTTTCTTATTAAATACAAAGGAATAGGGCAAGGTAACAGTTTTATAGCTAAAACAAATGTAGCATAATGCCGTACGTGGCTCTGTGCATGCAAGCATTTTATTTCTGATTAATTGCATCTGAACTCTGAGTTTCCATGTCCGTGTGTGTGTGTGTCCACATGGATATATTGATGCCATTTTATGAAAAGCAATTGAGCAATGGGACTTTGTACTAACCATCAAACAGACACTTCATTATGGGAGCAGTGATAACAAATACATTGTGTAGGATAATGATGGCAGTGGTTCATATTGTTCATTATACGTCTGGGTGTCATACGGCACTTGCAAATTTATACGTCTGTGTGTGTGTGTGTGTGTGTCTGTGTGTGTGTGTGTGTGTGTGTCTTTGTTTTTGTCATTTTCATGTTTCAGCAAATTAACGTCTGAACCATTGGGAAGAAAAATATACCATCATTTGCCATTGGTGACAAACAATATATTTTGGATAATGATTGCATCTATTGGCTTCTGCATTTGTAAATGTGAGGTAATGAATTTCCTTTGTGAGCAATGAAAGCAAACAGACATATTATGTCACTTTGCTTGAACAGGCCTACCGAATGCACAATGGTCTGTCATTTAACAGTGAACTGTGTCTGAAAGAAGGGAGGGAAAAAACTCGTCTTACAGTAAAAAACATACTAAGTAACTGATCTGCATACAGTACATACGTTTTCCTATAGACTCTAATGCTGTTCAGACGCATTGGTGACTTCCAGTGCAGAAGGCAGGACGCATGTGTCGTGGAGTCTGACTGGTAAAGGCCTCTGGGATGTTGGCTGCCGTTGACTTGTGGGCCTGTCAAAGGTTTTGGGGCATTGGACTGAGTCAGTGCCTGCCACACACATGTCATGCTCCCCCCCTTGATGAGCCCTGCAGTGCTGCAATCAACACTATTATTGCTTGGAAATGTACATATTTAATTTGTGAAACAATGACAGTTTCGCTTGATTTATGGTGCAAGGCAAGGTTTAATTAATTGAAAAATGCATATTACCCTGTGACTTAATTATTAGCTAATTAATCACCGCGTACTTATTCCTAGCCCCCTCCTCTTTTAGGGCATTTTTTTGTGTGTGTGTGTATGACACTTGAATTTCCTCTCGGGGTCATTTTTATGTGAGGTCATGCGTTTTCCTCCTGAGTGGCTGTTGAGCTGGAGACCAAGCGCGGCAGAAACCTTTTGTAAGAGCCAGGCGACACACCTGAGGTAAAAGCACACTGAAGTGGATGAGATGTGTGACTTTTATACTGGCACTGTTAATATAACTTCCAGGACAGGATTAAATGTTTGATATGGAGAAGTATACATCTCACAAGCCCTTAGAGTAACTCCTCTTCCTGCTGTGTGTGGAAAAAGATCTCACCCGGGTGGATTTTGGGTTCTTACTTTCTGTGCTGGAGCCTGAATAGCAGTAACCTTGAGTTTTCGTTTTCATGTGGGGTTCCTTTTTTAGGTTTAAAAATATGATTGCTGCCCACAGGGCATACAAACCTCTCCCGGAGTATCCAAATGCTGAAACATCAAGCATTTGCTCACAAGGGTGAGAAAAGAAGATTTTTAACAATACCCACCCAAACTCTGTACCCAATCACCCAGGTGATGTGGCCTTAACCCTGGAGACCTGACTGCCTCTTCTAAATGTGGCAAACTGGCCACCTCACCACCGCTCGTGCACACGCAACCACAGATATGAAGGAGTTCACACGTAATACGCACTCGCCTTAATCATTATATTAAATTATACTCGTCAAACTCTATGAAAAGGACAACTGCTGGCTTGTTGCACACATAGCAAGTATTCATATTTTCTGTAGTAGCCTTGGGAAGCACAATTTGCCAAAGGTGTAAGCTGATCCTTGGGGTCATGGTCAAAAATGGCGAATAAATGTCTCACTGTTAGAGATGTCAGTGGTTTACCTCTCGCTGGTGGAGGGCCTAAATAGTAGTATTTATGTCAGTTTGTTTTTTACTGAAAAGGTATGGCAGGATCAAGGATTTCCTCTTATGAGAGCTTTTCCAGATAGCTGCTGTTAGAAAATGATAGGGAATAGAAACACTGGATGCAAGCATGCAAGAGAGGGGAGGAGCTGAGGCTGCAGCTAGAGGCCGGCTTGCCAAAAACACAGTGCCTCAGACCGCCGCTATCTGGCCCCCATGTGTCTGTGCTTGGTAATGGTAAGCGTTTTAAACTATTAGAGCTGCTGTGAAAAAGGCCTGTTTGAGTGCAGAGCTGTCAGTCTGCAATGAGGCAATTGGGGGTGGGGGGGCTGTCATGGCTGTCACTCAATGAGAGGATGAGAACTATTTGGCCCTAATGGATTCCTCCAGGCGGACAGCTTACACAGCGGCTAGAAGTAAAATCGATGCGTTGTCATGAGCGAGTGAGGCATCATCAAACGGCCAGGTGGACGGAGAGGCAAGAAAGGGAAGGCCTACGCGGGTAGTTGCGTCTATATCTCAGCCTGTGTGTGTGTGTGTGTGTGTGTGTGTGTGTGTGTGTGTGTGTGTGTGTGTGTGTGTGTGTGTGTGTGGTTAGGAAAGGAGAGAAGAGACAGACAGATGCTCAGCTCAGCTTTACACGCCCAATGGGGTTTCTGCTATGATTGTAAGCATGAAAGGGGGCTCTGACCTCCATCATCTCTGTTGCTTTTATTTTCCGGTTCTCTTGGAATCAGACACAGATACACACAGACATACCCCCGCACACATACACACAGACAAATGTGAAGCTGTGCAGACAAGGGGTATATTGCCCTGACGAAAGTCAAACATCATCTTGTAGGCAAAATCACTTTTCATACAGCAGATTTCCTTTCGGTGATTCCAGGTTCTGACTGGAACCTGCAGAGAATGAAGCAACCGAAGGCCACATGGTCTAACTGTTGGTGACAGATTTTCACATCCACACATCTTTCTGGAAACTGCAAAAAGATTTAATGCAGCGAGACTGCAGTATCCTGACAGTATAAGATGAACATTGGCAAACTGCAGGAGGAAAAAAGGAAAAGAACAGAATGTGCAATTTGAAGGGTACGAACGATGACAGGACGACTAACGAGATATTTCTAGTTATGACCACAGCCTCAGATAACCAAAGACCTCAGCCAAAGGAGCCACAAAACAATAGAGAAAATACATTTTTGTTAAGTATTCTCACTTTAAATCAATGTCAAAGGTGCCCTAACACTTTAGCTACTGTTTACTTGATATATTATTCTAATATATACATATTTGTGTATACATTGAGAGATCATTTGCTTTCTTTGGAACACAAGTGGGTAGATAACTACTGGTTAAGCTTATCTTACATCTCCTCGCTATTTACCTTGATAAAAGTGCCCTTTAGGGAACTCACCAGGTCCACCCATGGCCTCTGACTAGGCCCTGGTCCATAGATTGGCAGGCGCACTTGGAGGAGATTGCTCCAAGCTGCTTGTAAGTAGGCTGCTGATGCTGAGCAGAAGTACTGGTCTTCAACTTCTCCACTTGGCCTCTCTGTCTGGGCTCAGTCAGGCTCTAAAGCCCCGTCTGCCACTTTGTGTCTGAGTTTAAAGCATGTCTGGTAATCTTCTGTATTTTCTTTGTTTTTGCAAGAACTGCTCCCCACCCCCTCCCAAAAAAATACTAAACCCAATAATGATTCCATCCCACAAACAGCTTCTGCCTGTGCTAAAGCCTGACAGAGCTCATTTCTCTCTTCCATAGACCTAATCCAGAAATGACTAAAATGCATGAATGAGGCACACTGTTGTAAGGGGTTACATATTGCTTCATCACAATGAGCACAGAAAATTAGTTTATTTTGGCTTAATCCGTTTTACTGATTTAAATAGCCCAAAATAGTTCCCAAAAGCATCTTTTCCTTCAGTTGATGAACTCTACAGTGGCTTGACTCTATATTTGTTATGTGCTTATACAACTTTGTCTTATGCACACTTAAATTTCTGCTATTTAGTAGCATTTGCTGGCTACAAGAAAAACATAAAGTAATACCAAACTTATTTTCAAACTACTGCTTTATAGCATTACTCACTTAAATAGATGTTCTCCATCGATTGTAACCGGCATCTTTTTAGTTTAGATCAGCTAGTACATCCTAAAAGGCTAGTGTTGTTTTTTTTTTAGGATGCTTAATAACTGTAGATGCAGACTAACATAAATGAGGCTGTTAAGTAAAATCCAGGAAAATGTATTGGTCCTGTATATAACTGGTGTAGTTTTATAAACATAATAGATAAAGTAGGGGATTTCTTCCCACTGTTTGCTCAGCACTCCACCAATCTTCAGTTTAGAACTTGAGTCAAGATGCACTCAATACTCTTCTTGTTAGCCTTTGGAAACAAGAATCTCTTTTCTTTATTGCTGAGCACATGAAAGAGTTGGTGTTGATTAAGGAGGCCTTTTAAGCTGTGAAAGCCCTAAATGTGCTGTGTCCTTAGTAAGATGAAAAGGAGTTGAAGTTAGCCCGAGTTGTTTCTTACCTTAGCTCCTCCAATGGGAGAACCTCTGGGAGCATGCCTAAGAGAGAGACAAACTAGAAGCCCTTTTTCTCTATGCTAATTTCTCTGCATTTTACTTGTAATTATGCCCCAGCATCCTTCTTTCTCTCTGTCCTTCTCCCCCTCCTTCCTTTCTTCTCTTAACTGCACCCTCCCTTCTTGTCTCCTCTTGCAGATGAAACATTTTCTTGCTTTGCTCCATCTTTGTCACTTTCAAATACCAGCTGCGTCTCTTAGACCTTCCTCTTCTGTTCACTAAAGAGGATTTGATTATATCCATCCTTATTGGAGTAGTTCCTTCTAGATGAAACAAAATACTTTTTTTTGTTTCTTATTTCATAGCTGGAGAGCGAATTGGAAGAACATGCTCCTTTATCGATGTGCTATGGGATGTCTGTTTGAGCCAAAGTGTTTCATGGTGACGTATGTCCCCTTTCTCCTTCTAACATGTCACTTCCCCTCCATCTCAGCGCTGCCATTGCCCATATTTATTTTATCTTGCTAATGTGGGTCACCTCTGTATGGCGGCCATCAGTGAGGAACAGTCAAATAGCTGTGTCTGAAACCTACCTTTGGCATGATTTATGGGCCGGTGTGACGTTCAGCTCTCAGAAGGACCGCCATTGTCCTGCTACAGCTCTCAACTCTCGACGTAGGGGCGCTTTGTCTGCGTTGAGGCAAACCAGACCCCCGTCTTTAAAAAGAATCAAATTATTTCATCATGTTGGAAATGAAAAGGCTGTAATTACTCCTAATTAGACCCTGACTTTTTTCTTTTCTTCTTTCTTTTCCTTCTTTTCCTCTTCGCCTCCTCTCTTTTCTCACTCCGGAGTTTCGGAGGTGAATTCTTTTTCCAGCGGGCCCGAGATTGCTCTAAATCAGAGCCGTTAAGGGGCGGAGAGTGGGAAACAATTTTCTGTTCAATTTGAAATTGATTAATATAGGCTTTTGACAGCCCTTCTGGCTTTGATATTCAGTGAGTGGGGAGGTCTGAAGTGGTGTGATGACACTGTAATGTTTGCGTTAAAGCTCTACCTTAATGGGGCTGGCTCCACAATGTCACGATGTTTCACAAGCCAGGGGAAAAATGAGAAGCAAAACACACCATTTGTGGAGTATTTAAGCATATGTCTGTGTTCCCGTGTGTGTGTGTGTGTGTGTGTGTGTAAAGCCTTAGCGGACCATCTACCTCATCTCGCTGGTTAGAGAGTGTCTGTGCAGTCGTGTAGGGTTTCCCTTCCAATAACACCCCTCCACACCGGAGAGCACCAGTCTAATGGCCGGCTATCATGGAAAATGATTTTCTGCCCGTCAACCATTTAAATGTATCTTTACCACACAAGTCTTGTCGTTTTAGGCGGCACAACAATTTGCTAAGCAAATCCACACACCATTTATCTATCAAGGGGGAGGCTGTCGGTGTGGTTTCGGGAGGTGTGCGTGCGTGTCTGGAGAAAGTTGGGAGGGTGGTGGCTGGTGGAGGAAAAGGAGGAGGAGG
>NW_005187530.1:1116046-1121086 GCF_000239375.1 Pundamilia nyererei | reverse complement strand
TGGTAGTGTGGGGATGGAGGTGTGTGTACTGGGATGGGAGGAGCCTACTGGGCTGTGTAACACAAGCAGATTTGTAATGCACACAAAATACGAAAGTGGCTTACATATATCCATTTTTTTTCATAAATTCTGTCTTCTTACACGGCAAACATAGTAAAGAAGGTAGAGATTCTTGCGCTAAAATTGTTTAAACATAACAATAGCACGGCCTGAAAATAAGACAATTGGTAAAAGGTTTTACTTTTTTAGCTAACATTATTAATTACTGAAATTCATCATTTGAAATTTTTTTTTCTTTATTTCATTATTAAAAAATGTAAATGCATAATCATATATAACAGGGGAAAGCAGAATATATGTGTGATGCTAAAACCATCAGTCTCTTAAATCAAAGAAAAAAACATCAGTTTTCTGTTGCTTGACTTGTCAACTTGCTCTACTCTTTCTTTTTTTTCTTTTTTTTTACAGCTCCTAAGAACCATAATAAACGTATGATCTCTAACCCTAAAATGTAAGCTCAAGACAAAACTGTGGAAAATAAAGGTCAACATTTAAACCGTGACTGACATACCTACATACACGCAGAACTACCCACCAGTCCACCCAGTACTCCCAAACAAATCATAGCATTTATTCAGCCGGACATTAACTTGTTCAGGTTGGCATGAGAGCTCAAGGGCACAACAACAACAACAACAACAACAACAGCAGCAGCAGCAGCAGCACCCGTTAACTCCACCCACATTTCCTGCATAAGTCAAATACTTGGGAGAGAGGGAGAAAGGGGGAAAAAGACTGTGAAGGGGGCGGTCAAACAGAACGGTGATGCGTCTTGTTTGTCAGCAGCCGAGTGCAAGGAAATGTGACAGAGCGCTGGAGGAGGTTTCCAAATCCATTTCCTGCTCTTGTCCGTCCACATCAGCCGCCGCCAACGGATCTGCTGGTTCTTATTGTGTTCTATTATGGAGGGGCGGAGGATGTGGATGTGGAGGGAGAGGAGGGGTGTGCTGGTGCACACATGCCTAAAAATGATGCGTCTCCTTTGATCTGTTCCAGTGTGAGCCACATGAACAGCACCGCCGCAAGGCGCACGCACGCACGTACGCACGTACGCACGCACACACACACACACACACACACAGCCCTGCAGTTTGGCCCTTTGCACTTTTTATAGCCCTGCTCAGTGTGTGTGTGTGTGTGTGTGTGTGTGTGTGTGTGTGTGTGTGTGTGAGTGTGTGTGTGTGTGTGTGTGTGAGAGGGTGTGTGTGTGTGGTTGGTTTTGACTTACTCCGGCATCTTGGTTTTTCTTTTCTTTTTTTTTTTTCGTCCACATGATTTTTTTCTCAGATACATTTGTAGGCTCACTGTAATATGAGCCAGTGTTTGAGGTACAGTGCTTATTAGTTTCTTATCTCAGCTAATTACCCATTAAATAACCACATGCGCGCACACACACACATACACACTCACACACTCCTGTTACTGGATAATTAGCAACCGGACAATTATGAATATGCATTTCCCACTGCTTAATACGCAGAAATATGAATATATCCATTCTAATTTTCTCAATTGACTTGTCATGCTTTTCATGAGGCTGATAAAGACTATTGTGGGTTTCTTCACCACAATCTGGGGATCGGAGCTTTGCTAACTAGACTGCATGTTATGGCTTCTTTTCTGAGTGAGTGAGGTATGAACAGTTACTGCGGTATTCCATGCATAGTCGGTTTGATACTTCATTAGCAGCAATTGATGCTGGTGGCCTGCAGGCGACCTCGAGAGTTGGTCCAGCAGCTGCAGCTGTGAGGTCTAATTCAGCCCTCAGTGGGGCTCTCTCAGTGCTGTGCTCTTATTGATGCTTATTTCCCATTTGTTTTTGCACATCTCCATACATTCACTTCAAGCTCAGAATTTTAAACAAGGACTTAATAAACTTTTCAATTTTTGATTCATGCATTGCTGCAGGACTGGACAGTCTGTTCTCGTTTCTCTTCGTTAGCAGCGCTGCACGCTTTGTTGTTTTCGCTGTGCCTATCCTCTCTGGCCTGTTGTGCGGAGAGGACGCTCGGAGCGGTGTGTGTCACATCAGGTGCGTCAGGATGCCCATTGGCTACCAGCCGCCGACTACAGCCATCCCGACCAATCAGCTGTCGGCGAGCTGACCTTTTCACTGCTGCCCTGACCCTGATGGGAGGTGAAGTATGTGGCTGGTAGCAGTCAGTACTGGCACAGCGGGATGAGGAGGAGGAGGAGGAGGAAAAGGACCAGGCCTCAGGGCGAGAGATTTTCTTGGCTAGTCACTCCTGTTCCTGTCCTCCTTCCTGCTCTCAACTCCTCTTTGGCTGGAGTCATGTCAGGCTTTCTTGGCCGGTGTACACCATGTTTCACATTCGAAGACCAACTCTCGGCTCTTGTTACAAAGTCAGAAGTAGAAGAGTGTAATCACATGAGATGCGTTGTGGCTTGTCCATTGTGCTGCGCGTGTACGTGTGTGTGTGTTTTTGTGTTTATTTGAAACGGCGACTCGTCCCATTTCCCACTAGTCTATTTTGTCGTCTCAGAGGTGCTTAGCAACAATCTGTCCTCCCGAACGAGAAAACAAAAATCAGAGGATGCTCGAAAATCCTCTGAAATGCAGTAATGAATATTTTAGACATAAAGGACCACTCTCCCAGCCTCCATTTGCCTGGCTCAGTCCTCCAAACAGCCCTTTTAAAGTCAAGTGATGGGGGTTAAGTTAATTATGCACATTAGGGCCAGCCTCCCTCCCTGGCTCTCTCAGTCTGTGTGTACGTGTGTGTGTGTTTGTACATGTGTGTGTACACGTGTGTGTGTGTGTGTGTGTGCGCGCTTGCACGTCCACAGGGCTGCAGCAGTGGCTTGGGATGCCAAATCTCTGCCTTTAATTAAACACAGATGCATGGAAGGAGAGACTGTCTGTCACACACACTTTTACCCGCAGCTGCATGCATGCAGACATGCATGGACAAATACACGAGTGAAGAAGATGAAAGGGCGTAACAGACTCGGTGTACGAGTGTGTGTATGTGTGTGTCTGTGTGTAAGCGGAAACAACTGCTTTCCATCTCTGCTCTGCAGCAGGATAAATATCTTAATCTAAATTAAGCTTGAAAATGATTGGCTTTCAAAGGTGCAGCAAAGTTGAATATTTAAATGTGTGTGCCTGTTTGCCGTGTAGTGTGTAAGTCACTGTAGCTATCTTGTTAGTTATCCATATATTCCTTTTTTTTTATTGTTGTCAATACGTTTTTCTTTTCTCATTTCCATACTGTTGATCTTCTCACTTGTTTACTTGTTACTTTTGCACATCATCCAGATTTCTGTTTCATTGTTCTGACGGCATTCGATCTTCCCTCACCCGACAGCTGATTGACGTAATCAATTTGCAAAGCGCAGAGGAAGCCAGTGTTTCTCACTGACAAGCCTTTGATAAAAAAAAACGTCAAGACCAAAAACAGTCAAACAGAGCAGACAGAGTCCAGTCGCTCAAAGCAGCTCAGAGTTTTTAATTATTTTCATGTCTAAAACCATAATTGAATTGCCATAATACAGGCTTTGAGTGATCATAGTAACTACGGAACACAAGCATGTTTCTAATAACATTTACTTTAGTGCTCTCTGGCTTAAGCATAGTGTTGAGGTAATTGTATTAACATTTTATTCTACTTTGTTTACTCTTCTTTTACATTTATCTGACAAATCTTATTACTAGCTGCAGATCAATGTTTTAAACAGAAAACCCCAAATGCTGGGTCTTAAAATTCTACACTGTATATTGAAAGTAAATTGAATGGACGTTTTCATATATACATTTTAGTGCGTACGTACTTAAATTTACTTTGAATTGAGCTCAGCTCAGCTGAATTTAATCCAGTTCAACCAGCTGCACCATTAAACTGTGATAATATGTTTGTGTTTAAATGAAGGTGCTGCATGTTTTTTCTTTATGAATGAGTATTGCAAAAAATATATAATGGGGTGTTTTACACTTACATCTAACTTGCATCTCATAAATTTTCATTTTCACAATTTTAAATGTGGTTTTAAGACTTGTAAATATTATTTACTTTTTTGTCTGATTGTGTGTATGTATGTATTTATATATGTGTATATATATATATATATTCCTGCTTCATCACATATACGATTTAATTTAGTCTAATTGCTGATCCTGCACAGTGCTTTTCATGTAGAAGGAGGGCGCTTGCTCTCCTTGAAAGCCTTAAATTCCGAACCTCTTTCTGTCCTCTTTGTCTCTCGGTCTCTCCCATGCCGCAGCAACTGTCTCATTTTTCATTAGAGGATTGCCCCATTATTTCATTTCTTGTGATAAAATGACAAAAGATTACTCTCGAGAAATACTAAATACAGAGCCGGACCGATGGGATCTCCCCTCATATGTAACACCGCCGCGCTATGGCTGAAGGCTTCATATTTCCTATTTCTCTCTCTATTATATATATCTGGCAGAGTTGTAGATACAAGGACTTGGTGTGTATGTGTGCGTTCGTGTGTGTGTTGTGTTATATTCTAGGTTTCCAATCTGATCAGACACCACTGGCTGGTCAGCAGACATTGCTGCTTCTTAGTCTCCTTTTTAAAAAAAAAATAAAATAAAAATAAGAAAGGCTTATTTTAGCGGGAAAAATTGAGGAAAATTAGTTGTACCACTGACAGAAATGTCAGCAAGTTAGGGGCAGAATAACTTCTCTCACAGAGTGAAAGAAGAGGAGGGCAAACGCAGCAAACAGGCCACAGATGGCTAACTGGGAATTAGAAAACAAAACAAAATGGAAAGCATAATAAATAAATAAACAGTAACTGCACCATATCTTTATCTAAGATGATTCATATTTTATTTCAAAACAGTGCCCACATTGGTCACATTTTTCAGTAGTGGATAATAGAAAATGTAAAGATACGGGCGGTGAAATATGAGTCGGCTTGGGAAGGTAAGAATGAGAAAAGATTAGCTTGAGATTAGAATAAGAGAGATGGAGGAGGGCAAAGAGTCTT
>NW_005187530.1:1110188-1115964 GCF_000239375.1 Pundamilia nyererei | reverse complement strand
GTGTGTGTGAGAGAAGAATGATCTTATACACTCCCACCCCACTTTGTTTTCTGCCTACCTCCACACCGGTAGAGATTGGACATCCTTGACTGACCTATTCAGCCGCACTTCCACCTGCCCACGCGTAGATTTTATTGTCTCCGAGTTATCAATCTTTGACCTCCTCTCATAACCTAAAGTCAGACGTACGCCACCTGATGTATCAGAATATTTGCGAAATTCTCGTTTGCACAGTCTAATTTTCATGCCTTACAAACTAATAAGCATATGTTTGTTTTAAGATACTGACACCTTTGGTTTTTTTGCATATTCATTTGCCTGTTTGTATCAAATAACCCACCTCGAGCTGAGCTCCCGCTGTTGTTTATTCAGTGAAGCTGTTTTTCTCGACTTTCCCGCTGCAAGTCCTTCAATAGTTCAGAGACTAGCAAACCGTCCCCTGAGTGGCCCTCTGTCTTTAATTTAACAAGATACCCACCAAGGAGACTTGTTTTTGGCTGCTCCCCTCCATCCTGAGATTCATTAAGGCCGGCCCACGGTGAGGGAGACCCAGCCAGGCATTAGCATAACCTCTGCAGAGCGACACAAGGAGCCCTGGGTCAGTGGAAACTTCCAGATCAAATGCTCCCAGTTACCTCCAGACTTGGACTCTGTTTAACCACCAGTAAGAACCAGTAGCCCTGGGGATATGTTACTGGGCTAAAACCAACATTAGCAACAGGCACACCCATTTCCTTTTATATTTATACCTCTTGTACTCTGCGCTCTGTTTTTTAGCAACTTAAACCTCACTCCTTTTATTATTTGTTATTGATCCCTAGGCAGGAGGGACTCAGTTAGCATTTGCAGTTTTGAATGCATTTCTTTTATTATTATTATTATTATTTTAAATTTATTTACATTTAATTATATTTATTTATTGTTTTAGTTATCCTGAGTGGGTGATTGCAGTGTTCACATCCCTGGTAAGAAAAGCTGCACAGGTGCTTTGAAAGGCTAGGATCACCAGTTTCAAAGTGTTTTTATAAAGAATGTTTTGTTAACAGGTAATGTTAATATATTATTTAATATATTGTTTAATGCACAATTCTCATTTATCCACCTTTTTTTTGTTATTGTTATCAGTGTATGTTTGTCTTTATTGACACATGCATTGGCTATGTGTAGAATTATGCACTGGCGTGTTTTCAAGGATTTACAAAGATTTTTTGAAAGCAAGGGGAAGGTGATGTCTGTGAAGGTGACTCAATATGATATGTGTAAGCACACAAAAAATGTACTCCTGTGTTTTCCTCATTAACACAGAGCGCTGACCTCGTGTTTGCGACAATAACACCAGAATTTTTGTTTTTCGTGTTCATCATTCTGTCGGTGTTTCTGAGCACACACTCTCAAGATCCGAAAGGGTGTGTCATCAGAGTGTAATGTTCTGGTGACATTACATGTGGAAAGGTCATTTCAGTCTTACAGCTGCTGTCAGTATGTAATGCACTAGACAGCAGTTTGGATCCGATATCATAAAAAAGCCATTAGACATTACTTTGTGTTCATATAAAAGGCTCTCTGTTGTTTTTATCATTGTGGTATGAAGTGTCCTTTTCGCAGCGCTGCTCTGATGGCATCTGCTTTGCTTTAGAGAAGAGCTGAGCGATTCACAGTGACGGACGTGGTCGGCTCATCACGCAGGGCTGATTTACTTTAAGTTCGGCTGCGTTTGTGTTGCTTCAGATGTGTCACGGGATCACGTTGACGTTGCTATAGCATGCTGTTGTTTTGTTTTGGGCACTAAGAAAGTAAAGCACTGGGATAAGGCATGACGAATAATGCTCTCTGACAGACAGGGCCTGTTGTTGGTGGACATAGCTGGCACAGGCTGTGACTGCTGTGTGTGTGTGTGTGTGTGTGTGTGTGTGTGTGTGTGTGTGTGTGTGTGTGTGTGTGTGTGTGTGTGTGTGAGGCCATAAGTTAGTTACATGAAAAGAAATGGAATACAGGCTTTCCATGGAATTTCTCCCCTGATTGTTTTCCGCCACTCTCATAAAGCTGTTTAACAGAGACATTGAAAGCACTTCAGCAGCTACTTGGATTTACATGGATTAAATTGCCTTGTGTAAATGAGATTACTCTTACCTTGTGTTTACATTTTTCCATGCCAGCTATGGCCAGAGGCCTTAAGTCTTTCAGCTTATGTGTCTGTCCCATTCTTGTGAATGTAACGTCCCGAATGAGGGTTGTTTTCTTAGAACAAGGCACAAATTAATTAATTATGAGAAAACAGAACTGACTAATGGGATAAATTGATAAAGTTTTGGCATTTTTATATACACAAGGTTATTCTATGACAAATTAAGAATATAAAAGCCCTGGAGTTGAACACAAGTGTTGAAGCTGCTGGATTTTCACTAGAACTCTCAATATGAGGCCCAAAGAGATGTGAGTGCAAATGAAGGAGGCCATCAGTAGGCTGAAAAATCCCAAACCAAATAAAGTTACCAGCTTATAGCATAAGCTTTTGGAGAGGATACATTAACAAGATGTCACAGAACTAAAGGGCACGATGACAGAGTTATTTCTGTGTTTAAGATAAGCAAATTCACAACATCTAACTAAGTCCAGATTACTCTCAAGGAGGCAATGGTGTCATTGTACATGTCTACAATCATGAATGTAAAGACAGAAGCCACTGGTTAAACTCAAGAACAGGAACACCAGATTAGACTTGGCCAGAAAATATTTATAAGAGCTTGCACAGTTCAGGAAAAAAAAACAAATCTTTGGACAGATGAAACCAAAGTTAACTTGCACCAGAATGATGGGAAGAGAAAAGTATGGAGAAGGAAAGAAACAGCTCATGATCCGAAGCATAGCACACTTTCTGTCAAACATGATTGAGGCAGTGTTGTAGCAATGTGAATGTGTGGCTTGCCAATGGAACTGGGTCAGTAGTGCTGATTAATAATGTGACTTCTGATAAAAGTAGCAGGATGAATTGTGAAGTGTACAGGGCTATACTCTCTGCCCAAATTCAGTGCTGCAGAGCCGATCAGAAACCTTTTGCCAGAAGCTGACATAGTCAGCATTAACCTAGCATCTTTTTCATTAATGTGCCAAAGCAGCAAAGACATGGGATATTCTTCAGTCGCCAAGTCAGTCACCTGATCTCAACCTAACAGAGCATCTCACCTAGTCGACTATTAAATACATGACTGAAAGAAAGACCCACAAACAAGTAGCATCTTAGAGTAGCTGCAGTAAATGCCTAGCAGAACGAGGGAGGAAATACAGAATTTGGTGATGCCCGTGAATTCTAGACGTCAGGCTAGAGCCCATCCCAGCTGTTATAGGGCGAGAGGCAGGGTACACCCTGGACAGTTTGCCAGTCTTTCACAGCCAGGGAACACAGAGAGAGACAACCATTCGTGCTCATACACCTACGGCCAAATTAGAATGACCAATTAACCTAACACACGCATGTTTGTGGACTGTGGGAGGAAGCCTGATTAACCAGAGAACCCACGCAGACACGGGGAGACCATGCAAGCTCCACACAGCAATGCTCCATCCTGAATTTGACCCAGAACCTTCTTGCTGGGAGGCAGCAGTGCTCGCCACCACACCACCGTGTTGCCCTAAATGAAGATTAACTTGATTTTAAAAAACCTGCAACTAAAAACGTGAATGATGAATAAACATTTTGGGGGAAATTGGTTGAATTCTTGCAATTAAATGAATTTGCTTTTTTCCCCACTTTCTTTTGTTAATTTATATGCCTAATTTTTTAATGCGATTGTTCATGTTATATTTATAATACCAATGCGTAAAAAAACACTTATAATTTGGAACAACTTTTGCACTTACCAGATGGAACAAGTGTTCATGTAATGAATCTACATAGTTAATAGCTAAAGACCGATGAAGCCATGTTAAAGTATCAACAAATGCCATGAACAGGTGCAGTTGTTTTCTTGAGCCGTTACCATCTCTGGCTAAATCACAGTTTTGAGTCCAGTAAAAGAGCCAGTGAGAGACCTCCCTCTCAACAACTGCTGTTCTGTCACATGACCAAACCAAATGAGAAATCCCTCTAGGCTCGCCAACCACTTGTGTAGCAACTAGGTGTAAATAAGTCTTTAGTTATCATACCGCCCTTGCAGCCACAGTGAGTCTGTTTGAAAGCCCTCAACCGATTCTGTTTTGAGAGTGAGAAACTGCATCTTCCTACGACAGTCCTTACAGATGCTGAAGAGTTGTTTATCTAGTTAACACATGCCAGTTGACGTTTGGAGAAAAAAACCCCAACAACAAAAAAAGCCCTGTCTAATTACAGGCAGGAAAGACAGGAGTCATTGTCATCTGTCTCATAATGAGGAATCATGAAGGCTTCTTATTTTTCTCTAGTGCCATTTGATATTTCACTGTGTCTACAAATGAACAGGGGACAAGTTTCCATATTTTAAGGCAGTGGTGTAAACAGGGTTGCTTGGCTTTTTTTCCCCTTTTTTTCCTGTTACATGCACTGTCAATTACCCGGTGGCGTTGCAGATACAGCAGAGCGCCGGCTGGCTGACTAGGTGGCTGACTGGCTTGTCTCTTGGAAACCTCTGAAATATGATTTACATTGAGAGCATGTTGTAGCAAACCCTATCCCACAGTATGCATATTCCCCCCATTGTTTGTGACAGTTGGTTGTACCTGCGCTGGAGGGGAGGGGTGAGGGTGGGGGGTGCCAAGTAGGCATGCAACTTTGCATTTCAGTGGCTGAGCTCAGGGTCAGGAGCACATCTGGTTGACTAAGGGGGGGAGGGGGTTCAGATTGTGTGTGTGTGTGTGTTTCAGATTTCGTAACTTCCATACACACAAGCCACACTCGCACATTCAGAGCTCACTTGTTGCTGTGCAGCCGGAGCCTGTGTGCATAAAGCAGCAGCAGCAGCACACTAACAGCAAAACCCGGCACACCGGTGCACTCCTACACAAACAAACAAACACACCTGCTGCTCCTGGCAAGTCGCTCTGACAATCAGCCGAAGGAGGGAAGGCAAACAAAACAAACAGTTTAATTTACATGACAGTAGCCTGCTTTACATTAGCATGCCGTGGCAATGATAGAGTGAAGCTCTGCTGGAAACAGCAGGTAATGAAAAGTGATGGTCCTATTTGTGGTATACTGTAAGTACAGGAATGGGAAGCTCGAGCAGTCAGAACTAATAGCGTGTACTGTGCCACATATCTCCCAGACTGCTCTTTTTTTTTTTTTTTTGCTGTGTTGTTTTTGGAGGAAAAAAGTCTACTGGTCCTACTAATTTTTTCAGCATAAATATAAGCAATTTGTGTTGGGGAAGAATTGAAGATGTGCACATGTGTTAAGAAGGCCGCGATTTTTTTATTTTATTTTACTTTTTTACATTTTTTTTCTCCAGATATTGCTTTCCATTCCTCACAAACTTTCCTTGCTTCAGACACAACATGAAATGTTTACGCAGTTCATGTGCAATTTTAACGAGCAATTAACTTCATCAATGAATAAGTAAACAGTTTTTGGGCCGGTTTGTAATTGCACGGAGTGGTATTTGTGTCTTGAGACTACTGTTTTTTTACATTGTAAGCTTTATTTCTGTGGGCATGTGTGTAAAGTGTGTGTGTGAGAGTAGTTTGTGGGTAGCTTTGGTTTATGCGTGTGTAAATGTATCGTGTTTGTGTTTCTTGTAGATGATAGGATACACTCATTGTGCCATGTGTTTGTAGGAATGCTATTTATATATGTCTGTACATGATT
>NW_005187530.1:1107371-1110151 GCF_000239375.1 Pundamilia nyererei | reverse complement strand
GTGTGTGTGTGTGTGTGTGTGTGTGTGTGTGTGTGTGTGTGTACTGGCTCCAGCGGTCTGCTTCTCATGTAAAGAGATAGCATCTTCCCACAACAGATCAATAAGGGAATATTTCTAGAATCCCTGCCTCTGTCTCAGATTTAACCAAACTGTGTGTGTCTGCTCATGCAAAAAAATAAAGAACTAAATAAAAATAAATAAATGAAAAAAAATGTGAAGAATACTCTGGCTGACAACCTCACTTGCGTCCTGGTGGTTAGGTTGAACTTTGCTGCCCTTATTGAATCTATTGGCATATTATCAGACAGAAAAGGGGCGTAGGGGCGTTTTGTTTCGTCGGTGACGTCTTTTAGAGCTGTGCTTCCCGTTGGTTTGTGACCCGTTCATCAGTCAGTCTATTCCTGCGATCAGCCCCGGCAGCTCACATATTTGGCAGAACCGCGCGTCCTCTCTAGAAAGATGCGCTAAATATTGACAAACATGTGGGTACATCTCTGTCTTACTCAGACATTCTCCACCACCGCCCCCACTCTTCACCTAGTTCGTGTTCAGTTGCTGTAAATTGTCCTAAAGGGACACAGACACACATGATTTATGGTGCCAGATATGATTAAATCCCATGTATTTTTGCACAGTGCACACATTTTTTTTTTTTTTGTGCATGCGGTGCCTTAAGAGGGAGCCAGTGGTCATTAACGACTGAACATACAGCATGTTTCCTACTTATTAAAGACCTTCATGATTCGTCCACCCTGACTGTCGTGGCGGCAGCGTCTTGGCAACCGAGAACGACCTGCTCCGACTGAAAGTAAAAATATTTATCTAGGAATGTATGTTATGTCTGCAGAAGGCTTGCGTGTGTGGGGAAAAAGCAGTATGGAATTGACTTCGGCATTTTCTGGGAAATTAGAGCCCTGACTGACTGGGTGATGGACTGAACGGTTTTCTAGAGCTATAGCTATTCAGCCTGTCCTTTACAGGGTCATAAGCAGGTTATTGACAGCATATTAGCAGAAAGAGATGAAGGGAAAATATCACTGTATGATAATATACTTGGATCATCTAGACAGCCTTTTAAAGTTTAATTTTTCATTGCAGCATTTTTTATATTGGTCGATTTTAGGGGTTACACTGATGTTACAACAACATTTGGGCAATACTTTGTATGGGTAACACAGATATTACGGTAAATATTTATTTGAACATTTATGTCACTGCACAATGAATTTGCTGGCAATAAAATTGTGTAAAATTAACTTAAGAAAAAGAAAAAGACAAATCAACCCCTGTAAATGCCACCCTGTGTGTCGGTCAGCAAGGCCGACAGTGGCTGATACTGATGTTTGACTTTTCATCACATACAACCAGAGCCCAAGGCGTTGTCCTGAAATATCAGTCGCCAAACCAAAGGCAAAGGAAAGGCAACAAACTGGCAACAGCTTGAAAAAATGTCCCACAACTGCTACGCATGTGATCCCACTTTGGTGGGTGATGTTTGTCACAGAGGCCCAGCTGTGTTTTTTTTGGGCGGGGGTTGCATCTTGTGGTTCATCTCAGCGGCGCTGCTATAATGAATTGGCCAAAGCTCTGTGCATGCAGTCCATGCAGCATGCCATGTGTTTAATTCACCACCTGTATCTTTTGACCTGTTTACTTTTGCTCAAGAGAGTAACCAGACCTGTTGGTATGTGTGCCCACACTCTTTATGTCTTGCAGAGGTTTGGACACTAACAGTTCAAGGTTATTCTGCAGTTCAGCACAGTCACAGATAATTGTCAATAAAATTGATCTTTGTGATTTTTTTTTTTTTTCCTTCCACTCGCCTCATATTTTTCCTCCTCCCCTCCCCTAGACACTTCCCTTCACTCCCTCACTCCACTCTCCTTTGGCTGTGTCCTTCTCTTTCATCTTAAGCCACATAAGTCTGCTTCGACTGCCAAGAGCAACCAGTATCACTGCTTGCTTTTTTTTTTATAGTTTTTTTCCTCCTCCTCTTATGTTCTTCTCACAGTGCACTGAAGCCATGTCGCAATTTCTCAGTGAGTTTTGATGCCTGGATGTCTCCTGTCTGGGTCCATCTCGTCTGAGCCGCAGCGCTGGCCCTATGCGATCTGAACTGCGCTGCCTCGCTGCAGGTCAGCCTTCACGGCCGATTAGTGTCGAAGCGCCACTTTGGTCACAAGTTGTCGGGAGCGCTTATCGTGAAGATCAACAGCGATCATTCTCGCTGCTGCGCGCTTTCTCCCTCTCTTCCTCTGTCTGAGTCCTCTACATCGACTCCCTCTTTCTCTCTTCTTTCTGTTTTCTGCCCTCTCCCCTTTTGACATTACTTCCCTTCCCGCCCTTCATGGTTTCCCCCTCAAATCATCATATTTTCATCTCTATGTTATTATTGTCATCCTTCTTTTCTCCCACCTTTCAGTGTGTTTGTTTTTTTCCCTTGCAGTCCCTTTTCTCATATTATTGAGATCAACTAAAATATGAAATCATGAAAAAGGAGCTAAGATAGTACAACTAAACCTAACCTTTGGTGTTGATTCGAGTCTGTGGTAACCTGCTGCTATAATCTCTTCATTTGTAACATCTGTGTAAGGGCTACAGGGGAATGAAACAATGTGCCATTTACTGTGGTAATGGGTTATACAAACTGTTTTCATATTCATTTGGTTCAGTTTAATGTAATCTATATATAATTTGGCCACGCCTTCTTTTGTGCACAACTGTTAGTTTACATTTGAGCGCAGCGAAGACCTCTTGTTTGGTTTTTACTAATCAAAGAA
>NW_005187530.1:1097427-1106717 GCF_000239375.1 Pundamilia nyererei | reverse complement strand
CTGCAGTCAGTCGCTCAGTCAGTCACTAACTGCCTCACTGAGGACTCTTTAGTAGGAGTTGACCTACATGTGTTCTGAAAGCTGATACTAAGATCTTTGAATTGATACAATTCTCTTGGCTTTCACCTTCAGCCACCTCTACAAGGAGGGCGAATCATCTGTCGTCTCTCACAGTTTATAATGTCGAGACTCTGCAAAACAAGCCCTGAAGATGGGAACCAATATCTTAAACATAAACTTTTATTTTTCTATCCACATGCAATTTGTCTGGCTTTTAGACCAGATATAGATAGATAGACCGCAGGTCCAGTCTGGCTCGTCGGATGGCTCTGCACAGTGACACAGAGAAACAGGCCACGCTGTTCAGACTTTTGACTGTTTGCTCAGAATTGTGTTGCAACTCGTTACTGCTGGATCACGTCGTGAAAGTCTGAACCTTTAATTTCTTCTGAGCCGGGGATCTAAATAATTGTCAGTTTTAGAGCCTTAATGCTGGCAAAGAGATTACACATGCCATACTTCAGGGAAGTAAAGTGGCACAGTCAAGGAGCCATGCCAGCGCGTTTCATTGATTCACCAGTGTAGCATTTCTTTGCAGTGACGGTAGACTGAATGTGGAAAACAAATGAAACATGCTGATGCAATTGCACGTGTTTCTTGAGCTACCTTACGCATCACTCTTTTGTAAATAGCTGGTTCATTAAGTGGGAATCTTTTCAGAATCGACATTATTATATTTAATGTGGAAGGATTTTTAGTTTGACACCCAATGTTAGTTAAAAAGAAGACAGACAGACAGACAGATAGATAGATAGATAGATAGATAGATAGATTGCACCCCAGTGCACAGCAGGACTAAATATGTGAGAGATTTAATCTGGCCTTGGCGAGTGTACAGCAGTGACAAATGGATGCTCACTGTGAAACCCCCTCATCCAAGAGACAGTATTAGTTTTTGCTTTAATTACCAGCAGCAGTAATGTTTCCTATCCATAACTGTCGGCCTGCTAGAATGCAGCCTGGCAGAAGGGTGAGGGCCTTGTCTTTTCTCTCAGTGGGCCTCCTGTCTCTTCTCCCCCACAATCCGTCTATCCCCCCCCTTCCTCCCCCTCTTCCTTCTACTCCCCCTCCCACCTCCTCTGTGCCCCACCGCATCTTTCATTTCAATATTTCAATATTTATGCCTCATCTCAGAAAGTTCAAAGTCACAGTAAGGAGGCATAACTTTCTCCCGCCTCCCCGCCGACAGCACAAGACCCTGCCCGGTGGACAGAAGAGAGGAAGGGCTAGTGACGGCTGGTGTCCCCTCCTCTCTGCTGGTCACTCGTGACAGCCAGAGAGGGAAGTGGCCAGACAGTTGGACTGTCATCAGTAGGGGTTTTAAAGCCAGTAGTGACAAACCTCTTTAAAATGTTTTCTGCTTTTAAAAAACCAATACATAAATAAAATAACAAGTAATTTAAAATGTGTATACACGTGGAGGAAAAATCAGCCTCACATTATTAGGTTTTTAATACCCTAAATGGATGATATTTAATATGCAAGTTGAAGCTGATGTCAGTCTGTACAGATACAAGGCTGGACACACCTAGTCGATATTAGATTGCACAGCATGTAGCACCTCAAAGGTCCAGGGGCAGCAGTGAGGTCCCATGGGTGCTGCTGTTATCTGTGTCTGAGCCCATGTCAATGTGTGGGTACTTTATTTTTTTTTTGTGGGACTAACTGACCATCTCTTTAGAAAATCCAGAGCCAGTTTTAATAAATAAAGTGCCTGACAAGTCTGTCCTTTGCCATAAAGATCTCCTGACAGGCGCCGTCTGGTAATAGATTAGCCTAATTACAGCGTTGCTGAGTTTAGATCACAACGTCACGTACTCAGCCTGTCGCTCTAATAGCCATTACAGCCAGCACTCTCCACTCCCCTCGTCTTAATGTAAAGTTGTAAAAAAATATATATATAAAAATAAAAGAATCAGAGAGCAAGAAAAAAAAGAAAAGGCCAAAAGGAAAAGGTCGTCCTCATTTGCATGTGAGACTTCATTAGAATATGCGAATATGCTAAGGACCAGAGCTGGGCGCTTTGCATGTGCAGGTGATGAATGGCCAGCGCGTCGCAGAATGGGCTGAGATGGAGGCTTCGTCACCCTCATCTGCATAGCGTGCTTTATTTACTTATTTATTTATTCATTTACTTTTGAGTGCCCGCTCTCTTTGATACATCTCGCGTCTATAGATGGTGACTGAGGAGGCTCGTCCCAATTTACCCCACTCGCTTCCCACACGCTTGTACGCACACTTCAATGAGACAAGGTTTTATTAAGTGGCTGAGTGGGAACCTGGGAGTTTTCACAAAGGCTTTCTTTGCTCTTGAGTGGTGTTGGTGGTGGTGTTGTTTGTGGCTTATTTACCATTGTATCCATTGCAGCATAAACTTCATTAGGCAAGGTATTAGAAAAGGTGGCAATTGGCTGTTTATTGAGCAGCGATTCAACCTGTGGAGCATCAGAAAGTGTTGGCAGTGGGAGGGAGGCCGGCACTCGTTTGAGTGAAACCTTGCAGGGTGTTTTTTGTCGCGGGGGGGGTGGAGGGCAAGTTTCCAGAGAGAAACTCATCTCTTCACTCTTCTCTGTTGCTGGGGCGGCAGATGGTAGGTGTCAAGACAACGGCGGCAACAGCCAAACAAAGACATCCTTTGTGTGTGTGTGTGTGTGCGTGCATGCATACTTTCTGAGAGGTGTAGAAGTGCGCTAGCTTTGAGTAGGAGGCAGCAGCATCTATAATAACACTTGAACGGTGCATTGTGTAAATTCCTAAGCTGCACTCTCGCTCAATCTCCAGAAAGTCCATTGTTTTTATACCATTTGAGAGCGCTGACACCCCACTGAACCTCTGAGGAAATATTCACTCACTTCCAGGTTAGAGAAAGTACTTTTTAATTCTGCCACCCAGAGATGACAGGTGTCACATTTTACATTTCAACTTTCCTTACTCAGAGAAAGAAAAAAAAAAAGTGTGAACTTCCACTTTGAGAAATCTTTCCTCTCCATCAACAGTTCCAGTTCTTTGAGCCTAATAAGTCATTCTTTGATAGGATCGCTGAATATTAGATTAGTACCAGAGCGGTTTATTTTGCTCCTCTGGAGTGTGACCTTAGCTGCCCTTCACAGAGGCGCGAGGATAATGAGAGTGGTAGCTGGCCGACAGACAGTCCTGACATCCCAGCTACGCCCTTCACTCAGCCGGCTGAAGAAAAACGTCAATACAGAGGCCTTATGTTTTATGGATTGTCTGCTTTAGCAAAACTATTGTGAGAGAAACACAACTCTCACTTGTCATGTTGCTTCAGTTCTTTTTAATGTGCGAGACCACTCGCCAGAAACAACAGCGGTCGAAATTAAAGGCTGTCTTCTGTGCATCTTTTCAGTTTTCAGCACCTTCAGCCCTCCCTCCGGCAATTGCTCAGGTGTTCTTTGATTTACTTAAACTTCTTTTGCATCCTTTTTAAAATTTTTTCTTAGGAGCAGTAGTTTGGTCTGGTTTTTGCGGTTTGTTAACATTTGCCTTGCATTTCTGCTAATACAGTGTAAGCGTGTGTCACAAATAAAGTTATTCTGGACCTTTGGCATCGGGATTTCAGTGCGTTTCCTTCTTTTCATATTAAACCATTGTTTCTTCATCCTCTTTTTTTGTACATTTAATTTGTTCTCAGAGGACGTGCAGATGGAGTGTATAAGCAAACAGACTGAATAAATCATCTTTGAGCTTCTTTCCTTTTTTTTTTTTTTATTTCATTGTTGTGGGTGCGGGGGCGTGATACTGGGGCTGCTATTGGTTTTCATCCCCAGGAGGCACAAGGGAGGCTCGCTGTTGTAAATGGACCCTAGTGCAACCCTGTTATCTGCAGCGTAATGTACCCACTGGGGGCCCAGAAAAAGGTCGGGAGGGGCTCATCACAGTTCTTGGTTCATGAAGGAGTCCAGAGGGTTGCAGAGGTGAAAGGGGGTGGCTGGTGTCTCTTCCCTCAATTACACGGTTTAACAGAAGCTGCGACCCTGCTGGGGTGTTTTCCTGTTTATAATGAAGCTAGTCGTAATGGCAGCGGTCACACGATCTGGCTCTCGGACCAAAGAGACAGTTTTTATTTCATCTTTTTCCTTCAGTCAGTCACACCCGTGTATATATAATACCATTGTGCCAAGCTTCAAATAACACATGTTGCCTTTAAGAACCTCTTACATGAATTCTTTCAGTATGTCCTTTAATTGTATCCATGTTAACTGCCGTTCTATCTTTCGGTCCAAACATAAAGTTTTAGCACTGGCGTTTAAAATCTTATCCCGTGTGATGTCTTTTTGCTGTCTTAGCAGTATTATCTACTTTATAAAAATATATTCAGGGTTGTAAAGTAATTTTGCTTAGTGCTAGATTCTGTGCCAAAGCGGGCTTAATATTGAAGAAACACAAACAGACTCTTATTTCACTCCCCACCCTTCACCTCTTCCCCAGCATACACCACACACGCACGCGCACACACACACCTGAAGAGACCATATAAACATAAGGAAACCTGCATTACAAATTACTGCACATCATAGAAATTGTGCAGCAAGCTTTTTAAAATACCAGTGCTGCCAGTGAGGCGCTTTGTAATTTATCCCTTCACGGCTGTTAGCTGCGCAGCGCAACGGTGATTTATTTGGTTTAAGAGAAGTTTTGTTTAGAGAGATAATGAGCAGGACTTCTCTTTAATGATTTAACACGGCGCAGTGGAAAAGAGAGAGAAGGGGGGGGGTGGATAAAAAGCACATATATTTTTCATATCTTTAACTGCACTGCAGAGAGGAAGGGAAGGAAGGAGAGAAAGATGCATTAGCAACAGAAGCTAACAGCCTTTAACAACCGGCGTTTTTTGATTCATTTTGTTTTGTTGTGTAAAATGAGACTTTTTCACCTCCTCCCAGCACAGCGTAATTTTAGTATGTAATGTATTTCATTTAAAATGTGTCTCAGGACATGTTCTGTCTTCGTAGCGGATAGTGCTCGCCGCTTTTGTTTAATCCATAAAAGTGAATCATATTTGTGCTGATGCCACACATGCTATGCCAAGCTTTTAGAAATCTGTTTTGAAAACTGCTCCAAGTTGTCCTGTACCTTGTTCTTTTCTTCTCCATCTCACTTTTCATCTCGACGCCGAATACGGCATTATTCTTTCTTGTTCAGCATTTTCAAGTTTCTTCTCTCGCTCAGGATTTAAATCCCAAATTAAAGGAGTTAATTAGAAAATATAATGAAGCTGAGTAGCATAATATGCAAACAGTGCTATGACGCTCAGAGCTGGGGGCTCTGTTAACGCCGAAACTGCCATCGGCGCATAGCGATGATGATATCAATAATAGATTACTTCATCAATCGCCGTTCTCTTGAAGATGGAAATGCGCTGTTGGGAAGGGACTGAATTTTTATTTTTCATTATTATAATTTTTTTTTTTTCCCCTGCACTTTCTCTCTCCCTTCCTGTAGCTTGAAAATGTCTGTTTCATCTCACATTAGCGTGTGCTCTGCATAAGTGCAGGTGGAACTTGCTCTCCCTCTAAATGATCCTTTAATGGAACAGTGTGCACTGGAGCTGGGAACTCTATGGGGCGCTGCCACTGTCGATGAGAACTTCTCCTCAATCAATCCGTCAAGCCCCATCACCTGCCTCAGCAGATGATCCAAAAAAACCCCTTTGGAGAGGCGAAGTGAGCTTTTTATGTACCTCCCTCTAAAACTAGAGGACGCGCGCGGGCCTGTGCGCACACACGAGCGGCGGCGTCACAAGTGAGAGGTGTCTGTTTCAGTGAGAGCCCCGACGTTGATCTGTCGTCAGAGAAACGCTTTGCCTCTTTTATTTTTATCGGGATCATCTTAGAATAGATCAAGTGCTTGCTTTAGCTCAAAAACACAAAATCAGTCTGGATGCTTTATTTGTTTATTTTTTCCCTCCCTAATATCTGTTACGTTATGGGACGTTTCCATAAGTGCATCTCCTATAAGCCTGAGCAATATTGATGTGAAGTCGCCTCTCGCTTCTGTCAAACAGAGCGACAACACCGCAAACTGCATTTGCCTTTGGTTCTCACCTTAGTTCACGTTCACTCCGACTTATCCAGATACTCCATCATGATTTCTCATATTCCTTTATTTCCCTTCTTTCCCTCCTGTGGCTTTTCTTTTTCCACCCTTCTATCACCATCTATCTCCACATCTGCAAAATTTGACATCACATTTAGTTCTCCCCCATCTACCGCTATGGGCTGACTTGCGGAACATCCATTAAACTCAGCCTGTAAACTCAGCAGAATCCCTCCTTTCTGAGTCCTTATTCTTGATGTCTGCCTGTCTGTCTCTGTGTCAGAAAAGCAAGTCGCTCTCTCTGTCAATAAATGTCTTATCTTCCGATTTCTGGTTCCTGTCTGTTTATCTGTCTGTCTGACATGTCGGCAGCTGTCTCGGCGCTCCAGGGTTGCTGTCAGCCAAGTGTTGGTTTCTGTTCTTCTGTCAGTTCACCTGCCTGTCAAAGCTTCGCAGATTAGACATGTCAACTTACCTCCAGGTTTTCCGCTTCTCCAGGATGGCTTTATAAAAAATAAATAAATAAATAAAATAAACAAGGAAAAAGCACATTGTGTTTACTCTGAAGAGTGAATTAGTTGTGGCGTAGTGGGGTATTTTTTTTTTTTTAACTCCTATGGCTCTTCCTATTTGGTTGTAAGCATAGCATGTGCCTGTAGCATCCTTGAACTAATAGTGTTTAGTTTGTGCAGCATGTCTGCTCCATATGGAGCATTGTCATTAACTGCAATGATGTTTTACATTAAACACATGCATAGTACTGTGTGATGCCATTTGTGTTTGGTGTGTCTGCAGTGATCTGCCATCACAGGTGAAACTCAGCTGATCATGTGGGACTTGGATCTAATAATAATAAATCTTGAACAATAGTTATTTCATAATGAAATGCAGGAAGACCAGCCATCAGAAAGAATTGAGTCTATACTATGAAAACTCCAAAAATGCCTTATGTGTCCGATGGAAAAATACAGCTGCTGCTATTACATTTTGTTTCATGGCGGTAATGTCTTTTTACTCATGAATATACTCTTTTTACATGCAGACGTATCACAGTTATTGTGGTTTGTGTCAATGCGACGTGTAGCTACATTTTTCGGAAGGTGCATGTCAGATTACTCTGTAGGCCATGCTGTTAGGTTATGGCATAGGGTATAGAAGTAGTATGAATCAAGCATTACGCTGTTGGAGTGTGGAGGTATGAGGATGTATTGAAAAGGAGAAACTGAAGATGGAAGTGAGGGGAGATAAAGGAAGCTGAGATGGAGGGAGGAGTGTGCAGAGGGGAGCTACCTGCTGCTGATGGCAGTCAGAGTCAGTGAAGGATGGAGGGCGATCCAGCTGTGACATTAAAGCAGCAGGTGGAGGCCATCATTAGGGCTTGCACAGGAGGCTGGATGAGCCCGCACACACTCATTTCTTTGGGGCCCAGCGGACCACTGCAGAGCCTGTGTGTGTGTTTGTGTGTGTGTGTGAGCTGAACCATAGTGCCATAACTTCAGAGTTCAACCCTACCTCCCGTTTCGTCTTTTCCCCGATGGAACTGCTCTTCCTTGCCGAGGTTTTCGGTGGTTTCGCCCAGTGAGGGTTGAGCAGTTCCTACATCTGGTAGCTCTCGTAATGGCTTTTCAGTTACCTTCTAACCAAGTAAAGTACACGTCTTTGTTTGACTTCAGCTTCATTTTTCACCTCATAGCTTTTCCCATGTTGCGTTCTGTTGTTGCCATGCACAGCAGGCAACAACCTGGATGCTCAAGCATCTTCCCGTTGTTCATTAAAATGTTTTGGAGAAAACTCTGACTTAGAAAACAGATTCTGTCTTCACTTTTTTTGATGCACACGTAGTAACAGTGCGCGAGCTTAGCGATGTAACTTGAATACAGTCACGTCAGTGTTTCTGCAGACTTGTCTGATTATTTGTTGACACTAGTTTCTGTTTGACATTGAATTTGAAGTTATTTCTGACTTAACAGCTGTCCATTACTGCCACTATGAGCACTGGTTCACTTCCCTTGCCTTGCCTCTCTATTAATAGAAAGATGATAATACTCACACGGGTTCTTGACAGTCAAGTCTCACTGTCAAGACCTAATGAAACAAGTTGAAAGCAACTCAAGAAAAAGTTGGAAAACTGTCCTCTGTCCAATCTGGCTCCAACCCACAATGCCTCGTGTACAGCTGTTGGAAACAGGACTGTGTGATTTGGGGGCGGGTGGCCACGGTACGTCTAAGCGGAGATTTGCTTGAGGCCTTTTCTTAGATCTCCCATCCCTTCTAGACCTTTAGATGGGCCTATCCAGGAACACCATTAGGCAAATGAAGTTGTTTGTATCAAATATTGACATGTTATCTCTTCATCGTCAGGCAGCGGGAGGGAAGAAAAAGAGAAAGATTGTAACTGTGGGTAATTGAGCCGTGTCTCCCCTGCTTATCGGTAAAGCTTTGGCACGTCACGGACCTAACGAGCTGTGGCGCGCCGATTAGTCTGAAGGGAAAGTCGAACGTGAAACACCAGCGCCTCGGTTTTTCTTTTTCTTTTTTTTTTCTTTTTTCATATCTGCAATGGATATTATGAGCCTCCCTGGAGGGCAGAGGCACAGCCTTATTAGTTCAATTCATGGGGGGAAGAGAATTGATATGGATGAATGGCATGTTAAAGTATCCCTTTGTTACAATAACCATCAAGGCTGATGGCTTGGGCTGATGATGCAGCCCAAGGCAGCAGGACGACAAGCTGAGGCCTTGACCTGGATGGCAGAGGATGCACACACACCAGGGGCAGGGGGCTGATTACAGACTGCCTTAAACAAATGGATTTGCCCCTTTAACATTTAGATATGGGATCTTTCTGTGTGTAAAAGTGTGTGCGTGTGTATGCATGAGAAATTGGGGACTCGTGGTGTCTTTTTGTGAGCAACGATTGCTATTTGTTTGTTTTTGTATCACTATTTGTGCATATATGTGTGTTTGTTCCCTGCTTCCTTATCAGAGCCATTTATGTGTATTAGATAATCACATGGTGAACAGCTAATTGCGAATTTGTAAGTTTGTGTCTTTGGAATTTTCCATTTGTGTATGGTTATTTAGGTTTGCATGTGTGCTTATTGCACATTTATGCATCTTAAGATCCATTTTTGTGTGTGTGTGTGTGTGTGTGTGTGTGTGTGTGTGTGTGT
>NW_005187530.1:1085706-1096644 GCF_000239375.1 Pundamilia nyererei | reverse complement strand
TGTGTGTGTGTGTGTGTGTGTGTGTGTGTGTGTGTGTGTGTGTGTGTGTGTGTGTGTGTGTGTGTGTGTGTGTCCAGACGTTGGAGGAGCTGGGGTAGAGTGGGGTAGTGACATAATTAGTGAAATGATTATGCTTTTGCTTCATGAGAGACTGAAAGCTTCAAAAAGGTACAAACGGGCTAGCTGAAGAGAAAATAGAATGATGTCCTTGCAAAGAAATGAAAAGTGAAAACATCCATATGAAGAAAAAAGAAATTGGGAGGAGCGAGACTCGGGGGAACCAAGCATGTGCAGCGACAGTGCCGACCACATGACTGTTGGTTCAACTCCCGCTGCCTCTTTTATGTAGCTCCTTCCTCAGCTCTCAGATGTGGTCATTGTCTCTCAGTTGCACAGTAATGGGAAGTGATGGGTGCTAAATGAAAAGGCCAGGGGATGAAAACACTGGTGAAGCTGCTTGGATGTCAGAGTAGTTAGTCTTGTCATCCGTTCATTATGTTTTCAGATTCTGTTTTGGAGACACGGTAAACTCAGGGCGCTCGACAAAGTCAGGACATTGTGGTCACTGTCAGACGACAGCACCCTGGTATGTTTGAGTGTGTATGCGTGCTACTGCAAGTACTGCAGATACACAAGCTTATAAATCCTCGCATATGTGTACACATTTGTACCACACATTTATGTACAGCATTTTGAACAGTTCACCTACAGCAGTACTTATTTACCCAAACCTGTTTATTATCAAAAACGACATATGTAAGAGAAGGATGGGTTCATGTTGTCTTGCAGTTATTTAAAACAGTTGGAAAACATAAGACAAGCAAAAGACAATCCCTCATAATAAAGGGAAAAATAGATTACCAAAACAAAGACTTTGCGAGGACATCATTCTACATAACTATTATGTTTCAGTTGAGATATTATTTTTAGGACACTTCTGTCTTACTTCTGTGGTGTTTTTTAGCCTTTAATGAGAGAGGGCAGTGGAAGGAAGACGGGAAAGGAGGGCGAGAGAGAGCAGGGAAGACACGTAGTAAGTGGCCTCACAATGGCCCAGTAGTTTAGTTTAAATCTGCACATCAGAAATAACATTTCACAGTGAATACTATGTGAACTGTGAACATTTAAAACTTGTTGCGCCTCTGGCAACACATAGTACTAAAGCCTTTAATGTTAAAACTGACAGTTAGAAAATGCACACAACAGGATTTGCTAGAATTCTTTTTTATTAAGTTCAGTACACCAGAGTCAGTGGTCTGACACATGGACACTGTTAGAGTGTCAAGAAAAGGTTTCTTAGCACAGTCTACTATTTTATACGCTCATTCTTATATAGCGCTTTTCTACTCTCCCGGAGTACTCAAAGTGCTCTGTACAACATGCCACATTTACCCAATCACTTTTTTCTAAGCTTTTTAGTGCTTCCTGACTAACATTCATACTCCACTGGATGCCTCGAAGAGCAACTTGGGCTTAGTATCTTGCCCAAGGATACTTGGCATGCAGACTGGAGGAGCCAGGGATCGAACCACTAACTTTCCGATCAGTAGATGTAGATGACGTGTTCTACCTCCTGAGCTACAGCCACAAGTATAGTTGTCGGTTTGATTCGGCATGGAAAGGCAATGAAAAACTCCCTTTTTTTTTTAATGCCATGCTACCTGCAGTGGTGACCCCTTGTGAATAAGGGAGTAGCTAGCTAGACGATAAGATGATAAAAACAAAGAAAAGAACAGGGTGACAGGAGTGGCATCCCTTCTCTGTAAACTCTTGAGATGGTTTTGTGGGGAAAATCCCAGTGGATCATTAGTTTCTGAAATATCGGCTCGTCTGGCACTACCAACCGTGCCACTCAAATCACTTTTCTTTCCAGTTCTCAGTTTCAGCAGGTCATCTCAACCATAGCTGTATGCCTAAATTCACAGTCACTGGGCATGCGATTGGCTGATTAGATGTTTGTATTAATGAGCAGTTGGAACAGTTGCCAGTGAGTGTATAAAGGTTTCCACGAGTGCTGATTGGTTCGAATGTGTTTTTAAAGTGGCATAAAATTTCGTTAAAACTCCTTTGTTAAAAGTATGGCATTGTGTTTTTCGTGTATTGCAGGTGGGCCTTTGTTATGAAGAAACACCTCAGCACCCATCTGCTGGGAAAACATGGAGTTGGACAGCGTAAAGAGAGGTAAATTAAACACATGCAACAGAATTTTCCACACATCATGCTCAGCTTTCAGTTTGGTAGAAAAATTAATTATTTGGATCGCGTGCAGAACGGTTTCTGCGTGTTCCCAACTTTCGTGCATAACAACCTGTCGGCAAATAAAGAAGTAAACCTTTTTAAAAAGTATTTCTTTACCTGGCTCTCCAAGCATCTGTGTTTTTGAGAAATGAAAGTAAGCGATACAGAAGGCAATTAATTCTAGATGGTGGAGGATGACTGCTACAACCCCGGTGGAGGCCTGCAAGCTTTTAAGCACAAAATTTTCCCACAAGTTAAATTTCAAGTTAAATATAACTTGAGATCCTCCCTTTCCCTAATGAGTTAAATGGCTTTCACTCATTCTGTCTTCCTCGCTCTCTTGCTTGCATCCCTTTCTTCTGTCAAACTTTATCTGGCTCTCTCCCTCATCTTACTTTCTGCTCTCCCTCTTGAATTAGAGATGAATGATGTTTCTTTTACCATTTCTGTCTGTGCACGCGAGTGTGTGTCTCTGTGTATGCGCAATGTCTCCCGCTTGGCCCTGTCTATCAGAAACAGAGCCCTGCTGTCTGCGTGTGTGTGTGTGTGTGTGTGTGTGTGTGTGTGTGTGTGTGTGTGTGTGTGTGTGTGTGTGTGTGTGTGTGTGAGAAAACGAAAGATGAGGAGATGAAGTTGTGAAGCCCCCCCTCCTCCACCCTGACAAGTCAAAATGAGACGTTAAACACCTCTCAATCTGTCAAGCAAGCCGCTAAAATAGAAACAGACCCACTTTTTCATTACTCCGCAACCAAATTGATACTTTTGACAACGTGCAGTATTAGATATGACAAGTGGCTTCAGATATGGAAGTAAGCATCCCGACCAGATGCCTCTCCATCTCTCAGACATTATCATCTAAATTCCTACTGTCAGCTGTTCATCTGGATTAGATGGAAACAAATCCTCATATCCTCAACTGCTTCAAGTCTCTGTTTCATCCACATTTGTTTTTTTTGTTATCGTAACCTTTATTTATCCAAGGTCTGTTGACAGAACTCCATGCTTTTTCTTATGTAACAGTATACATACATATGGCCTCTCAGTTACATACATTTACATATGTGACTCGTCCACTACAACCATGTAGCCTGATGTTTGCCTTACAGGGAACTTGAACCAATTAACGTGGGGTGCAATATCTTTTCTACACTTGCCACATGTCCACTGAGAAATGAATGAAAAACAGGATACAGATACAAAAAGGAGATTCAAGAGTACCACCAGTTTTGCTTTTCTAAAAGGGTTAAATCTTGTTTTTGCTGCGACAGATCAGATGTCTCTCCTGTTTACATTGTCAAACAGCAGTCATATAATTTAACATCTAAAGAAATCATTTTTTTTAAAAAAGGACCAAAGTTAAGAGACATCAAATCAGAGAGTTTTACAATCTACATAAAGAGAAAAGACAGAGGTAACAGGCATGCATGAATAATGTCGGACCATCTGCCGTAACCTGAGGTACTGGTGGACTTGATAGAAAATTCAGAGATGAAAACTGCAGTAGAAAAGATTTTAGTACTGGGGTGGCATTTTCCCAGTAAATGCAAACAATGCTGTAATTCATGCAAGTTTTTCTTCATTTTTAAACAACTTTTGAAAAGGACTTTGCTCAGAAAATTCTTCAGACTTCTCGTTATTTGATCAGAGTAAAGTCTTGATCGCTGTCTAGACTTCTTTTCAAAAACTATACTTTCTCCACAGTAATGGTAACAAGAAGTATCGCCTCTGAAAAATCACTTAAACATTTATTAAATCAATCACATTTGCTTTTTAGCGTCTTGTCTACAAGGCCAACTGTGAAAGCAAAAGAACTATGTCTTGTTGGCCAGACTGGGTAAACTTCATATTTTTTTCCCCATCTTTGCTTTCCTTTCATGTCTCAGTTTATTTCTGATCTTTTTTTATAACATTTATAAAAGGGATCAGAATTTATCATAACTTAAAAGGCAAAGTTTAACATCCAGACTGCGGAAGCAATTGCTGGCCGTGTCCAACTTAAATTCAGCTTTGCTACCACAATAATATTGGACTCATACATGATTTGTAATTTAAAAAGATCACAACAAAAAACAGAAAACTACACCTGATTTAAATATGGAAGATTTTCCTACTAGTTGTTTCCTGTGTGCTTTGGTACCACACAGCTTCAATTTTTAGATTCCCATTCTGACTTGAACTTGTGAGTGGCACAAATTTAAAAGAGAGACCAGCCAGATTTATAAACAGGTGTGTTTTGTGCATGAAACCTGGTATCTTTTTGAGTATACTTCTTGTGTCCCCCACATTAGTGACTTCTTGATAGTTTGAAAAGACTCCTAAAACTCATGAAAGCATCAGCTTTTAGTTCAGGTTTTGAATGTTTGTGATTATTAAGATGAACTTTATATTTAGTTGACCAGCACTAGGCTAATGGTTTATCTATGTCTTACTTTTGCCCCCAAATGCAACAAGGCCCCGTGCTAATTTGTGCTAATGCTTAATTTCAGCTTTTCAAACTGCAGTTTGTGGAGAAGCCGCTAGAGGATGTCTTCAGACACAAGTCAATCCCAATAGACACCAGTGTTAAAATGCCCTACTTTAAAAAGCTTTAAAAAGTATGTTAACAGTCTGATAGTCCCAGAGCTAGCAAAATTTAAGGTTTGTTTGCTTCAACTGAAAGATGTAGCGGCACAGTCAGCTGTATAACAGCCAATAATGGTCGCTTAGGCCTCACTTCTTCTAATTTGAGTCATAAAACTGGACCTCCTGCCCATGTTGGAGCCTTTTGGAGGATTATCAGTGGAGCCAACTGACAAATAACATGACGTGCTGTACAGGACAGGCCAACCACAAAGTTCTTCAGTTTGACATTTGATAGTTCTTCTGTTATTTTGGTATTCTGTCACTTAGCATTGATTAGCAGATATGCACACTGTGGATGCACCTCCACCACGCTAGCTAGTGTTAGCTGACTTAGCACCACCACCCTCTCATCCACTTGTGGCCACTTGTCATGCCAAACACTAACATGGCAGTGACTGGAATAATAATATTGATACTTTTAAATGAGCTGGAGTGTGTTTAGCTTAAGAGATAGGAACAAAAATAACCTACATTTTGCTGAACTCTAAAGTATTATGCCAGATATCATCACATAAGCACACACATAAATTAACATATACTGCACCTATATTAACATATGTGTAGTAAATATTTTAGTTATGTTAATGGGCAAGTGCAAAGAAAGTCTTTACTTCCACTTCTACCAGCAAAAGCTCATTCTTTTATCTCTTATTTTCTCTCATTGTTTGTTGCACTCCTTTTAAATATGTGCAGACGTGCGCACAGCCGCCCTCACACACACATATGTACACACACACACACACACACACACACACACACACACACACACACACACCTACATGCACACTTAGACGGAGGACGGCCACAAGGTTTGTTCTATTTAAACCTGTAAAACACAGTGTCATCATTTTTCTGACAGTCCCGCAGACAGAATTTATCTCATCATTAATTAACCATCATATTTCTAACACAGTGCAGCTTAATTAGCACAAGGTCATTGGGGAGGGCTTTTTAAGTGGAACAAATTTGGGCAAGTGTAAGAGAGGAGGCAGAGGATGGAGGACGGAAGAGGGAGAAGGAGTTGAGAGGAGATAGAAAGAGATGGGATGACAAAGAGACAGGCAGAGAGGGAGAGATGGTTTGGGCTGACCTGACAGTGCTGCCTTGGTGATTGATAACTGCACTGGTTTTGAAAGCCTAGACCTGGAGACGAGGACAGTAGCTGAGGGAGAAAGAAAGACAGGGAGAGGTAAAGGATGGGGACTTGTGCACGTGTGTGTGTGTGTAGGGGTGGGTATCTGAACCAGCAACTGGGGACTAGGGGGGTGGGGGGTGAGAGGCAATGGGGGTTGTTGGGGAGAGCCAATTGCAAACATATGCTGGCTGGCAGGCGGTGGAGAGATGGATTGCAGTGGGACAGTGTCAGAGAGGCAGTTTCATCACCATCTCTACAGCCCTGTTCACCAGGTATTTTTAGAACACTGGGGAGATCTGTTAGTCAAAGGAAGAGAGGAGGAGGAAAAGACCTGAGTAGCCGACGGTTACACCGGGTCCCACTTAGCCAAATCTGTCTGGGATCTCAAACGCCAAGTTGTTTTGCGGGGGTATCTGTGAGGAGGAGTTCTACTGATGTGAATTTTAAGCCTGACATTGCCGACAGTTTTTCGTATCACGCTTCTTGTGAAGTTCAACATCCAATCTGTTTGGCCTCCTTCGGATCAAAGAAATTTGGAAGCTGGCAGTTTCAGTGAAGTGTAGATGGCTTTTCCTGTTTTCTAAATTGTTAATATGAAATTTAAGCTAAACTAAAAGTGTATAATAAGGATTACTACAAATCTTCTTGTCATATGGAGACCACTTTCTTTCCCTGCTTCTGACCCAGGGTTGAAGATGACGGAACAACACAGAAAACCCATACACATGAAAGGAATATGTAGATCTAAATGATTTTTTTCATATGAAGAGTTATAAATAGAAATTATGCCGATACCTCTATGATATTCTCTTTTCCTCTCTCCTCTTTCCTTACCATCACGTCCTACTAATGAATGTGTTGGGCAGCGGTGGGCTAGCAATGGTCAGATCTGACTTAATAATAAACGGCTAATATTAGACGCTTATATTGTTCTAACCCCAGTGGGGAGAAAAAAATGAGGAAGATGAATTGGAGGGGAGGAAGGGTGTGATGACAGACTCCCAACTATCTGACAGGTTCTGGGCGAGAGAGAAAGAGAGAGCGAGATAGAGCCTGAACTGTTATAAAGTGACACAACTAGGTCTTCGTCTCAGTCACACCACTACTCCTCACTGCAGGCATCGAGCGGAGATGAGGGCTTTTTGTCCTTTTATCTGCTCGTATGTTTGCGCTTTCTCAAAGAAATATGCTTAGGAGGACCACGTGTCCTCCTAGTTTTACAATAATCTGGCTGCACGGTGTCTGACTTAATAGCTCGCAGTCATCTCAAAAGGTTTACATTGTAATATTTTGCATTACAGCTCGGGATGATAATAAGAATTTGTTTCTTTTCTTGCGCCCACTTGTAATATCTCACTGAGTTGAGTTATCCGTGTTCCTCAGCCCATTTTCATCTGAATACATAATCTCCTTTATTCGGTTAACGGATGCAGGGTCTGAGCAAGCCTAGTGGGAAAAATTATTGCAAAGTGTCTGAAATGTGTAAAAGTATCCCTGCTGGTTTTGATTTTGATTTGGTTTTACACATCAAAAATGCTCACTCGCAGGAGAACAATAGAGTTATCCTGATTATGAAAGCAGCTAGAATCTGGAGAGGTTGCAGTCATTGGTTTTGAGTGTTTGGTGTTGACTAGTACAGCAAAGACTAACAGCCCCTGAGGAGAAACATGGAGGGACAATCACATTTGAAGTCAGTAATGAATAATGAGCATCACATCTTTTAAGTAACAACCCTGATACTTTATATATGAACAAGTGACTTCATACTGGAAATGATTTCTGTATATATATATACAGAAATCATTTCCAGTATGAAGTCACTTGAAAAATCTTGAAAAATCTTGAAAAATCTTGAAACACACATGTATGTGTGTTTCAAGATTTTTAAGGGAACTTATCTAGGACTGTTTAACACAGTGCGATTTCTTTTCCCTTATTCTTTATTGTTGTTGTATATTACCCTCATAAACTTGGTGAACCTCTCGGTGTGTTCTCTGTTGTTCTGTGGGGTCTGCAAGCACCTTAAATCCACCCTTTAATAACAGGGGAGTGGCTCGAGAGCGTGACAGACAGCATCGACCTTGACTCAACTGCTTGTAATTAGTTCTTTGAAAACAGGGTGCCAAAAGACTACTGACCTGTCTCGCATACCTGTTTTCGTAGGTAATTGTTAAAACGCCTGCCATTTTCACGCTTGTAATAATAAACTCCTTGAACTAATACACTCATCACTCTTGAAACAGCAGTGCTGACAACCCAGAAGAAAGATATATTTGTTTTAAGTAGATGGGGTGGGGTGGTGGGGCTGTAACACATGATACAAGCAGCTGGAGAGAGTGATTTCAGTGTTTTGGGAGATTTCTGATCGCAAGTGCAGTTGCTATTTTTTGTTTCTCCTAGCACTGCTGTATGTCTGTGCCAAATATGCGGGTGGTAAAATCCCTCCGAAGGAAACAGGTGAAAAGGCATGAACAACAATCCAGAAATAGCTAGCATGATGCATGCAGGCCAGGTGTGATGACTAACAAAACGAAGGCAGGGATATTCAGAGCATCCAGCATTACATGACTGCAGCGAGACGTGTGCGGAAAATATGCTATAAATTTATTTGTCCCACTTTTTTTTCTTATTTTTTTGCATTTGTAATCGGTGCATATTCTGATGTGTAGAATAAAATCAGCTGTAAAAATACCACACAGTATCGGAAGTGGACAGCAATTCCATGACGTTATTTTAAGCTTTGAAAATTGCCCTGATGTGTCGGTGAACCACTATTCTACTCTAGATAATGCACTGAAAATATTTTTCTATGTTCACGTGACAGAATTGATACATAATTTGCTGTGCCAGGGGCCAAACTTGGCGAGCAGGCATCTGGCTTCGGGGGTGCTGGGCTCCGGGCTCGCAGCCGCATCCCAGCGTGCCATGCAGTGCGGCCATATTGCCCCTACACAGAGGGCCGAGACGGTCCAGCCTGGAATCGGGGAGCGGGGGCGGAAGAGCCCTGCCTAGAGCCAGCATGGTGGCAATATGGACCGCACGGAGCATGCAGGGGTCAAGTCACACAAAAGCCACGAACCAGTGTGTGTATGTGTGTGCAAGGGCATGTGCGTATTTGTGAGAGGGGGAGGGAAAGGAGAGAGTTAGTGGTGTGATGGGGAGATAAAGAGTAGATAAAGACAACCCCTAATTCATTAGAATAAATCCTTTCCCTTAATTATTGATAATGAATCTGCTCTTTAATCTTTCTCTTTCTTCCTCCCCTTATCTGCCTGTGTCAGCACTTTGCCTCTCTGGTTTGGTGTTGGGTGGTAAGGCCTAGTTTTCAGCCACCCAAGGGCAGCAGTCAATAACATCCTGTGCTGCTAGTTGTGTAAGCAGGAATGTAAAAACAGCATGAAGAAGCATGGAAGAAAAAAACAGCAGCAAGGTCTTAACTTAAAAGTAGTCAAGGATTTTGAAATATTCTTAAGCATCCCCCGGAAAAAAAACCCCAAATCTGCTTTTTCTTCTTCTTTAATAATATGAAAATGGCATAAAAGAATCACAATAGACCAAAATTCAATGCAATGTACTTCTCAGTCCAATTTCAGTGAACTGAAAAAGAAAAGGCTCAATTTTCCCAGAGGTCTGTGCAGTCCACATTTTCCTGGCGAGGTACTGGCAAGGCCTCACCGACCCCCAGATCACCTTTGTGTTTGCTGGCTGCTTGTTTGAACAGCAGCCAGCGGACAGCTCCTCCCTGTTTACCCTACTCAATATTTCATGGAGAATGAACACTCGCAGAATGAGGGATCGCGTTAATATTGCTGTTAAAATTAAGCGATAATTAAAATTTGTTAGTTTAAAAGCCATCGCAGTCTATAAAAGTTTGATTACTGGAAAATTAGGTGCATTAAGTTTTTATGGGTTGGCCTGTGCTATCGCTTGGGAACGATTTTTATGCACTTGTCATGGGCATATGGTGCAGAATTGTGTGTGTACGTGTGTGTGTGTGTTTGTAGGGGTGTGAGAGAGGCATGTTGCTTCTCTGAAAAGCTGACACAGTTTAATGCTAAAATCTCTACCCCTTGTGGTCTTACTCAACATTAGTTAAAGCCCAGTAATGCCAATGCTTGAGAGGCACTGCCGTGACAAAATGCCAATTATAAATTTAAGCTGGTGTCTTCAAGCAGAGCGGTCAGAGGTCGTGCACGCTGTAGCCACTTTATGGGTATCAGTGCTGTTACATCAGCGCTTCTATAGAGGCTGTGTGTTGTTGTTGGTCACTCTAACATCCAGCTCCTTGTCGCAGGGTGCAGCGGGGTCCTATCGACTCCTATTACTAATAATAATTATAGTTAGGAGTCGACAGCTCGTCCAAGAGTTGGAAGCCACTCGTCATGTCAGAGCGGCGTGACCTTGACTTGCAGAATTAATCTGCAGCAGTAGTTCATCTTCTCATAACAACACCTACCTCATCTGGGTAGTGCAGCGCCGAGAGTCCCTCCAACTTTTTAAGTTTTCCTTTCCCTAAGAATGATGTCACCCACTGCTGAAGCCCAAGTGACATTACTCAACCAGACAAGAACAGAGAATGTGCACAGTTCACCTTCGTATTCATTTCACATCCTGTGGCAGAAAACCAGGCAGTTATTCAGTGACACAATTGTGCGGCTAACTGTTGACAGCGGTGGACATTATGCACAGTGGGACAGTGGAAAAACTGGGCTGTTGCCAGCCTGTTTTTCTTCTCTATTGAAACATCAGACTGTCATAGGAGAAACGGATGTTGCCAGGCATCACTAATGAACCAATTAATCAATGAATTAGCTGAGCAGCGATTAAATTAATGTAAGCTGGACGGGCAAGCGGCAGTCGTGGATATATCCTGGGGAAGGTGATTAACACACACACACACACACACACACACACACACACACACACACACACACACACACACA
>NW_005187530.1:1067868-1085686 GCF_000239375.1 Pundamilia nyererei | reverse complement strand
ACACACACACACACACACACACACACACACACACACACACACACACACACAGAACAGGCAGCGATCAACAAGGCCACTATTAAGTTTGACAACTTCCTGAACTTTTCTCTTTTCAGCTAAATATGGAACTGCTTAATTCATTTTATTTTTTATGCGGACTCGAGAATTATTATATTTCCCCTTGTGACTGCACGCTGATGCTATTATGCTGTGAAACATTTTTCAGCAGACATTGCCATTTGTGCTTCAATGTATCATTTGTGTGTTGCTTTTTATCTCTTTTTCTGCCTCCCTATAACATGTTCTAAAGGCTAAGCAACACCTACCAGTACGTCACAGTTAAGCTTAATAATACGTGAATCTCTAAAATCTTAGATTGTCAGATAGATCAGACTTTTACTTAGTGTAAGTAAAATGATAAAATGATACTCAGGTCCTTACTGTAATTCATCAGACTTTTTTTGCTAATCTAAATGCTTAAAGAATTGCTCATGTTTGTATTTTACTACAGATACTCGTGTACCCTGAAAAAATACCTGTTCCACACTCACTGATATAAGGCCTTAATGTACAATAGACTTGATGCAGTTTTGCAGTTTTCCCGTGTGAGCTGTATTTAGATGTTGGGCATCTTATAGGGCATAGTCTGTACCTGTTTATAAAAGATAGGCAAATTCTGAGTCTTAAGAGTAGTGAACACTAGGCAAAGTGTCTGAATCCTGAAATCTTTTTTGGAATGGCGAAGTGACCCTTCATTTGTTTACATTTTGTTTCCAAGGAGCCAGACTTTCTTGTAATTATTTTAAAATGATCTTGAGCTACAGTTTTCCAGGTTTTCTGATGGTCTTTCAAAGTTTGGACATTGGCTGCTTTTTCACTCATTTCAGCCCTGTCCTTATACATCACAACTTTAAGGATAATGGCATCACGGGGGTTAGCATTATTGCCACACAGCAAGAAGGTCCTGAGTTCAATTCCACCATCAGGCTGGGGTCTTTCTGTGTGGTGTTTGCATGTTCTCCTCGTGTTTGCGCGGGTTCTCCAGCTTCCTCCCACAGTCCAAAAACATGCAGTAGTGGGGATAGGTTAATTGGTCAATCTAAATTGCCCATAGGTGTGAATCTGTGAGTGCAAATGGTTGTCTGTCTCTGTGTGTTAGCCCTGCGACAGACTGGCGACCTGTCCTGGGCGTACCCCGCCTCTCGCTTTATGACAGCCAGGTTCCAGCATCTCCCCTGGAAAGGATAAGCGAAAGCGAATGGATGGATGGACATTTTTTTATTAAGTCATTTAACACTAACATATGAATAAAAACAACAAAACAAAATACCTTATTCAAGAGATGATCCAGTGTCGTATCCACACACAACAGACAACTTAGCAAAGAAAGTGAAAGAAATTAAGTTGTATCATTAGGCGCTTTGTTCGTAGCAGACTGTCGCAAAAATACATGATTTGTTCCAATTTCTTTAGCTGAATCTATGAAAAATGCCAACGCTAACGAAGTCTGACGAAATAGTATTTTTGGACCAACAAGGTGATTCCCAAACAACTATTACCCGGCAACTTGGCATATATCAACATAGTGTGCAGTGTGTCCTTAAAATAACTTGAGGAAACAGTCTCAATGGAAGGGTGGCTGTCAAGATGCTATTATTAAGGAAGGAAATGGACAAAAAGCTGATGTGTGCCTAATTACACAAGAGCTGGACTGAAATCAGTGGAAGCTGGTCTTAAGGAGTGATGAAACACTCCTCGTCCTCTTGGTTCAAATTGTCATAAGTTTGAACCAAAAGGATAAGTACAGAGGAGATCAGGGAGGGTACAACAGTGAGTGTCTACAGCCATTTGTAAAACACGGTGGAGGCTCTGTCGTGGTTGATTAAAAAAAAGAAAGAAAAAGCTTTCAAACTTTGATGCACCATGCAGTACCATCTGGAAAGCATCTGATTGGCAGCGGCTCCATTCTTTTGCATATTAATGATCCCAAACACACCGCTAACGCAGTAAAAGCATACATGGAAAGAAAAACACACAATCGAACACTGTCAGTCATGGACTGGCCTCCCCGGAACCTGGACCTCAACATTATTGCAGCAGTGTGTGATCATCTTGATACCAAACAGAACAAAAGTCAGCCAGCATCCAAAGAAGAACTTTGAATCTCCTTCAAGAAAGCTTTCCTAAAAGAGTTGAGGTGTTTTGAAGAATAAAGGTGGTCATACCAAGTATTGACTTTAAAGCATATTAGAACTCTACAAACTGTTCTTCGGTTATATGCTATATGTCAATGAATTGCTGTATCTAGTTCCAAATTTTTCTGGGAAAATATAAAAAGATTAAGACGGTTATAGAATACTGTTTTGTTTTGTTTTGTTTTTGTTGTGTGTTTTTTTTTTTTCTTCTTCTTTTTTTTAAGAATGTTTTTTCGCCATAAAAATTAGCATCCCAGTTACTAATAGATGCATCTGGGTACCTGAGCTTTACTTCATTGTCCTACTGTTGTCTGGTTTAAAAGACCAGGGTGGGGAAGGCCAAATTCCCAAACTTGCTTCAAGGCAGTAATCCACATAACAGCAGTCAATGTTATTGCGACAATGGCCATCTTTTATTTACAGTCTCTATAAAACTCTATATACTTGGTTTTGTGTCGGCTGTTGTCCAGCACTGTACAGCATCATCTCCCAGTGTTCAAAGTCTCAACCTTCAACCCCCCCCCACCCACCCACACACACACATTTTAGCTGAGCTCAGAATGGGGGGAGATCAGTGTTTTAGGGGAGGGGGAGAATCTCCCTTGATTATGTGACATCCTCCGGAAGACCGCTGAAGTTGTTTCCTCCATTACTTAGAGAGGGGAAAAAAAGAGGCCTTTTCACTATTGAGACTGTCACTCTCAATTTAGGCTAACGGTAAGCATGCACAAGGCCTCCTGGATACCCCCCACCTCACCTGCTCTCACACACACCTCCAACTGCCCCCAAACACACACACCCACGGACACACACCAAACACCACCCCATCATCCCCTCCCCCTGCAGCAGGTCGCTGTGGTGACAGTTTGATTAGATCATCAATCGTGGCCGTTAACAACGGTTTTCCTGAGCACCTGGACCGGCAGGTCACAGCTGGCTCTGAGCTACCGCTGTCCCCCTGACCCAGCACTCTGCATGTGTGTGTGTTTGTAAGTCGGCTTGCAGATACAAAATTGCACATGCACTTTGTGTCTGTGCCGTACGTCCCTGAATGTGAGCCCATTTGCAGGGTAAACGTGGTCATTTTTGTGCACGTGTTCCCGTTTCAATGTTCAGTTCAGACAATGCAAAAACAGAAAAATGCAGTCTAACAAAAAACAACAGCAAGAGTTTTATTCTTGGCTGTGAGATGTCATGTAATCCAAGTTTACAAAAAACAAAATAAATGTTTCTACATGCAGAGAGACTGCTGTAAGAATAAAAATTAGACTGTAGTAATATAGCACACAGTAAAGACCAAAACAAAAAAACAGTACACATCTGTATCTGTGAGTTCTTTACTAGATGCTTCCTAGAGTGCATTGTTCTCTGTGTTTGCAGATACACAGATACCAAGATGTAGCAGTTATGGCTATTCATCTGTAACACCACACACACTCTTTACCATAGCTGCGACGCAGTGTACTTACAAGCACACACAGACATAAATTCACCTGTTTCCCTGCGTTGTCTTCAGCGGCTCTATCGGGTTCCTCATCGTTCTGGTAAAGCAGTTAAATTTATGGGCTAACAATAATGGGACAAAGTGTGTGTCTCATTGCGATTCCTCAGGTATTCCATGATTAGATAAACGTCCCTGGTCTTTTCATAAAGCTTGTTTATGGCAGCGTGGCACCATATGCTACTGCTTCTACCCACCCACCCACCCACCCAACCATCTCTCTCTCTCTGTTTAATTCTCTCCCTTTTTCTTTGTCCCTCTCTCTGTTTCTCTCTATGCTTCAAATACTGCCCCACACTGCCTCTACCAGATGCACGCTAGTCATTATTCTGTGCCAGAGTCCTGGTGGAGAAGCTAAAGTTGCGAATTAACATGTAGGAGTCATTACAAAATGATGATATCCATCTGCACTGTTCATAGGTGCTACTTAGTAAATTGTCTAGGCTGTAGTGGCACAATGTTAACGATATTGTCTGTTTGCGTCTTTTTTGTTAGGAAGTTGCTCAGATTTAACTTGTTCTAATATTTTGGTCTGTGTGGTTGTGCTCATACGACATGCCAGAGTCACTGAAGTATGTTTTAATTGTGTTCTAATATTCAAATGATTTCCAAATGCTTTGACTATGCAAAAGCAGGCAAAGCAGCAGAAGTTTGGCCTCGTAATTAATTCTCAAAAGCAGCATACCACCCTGTGTGGGTGTTTTTGTGTGTGTTTTAAGGGACAGAAAAAATATTCTGCAAAGAAGAGTCAGAGAAACAATTAACTTCTCCAGCCAGGACATGGCAGTAAACACGCGGTTGTTCACTTATTGTCTTGTTTGGTTCAGTTGTGTAAGAAGACACAGAGACGCTGGGTTTGTATGTCGTAGACTTTTGTTGTAGTTATTAATGGTCATTTCACATTAACCTCACTCTGCTAATATACTCGACAATGGCCCAAATCACCTGAGCAGCGAGGACGATCGAGGCGGCCCTGTCCCCCTTGTCCAGCCAATGCTATTGCAGCTACACTGCTATCCCCCCTACCCAATGACCAAGATTAATGAAACCTCCGCCGTTTTTAATTAGCATGGCCGCAGTCATCAATTACGTCTGCCCCACCCCAAATACAAATATTGTTATATTTGGGGGGGAAATTCTTGATTTATTTCATTGTGGTGGCCGAAGGAGTGAGATGAATGGCCTCCCATCATGGTCATTTGCAGAGATGAGGAGGAGGAGAAAAGGAAGGGAGAGCGGAGTGGTAGTGGTGGGGGGTTGTAATGTCGCACATACAGTATGGTAGAGGACGTGGACACGACGGGGCCAGGGTAAAGCCAAGTCTGTAGGGAGAGTGCAGTCCGGGTCTCAGTCCCTGTAAAGCGACCTCAACTGTTTACAACCTTAATTAGACTTTCCGTGAACTCAAAGTGGTGTGATGTCAGTTATTCTGGAGCCAAAACGAGTAACAGGTAGTTTTACGCTGTGTAGTTCGAGCACCAATCATAGGACTACTTAACATTTGCAACAGAGTCACAAAAAATTGTGTACATCATTTTCCTTAAATAAGGGATCAAAGTTAATTGTGGTCTACTAAAAATATATATTTTTCTTTTTTGACAAATAATAAAAATACTGCAGTACAGTTGAACAAATAAGTTAATTCAAAAAAGAGCAGCAGTGTATTATTCTAGTAATTGAGACTAAGCTGTGTAGTGTTAATCTGGACTAACGAGTCTGCTGTCATACATGGAAATGACTCAGGATGTTCATTTAAACCGTATACGTGAGCTGTTACAGTTCCAACATGTCCCCCAAACATTTGGCACTCACATATGCCAGACTCTGACTTTCATCATTGTCATTTTTTGATGATTTTCTATACAGTGTTTCATCTACTACAGTACTAACTACTGAGTATTAATCTCAAAGGCCGGTCTCATGTAATACTTTAACACAAAGGACACAGTTTGTAAGAACACATTTAAGGGGGCGACATTTTTGTGCAGTCTGTTTTGATTTGTTTTTACTAGCTGCACTGGCAAACAGGTTAGGCCTCAGTCTTTGTCTTTGCACAGCGTTCCTCCTAACAACTAAGTCCTATTTACTTAGAAGTCCAAATAGATAGCGTTAGTAAAATACTGTGCCGTAGCTCTGAACGTGCTCCATCCAGAGCAGTCGTAGTGTTAGTGAGTGTAAATCGTGTAATTAAACCCTGCACTGTCCAGTCCAGCTTGTTCTGCTTGTTCTGATATGATGCAGAAATGAAAGGAGGAAATAGTGCAGACGCCATATTTGGCTGTTTATTCATTTTATTTTGTTTTTTTTTTAGGGGTTTCATGTCTTTGTTGGCTCTCTCTCAAGCTAGTCTAGTTTAAATCAAGTCTAGACTTGTTTTTCTTATATTAGCGTCCTTGTATAAATTGAGTTAGGAAGAATAATAAACTCCCCCGAAATCACTTATTCTGGAAAAAAGGGGAAAAATAAAAGAGTGGTTCATGAACGATTAGCCTGGCGCAGCTCCTTTCTGCAGTTTCTCACATTTGCTAAAATCTGACTTCAGTGTGTAGTAATAATAGTGGGAGTATGCTGCTTTATGACTTGAAGATGTACTCGGCTCCTTTCTGTGGTTTGGGAGTTTGGGTGTTTGCGCTGCGGTGAGCCACCAGCCATTTCACTTCTGCTGGCCACACACGCACACACACACATACACACAGATTTTATACCCTTACTGTCGTGGCCATCGCCTGCCCACTGACTCAAGAGAGAACGGTGGGAAACATCTTGAATATTTTATGAAGCTCGGGAACCCCACCTCTGTCTTCCCCACCCAGCAAGCCACGGCTGCTGTGTCCAGCAGCGCGCACACACACCAGCAGAAAACAGAAATAATGTTTTAAATGCAATCATTGTCAGGCCCAAACAATGTCATTTATCAAGGGAGCATTTGGGACTGTATAATAAGTTTCACATTATTAATACAATTTTTCATCCTCTGTCAAGCCTATCTGATTTATGGCACGCATGTGATCTAAGGTGATCATTGAATTACAATTCCAGTAATAAGAGGGAGAATGGACCTGGTCTTTTACTTCTGCCCACTGGAGCACAACCCCCACCCCTCTACCCCTGTTACACACACAAACACACGCGCGCACACACACACACACACACACACACACACACAATCCTAGATAAACACCCTCCAGTTGCAACATACTGCAATTATGCACAACATGCAACGCGGTCACATCAGTCGTATTTGTGTGTAACTTTCACGTTTCGTGGCACGGGGCAAATTTGCTAAATATTTGAGAGTTAAGCAAATATCCCTGCTTCCTAATTTCAGTAAGGAATAGGTGGGAAGACGGGGACGAGAAAACCAAAAAATGAATGAACCTATGCCTGTTAATTAGATAAGGGACAAAGCTCATTATTCTAAAATTATATTGGGGCTGGAGAGTAAATATGAGCGGCCCGTTAAGGGCTCAGTAATGGGACGGGGATGCGAGTCGTTACAAGGCCGAATGATTTACAGCTAGATGCTCTTTGATGTATAGACTGTACCTTTTATTAAGTGGCTGTCGTTACGGTCACTGGCTCAGTCATTTCCCTTTGTGTCTAATCAAAATCCATATCCAGACACTCCGCCATCCTGGCCGCTCCAGATGGGAAAGAAAAAAGTAGTACGGAATATCAGCGTTCCTTCCCCACAGCCAACTCCTCTCCTGCTTCCTCCGCCTGAGCTTTTGCATTCAGCAAATTTGAGCCGAGATTCTTATGATCTGGATAATGCAATCGAACAAGCAACAACAGCAAATAAACAAATGGAAATGTGAAATTCTTTTGAGGTAATTAAATAATAAAGACAGACTCCTATCATAACGTTTTGGATCCAGTTTGAACAAGTATTTGCGCTATTAGCAGTCTTGCTCGGGCTTTATCAGATTAGCTGGTTGTCGAGGGCCCGCTGATCGGCGTCATACATCATCCTGTTTGATTTCTGTTTAGAGCAAATTTGGGGAAGCTGCTAATTGGATTGTGGGAGTCTAGCCCCGGTTAAAGATGGTAAACAGTGGAGCAGGCTTGTCCCCCCAACTCTCAGCCCCACAGGCTTCCAAAACGCCAGCCCTCCTCAGGATCGCCACAATTTATGACACATTTTCCTCGTATTCTTAAAAGATAATTAGGTTTATCACCCATTTCTTTCCCCTCGCAGCCCCTCCCTCTGCTTCCCTTTTGTGTACCTGAGAGAACACAATCGCAGCATAAAAACATAAATATTTCTGCAGCACAGCAGCGCTGGCAGGTGAGCCTAATGAAATTCTAGGAGTGTAATTTGATTTACGAGGTGCTAATGCGGCCTGATATTAGAGAGAAAAAGCTCTGATATGGCTGCCTTGTGCTGTATTTAAGGCCTATCAGAAGCCTGATAAAGAGTATCCTGTCCTCAGCACAGCGGCTGAGTTATTGTCGCAGATATTCATATTGATAGTAATTCTTCCCGACGCAATTTAGTGCCGGCAATATATAAATATGGAGATAATAGTTAATTTTGGTGGCTGCTCAGATTGCAACGCTTTAAATTCAGGACTCGCCAAAAAAAAAGAAAAAACAACTTTGAGCTGCGAAGCATCTGGACGCTTTTTAAAGTGCTGTTTAAAGGATGGGTGGCGGTGCTGGGAAGGGGCCTTTGACCGAACCGCGTCACACAAATCAAACTTTCAGTACTTTTCAGCGGCTGCTAATTTCAGCAGGAAGCTTTTCGGAGCGCTTGATTTGCAGTTCTTTTGCTTGAAACATTGTGATTAATAGTCTGGAAAAAAAAAACCCTATTAAGCTTTTAAGTTAACTGCATCTGGAAGCAAGATGTCAGGCCAGTGTGTGCGTACACATGCGGGTGGGGGGGGGCATTTTTGTTCATTTTATTAAGCTTTGTGTTGTTGCATTCTTTTACCCAAAAACAAAATAAATTGTAATTTAAGTTTGTGCGCATGCTCGCGTTTACCCTTTGTGCGTTTTAAAAGTGTGTTTGTGGCTACTGAGCTATGGCTCATAATAAAAATAGGCAATAACACGGCCACCACAGAGGGACCTGGCCTTTGCGCCTCCGCTTGCTTCCCTCTCCCCTCCATGCCACCTCGTTGTAGTCATGGCCTCTCCCCATCTCCTAAGTTATGGTCTGAATAACATCGCAACAATATTAAGATAACATTTCCTGATTGTTTGTCAGGCAGCAGGCTCCTTCACCCCGCTTTCATCACGTCCACCGTGTTCATTAAATTGACAATTTGTATTTGCCCTACAGCGGGATAAACAGGAGCTTATCTGATGGGCCTGGTCTTTTATTATTTATTTCATTATCTTTTTTTTTCGTCTTTGCCTTCTCCTCCTCCTCTTTCTCTCGGGATTGAAGGTAAACATAAATCAGCAGCTGCATCTCTGTTGTGTGCCGTTGTTTATATTGCAGTCATATGCAGCGGCACTCCTCTCCGAGGAGATTCATCTACAATGCTCTGCAGACACATGTGGCCTCTTCATGGAGGTTTTAGCTGTTGTTTTGTGTGACATGCTGGCTTTACACTCCTGCTGGTCTCAGTGTGATATAACTCAGTAGCTGTTTCACTTTAAAATGCCCTTCTGCGCAGACCTACTCCTAAGAGAGTCTCCTCTTCTTCTTTTTCTTTATTTCTTTCTTCTTCTTTTTTTTCTCACTGCAGTGTTTGTCCTTTTTGTTTCATGCAGCAGGCCAGGGATGGATGCCTTTGTTCATTTGTATGTTAAACTAGCACCATCTAGGAAGCTGATTTGAGTACCCACAGACCACATTGACTACAGCGCATTCTCTGAAGCGTTTCTCCTAAGCGCTGTGAGCGATGATGTTGCCCCGCTCAATATCTTAGCCCGGGAACAAGCCTGTCGTCAGTCAACATAGTGCGCGCAAACGAAAAATAACGAAGCCGGCGCCCTTACTTAGGAAACAGTTGTCCCAGGAATTTAATCTTTTAGCCATTTTTTACCCAACACCCCTCTCTAATCAGGTTTCAATTGACTGCCATTGAAGGAATAGCTTCTCCTCAGACACATATATAGGTCCGAACCCAGTCAGACACCATTTAAGGCTTACTCAGTCTTCCTCCCAATATCTTGGAGAGCTCAAGGCCAAATGATTTAATCTTCATTCAGCTAATTTAGTCTGGATTTAAGCTGCCGGGTTGTCGAAGTGCAGAGTGATGGAGTCTGAAAACAGGATGAGAGAGAAAAGGGATGGGGGGAAGAGGAAAAAACGGAAGGATGGAGGGAGGGAAAAGAGCAAGCGAGATAAAGTTAGAGCGATGGAGGGAGAAAGAGAGAGGCAATGGAGGAGGAGGAGGAGGTGGGGGCTGAAGATGATGATCCATCCTGACCCTAGTGAATGCTGTCATGTTCCTCCCTCTAGGTAATCTCTCTCACTCACTCGCTATTTTGCATGTGAAAATGCTCTCCTGACAGTTGCATATCAGATAAATTTTCTCTCTTTTTTTCCCTCCCCCCCTCTTTCCCTTCGCCAAATAAACAACAGTCTTCACTTTGAAGTTGTCTGTTTGTGTCAGTTTGGCTTGAGGCGAGAGTCGGCCTCTCTCCCTCTTTCTGTCTTTGTGTTACAGTGTGAGAGCATCGACAGATTATTTCCTCTTACAGCGACCGGCCAACACAGCACGGAAACCAGGCAGAGAAATTTTAGCCATCCAAAAAAACAAAAAACAGCTAACATAATTAGTACAGTTGATTTAAAAAATAAATAGATAAGTTTGATGGGCACTTGTAGTCAGGAGGAGCAGAGGTGACACTGCCACTCTTACCTCTGACATCAGAGAATGTCTGTTTCTTGGTTAGAGAATTATTTTTTGCATCTTTTAGTCTTAATCATACTAAAATCGTGCTCTTTTTTAACACTCTGTCATTCAGTTTACATCAACAGCACATGATTACTGTTTATACTAACACATCCTCTGTGAGGACCCCTAAACATGGCACCACCTCACCACTAGGGGGTGATAGTGAGTATATGGTAATGAGTCAGGTCCTCCTTTCTGGGCCTGTTAAGAGGTATAGAGGCTCCTCCTGAGGGATTTCTGTCTCAATTAAGGCCAGTGTGGCCTGTGATGTTCTGACAGTAGCTCTATATGGCTGAACTGACAGCAGGATCACATTACAGTATAGATATGGTAATCGGTGACAGTATAGACACAGTAGCATGCAGTTTGCTGAATGAGGAGGGAGGAGAGTCACCTGCATCTCTGAATAAATCCACACATGGTGTCAATCATGTCGTGTTGGTTTGTGATCAGAAGGGAAAAAGGAAGAGAGCAGGAAAAACATGAGGAGGAGATGGAGACACGCAAGAGGCTGAAAGGCAGTGATATAACGAGTAGAAGTAGAAGTTGCTTCAGATTACAGATGGGTTTTTTGCCTTCTGTGGCCTTAGCTAATCAGTGCTTGACAGTAGTATGAAAATAAAACATGCAAAACAAGAAGGGAAAAAATTAACTAATGGGTTTCTCTGTCTCTGTCTCTTTTTATATTCGAATGTATCTTCACAGTTAAAACAGTCATCTGTTGGCTTTATCCTTTTCTGTGTGTGGTCATTTAAAACCAAGAAGACCAAACATATAGAGTGCCAAATTGTTTTTCAGATTCAAGAATACTTGTTATCTACTAACAAACCTTTTTTTTTCAATGCTGGAAATTGTAATGCAGTTTTTAGACATGATTTTGGCTTCCCATAATTGAGTGCAATTGAAAGATATTGAGAATGCATGCTCAGCCAACAGAAAGCAAAGCAAAAAGAAAATCCAAATCAAACACCCCCTAAATCAGCTCCCGATCCCGTGCCTGCATGTGCCAATCACAGCTGCTCCCTCCACGTTTCCTAGATGTAGTCTGGATGAGTAACGCCACGCTAAATGACAGATATACAACAAATAACATACCAGAACAGAAAGAAGAGATTGTACCAAGAAGTGGATCAGCATCTTTTTTTATTTTTCGGGGGGAAATACTTGAGATCTGTGAAGTGGTGCTAAGAACAAAGCATAAGCCAATAAATCCAACCTCTCGAAAACCACCTCGTTGTGAACGTCATATGTAAAAATGAAAGCTGTACCCTATTCATCTATATAGATATAGATATTTAATTCTCTTCCAAGTGATTAAGTGAATAATCATTAATTTAGTGTAAGTGAATAAAGAGGACCAAGCCTATTTTGATCCAAAGATGACTTTAATACGTATTTGCCACTAAGATTAGAACTGAACAAATATAATCTATACATTAATATACCTGATGAGTAGTTAACATAGATTGGAAACACAAGTGGCACAATCACAAACAAACCTGTACATGAGCTCAGATGGATGGATTATATGGTAAACGGCCTGTATTTATATAGCGCTTTACTAGTCCCTAAGGACCCCAAAGCGCTTTACATATCCAGTCATCCACCCATTCACACTCACATTCACACACTGATGATGGCAGCCACCCTGGGGCGCACTGACAGGCGAGGCTGCCGAACACTGGCGCCACCGGGCCCTCTGACCACCACCAGTAGGCAACGGGTGAAGTGTCTTGCAACCTTCCGATTACAAGGCGAACTCCCAACTCTTGAGCCACGATCGCCCTACTTGCGCACATACGCTGACAAAAATGATAATTCCTTCTGGCCTCGGAGTTGCGTGTTGTGCTTTTATGTGTTTTTGTTTACATAAGAATGTCAGCTGAATTCTTGACAAAATAAATGGTAAAATTATGGGCCTGAGCTAAGAGGAAAACAAATATGCTGCGACATGTTTTTGTCATTTCTCGTCAGGCTGGTTTTGTCCACTTGTTTGCTTTGTATTGAGATTTTTTTGCATGTGTTCCTCTGCACACAAGGACACACTAGTGAACTAGTGAACCAGCTAAGTACTGGAAGATTCCAGTCCAAATGGATTTTTGGAGTTCACAGCTCGAGTGTGGGACAGTTTTGGATTTTAGTTGAAGTAGCGCGAAAAGACCATGAAGGTGAACTTTATTTGAAAGTGTTAGCAACTAAAAGTTCCAGTGCAACTACTTTTGTCTGCTCCTTTGTCATGAGGGGTCGTAACAGCAGGCAGTGTATTTGATTTTATATTAAATACAAGGAGGATCTATGTGTAAAACTCTGTCTAACCCCGATTTTTTGGTAGCAGAAGCAGAATCTAATTAATTTAATTTTAATTTTAATTTTTATTTTACTTTATTGTAATTATTTGTGAGACAGTATTCTGCAAAAAATGTCATCACTGTGCCCGTCCTACATTTAGGTTATTTTCGTTCATTTCTGACTTATACGATATTACATTGTTAGAGTGGTCAGTGTATATGTGCGTTATCCTCATGAGTCAAGGGCACTGAGAACGCATATCCTTAATGCAGTCGCTTTAGGTGTACAGTTCTGGCTGTCATCAGAGAAGCTCCACCCACCTGTTCAAACCTTCCATTTGCAAAAGGTAGCCAATCAGAAGAAAGTAGCCTTAAAGCAAGAGCAGCAAAAATAATTTATGTTGCGTAGTTGATGAACTGAGGTCTGGTATGAGAGAAAAAAGGATTATTTTGAACCATTAATCACATAAAGCTGCTCTTTCAAAGTACAAGAATAAAAAAAAATGGAGTAGGAAGTGAGCATGAAGGGTCCCCGTTAAGGAGTGATAAACGTGGAGGTTTGAAAGCAAAACAGGTCATTTCCTGAAGCCACACAATCCCCGCCCAATAAGTCCTTCTTAAAATAGTTTGAGAACTCTGTTGGGTTTTGTTGACACTGAATTGGCACATATTTGTTTAGTGTCTTTCCTCCCCTATAAAAAGTTTCCAAATATTTTTCATTTCCAAACCTCCATCTTTGCCTTTCTTCTTTCTCCCCATATTCGCCTTCCCTGCTCTTTCGCACGCATGCATACACAAACCCATTCACCAAACCGCTTCTCTGTCTCTCTATCTCTCTTCCCTTCACCGTGGTTCTTTTGCATGGTGCCTAGCTGTTTAGAGGCAGTATGCATATGTATGGGCGAGATGGTGGATCGTGACGGGATCTGACATGCGGGGACAAGATCAAAGCGCTCCATCTGATCCCATAAAAACAGACGCAAACCCTCCTCTCATCCTTACAAAACCCCCACTGATAGTCAACTCTGCCAGCACTGACTCCTCCATCTTCTCTCCTCTCCTCTTCCTTTTCTCTCTTTTTACCTCCATCCCAGCATGCCTCGTTCCCACGTAAAGGCCTGCCTGCCTGCCTGCCTGCCTGACTTTGCGATTACGCCCTGTGATAAACAATGGCCCGTTTAGCTCATAAAGCAGGAGTGTTGTGCATAATGCTTACAATAAAAGATAGCATCTCTTCACTCATCTTATTTACCTCTCCCGTGGTGGCACAGGCGACGAGCTGTTCTATAAATACCGCAGAGAGGAAGGAAAGGGAAGGAAATGCAGATGCAGACATCCATCTGTTGGTCAAATAAAATGCCTGCCAAGTCCGTTGATGAGAACAAGAGGAAAATGGAACTATTTATAAATGCACTTGCACTTACAGCCAGGTGATGAAGGTGCCATTTTAAATCTCCTCCATCCTGTCTGGTAACGTGAGGTTAGTCTGAACCGGTGCAGGTTGACACCCATATCACATTTTGACTCATCTTTATGGAACATATAGATTGATGCGGAAGCCAGGACCCCCCCAACACCATTCCCTTCTCTCCTCTCCTCCACCACCCCAGCTTTAATTCCCTCCTTTCTCCTTTTTCCCTGCCTCCTTTTCTTTCTCCTTTGCCCCCCACCACCACCAACAACAACCCCCTTTCCAGTAAGGAAGATGTATGAGTTTGAATTATTGATTCAGACACATGCTACATGCTGCTCGGAGTCATTATTTGTTCAGGTGAGTGTCATGCTGCTCGCTATGAAACAGATACCACGGGGATTAAGCGACACAATCAGGACTTAAAGACAGCCGCCCTCCCTAAAATAACATGGCCCTCGCTGCAAGACGAATGCTCCCCAAAACCCGACTTCATTTGTTTATGACTCGCACATTAGTCATTCTGCAGCTAAATTATAGCGCGGGGGTAAAGATTAATTCAAGCGCGCGCTTTTTCTATTGTTTTTTTTCCCCTTAGTTCTTTGTGTTTTATTCGTGAAGCTTAATAACACAGCAGATGACTATAGGTGCAAACATCCTACACACTGAATTAAAATAAATAAATATATATTTTTAAAAAGACAGAGAGCGAACATGCAGCTTTTGTCGGTCGTAGGCGTGGGTGCGAAAATAGACAGATGTCCAGAGCGAAGACAGAATGACATGCATATTCACAGTTTTGCCCTGATTCGCATAGCGGGGGCTTTTATAACAAAATACCTCAACAAACGCTACATCGTGCTTTACATTCATTGGATTGATACTGATAATCTAAAGCTAGGTGAGAGCGCTGATGTTGATGATGTGAGCGGTTAGTTAAAAACAAAGCAAAACAAAAAAAGACGATTAGTTTGGGTGGAGGGAAGCTCTAATACAAGGGCCTCGAGAGAATGAAGCGGGAGGTAAAATGTTGCTAACTGTTCATTTAGCCCTGGCTAAGTGGTCAGGGACACTGGACAGGTGAACTCTATTCTCCCCACTGGCCCTGCAGGGTGTGTGTGTGTGTGTGTGTATGTGTGTGTGGACTGTAACAGAATTTCTCTAGTCCTTTGGGCCCTGGTGCAAAGCAGAGAATAAATGGTGGAGGTGGCAGGCCAGGACAGAAAAATCAATGCCTGCTTATACAGACATGACACACCAGCAGCCAGCTGCATTCTGTGTGCGTTGAGTGTGTGTGTGTGCACGAGTGTGGGCGTAGATGTACAGCGTACAATCATATGGCCCTCTGGTCCGTGGTTGTGAGTGCAACTACCCAGCAACCTCCATTTCCTCTCTCACAGGGTGGATTTTTCTAGCGTTTTGCGTCAGCTTCGGGATCAGTAAATAACCCTTTGTTTCTCCCCCTCACCCCCTCCTTCTCCTCCTCTTCGTTCCTACCTGCCCCATCTTATTCTCTTGCAGGAAGTTTGAATGTGAGTTGTGCGAGCGCTCCTTCAGCGAAAAATGGGCCCTCAACAACCACATGAAACTGCACAGTGGAGAGAAACCATATAAGTGTGCCTGGCCATCCTGCCACTACGCCTTCCTCAACCTGTCAGCCATGAAGGACCACTACAGGACGCACACGGGTGAGACAGAGTTAGCAACCTCCACTGTGAACCATTACTGCTGCTGCTCCTCCATAAACACACTGACTGACACACTCTGAAGTGCAAAATTCATGGGATTAGCTTTTTTTTTTTTATATGTATATACAGGCAATCAGTGCTTTTATGAGTCTGGGACAAAGGGTTATTTATCAAGAAAGGCTATGGTTGGATCAGACAAAATGTACTTTTTCATTCCTCTATAGCTGCTATCTGCTATTCAACAAAATGAAGTTTATGTGAACTGTGAAATTCTCACATTAATTATGAATCTTCACAGCTTTGTTTGGAATAAATATATGCAAGTTTTTGGCCGGTAATAGCCTCAGCTTGTCCATCTGTACTGATTTTCAACATCCAGGGAAAGTCGAGAACTAGTTCTTGGCGCTCTTGCAGACACTTGCTAGATGGTTAAACACACCTTCTGAACCCGATAGGACTGTCACTGTTATATGATATTGTATCGGCCAATTAATAGCCAAAGGGACGAGCAAAACAGCACGGGGATGTTTGAATTTTTGTGTTTGTTTTGTTTTGTGCCATCCTCCAGACTTGGATGCTCGAATGTTGTGGAAATTAAGGTAGTGTGTAGTTCTCAAATCCAACTGGTTGTCATGTGTATTTCCCCAAAAATCCATCTGGTCGCCAAGTGTGTCTTCCTCAAATCCAGCTGGTCAATGAGTGTGTGTTCATCAAGTCCATCTGATCGTCGAGAGTATTTTTGTTTTTTTTCCTTGCTTTACACCAATCCTGTGTGTATGGGTTTTTTTCAGTGATGCAAAATGGACTGCATTTATGTAGCACTTTTCTTGTCTTATTGACCGCTGAAAGCTCTTTACACCACAGGCTTTTTTTCTTCGATAATTGGATCAAACCCTGACCTTCCGATTAGTGGAAAACCTGCTTTAATGCCTGAGCTGCAGCTGCCTCAGAAAAATAAAAAGCAGGAAAAACCCACTTATGATTCTCTGTCCTTTCATATAGGTATCCAACCTTTGATCCAAAAAGAGAAGCATTAGGAATTAGAAGGTTCCCATTTCTTTAAAAATCTGTTATTTATCGACAGCTTTTGGATACAACACTGATTCAACTGGCAATTCAGAAGATCTTTTCTAACCTCACCTGGAAACTACTTTTTATAGCTAACCAATAACCAATCAATAATCAGTAATTTAGCCGCTTTCTTATTCCACTACAAAGTGAATCGCTTGATTAGAAGCGATGAAACCAGCCAGTGAGTCTTTGCACTGAGGTGAATGATTACTTTAATTGTGCATTTCCCCTCTGATTCCATCCTTCCATTTCATTTCTGTACATACAGTAAAGAATACTTTAGGACTGCTTTGAATTGTGTGGTTTTCTTCTTTAACTTGCTAAAAACTTTGGATGGACAGATGGTGCAGTGGGAGGATATTGTCTTGAATAATAGCCCCTCGATAGGAGCCCAAGTCAGTTTCTTTGAAAGTGTCTTTATGCCGCAGCCCAGCAGTTTCCCCTCGGCCTCAGTAATGTCCCACACATGGCTCCTTGATGCCCTTTTAAGTCAATGACAGAAGCAGCAGCAGCCAGTGGCCTGACAGCCTGACTGAGTGCTTGCAGGAGAGCCCTCCATCCGTCACGGGTGCCTGCTGTGTGCGCGGGTTTCTATGTGTGTCAGTGCGAGGCTTGCTGAATGTTATTTTAAATGTGTTTTAACAGTGATGTAACGTCAAGGCGCCTCTGACATAATTAGATGTTTTATTTTCATTTGTTTCCAGCTCTCATCATTCCCCATCAAGTGGCTGGCGTCACACTGTCACTTAGCTGTCATTTGAAGAGGTGTGGGATGGTATGCTGTGGTGTGTGTGTGTGTGTGTGTGT
>NW_005187530.1:1058591-1067810 GCF_000239375.1 Pundamilia nyererei | reverse complement strand
TGAATATAGGAACTTGAAAGATCACGGGTGACCAAAAAAGAAATATAAAAGTAGGAGAATTAAGATTGAACCTGAAACAACCTCATTTTAGTCAGCAGCAAGACCTGACTTGATTAGCGACGCCCCAAAAAAAGCTAACACAATTTGCTCTGCTGTGACCTCCGACACTCCTTTGCCAGTTATAATTGGTGCTGGGTTAGGGCGGCTAGCTACAGCTTTACAATCATTGCAATCACATTCCAGCAGCCAACCTGACACACTGAAATATTATCTGCATATGTGTGATCTGTTTAAAAGTTATAAATCGTCTCCTTCACAGGGCTAAGATGCAATACTAATAAAATAAGTAGGAGATTTAAAAGTTGAACTAATCTGCCCAGGGAACAGAGCAGTCAGTAATGGAGGGCGTGCGAGTTAGAGTACATGCATCTGGGTTATGTAGAGGCTCGCAGGACGATGACTAACTGCTGTGTTTGCACTGGAGCAGAGTGTAATGATACGTAGCTCATTAGTTGTAAAAGTGTAAAATTAAACGTCACAACGCGAGGAAAGAGAAACCAAAGCATCTCTACATCGAGAACGTCATCACAGTTACAAGTTCTGATTGACTAGGTTTATGTCAGGTGTGTTTGATTGGTTTATAACACTTAGAGCATCAAATTGGAACACTATGGGCAGGATGGGCATAGGCTGAGGAATCAAACGGCATGCAAAGACAAAAACATGTATATTCTTGAGTAATGCTGAAACCTTCCTCTGAAAAGATATAATTTGGCATAGCAGGACAAGTTTAGGATTAGCAATAGCATGTTTTCTTAAACACTGACCAGGACCAGAGAATTACCACTCTCCGAACTTCAGGGAACTCTTTTGAAAATGGATTTTCAATAATTCAGCACACCAAGAGTCACTCTGCGGCAGTCCTCATTTAGATATTACTCATTAAAGCAGCAGTAGTGACTACCTGTTGATAGTTATCTCTAATCAGTGTAAACAGTTACTATTTTTCACTGGATGTGAGACAGTTAGTGTTGTATATTTCCTTATTACACTTATAATACAAGAAACTAAAATTAGGTGACGGTACTTCTTTATTTGCTAGCTAGCTCCAACTGTTGAAATGTGCTAGCAACAGTTGTCACTTGTTGTTTCTTGGTTTGAAATGAGAATCCTGCTTTTATTTAACTTATTTTGGACTTCAATATTGCTTTGTGGTGATTTTTTTAACCACTTTTTTCAGAAGCTACAAAATATTTTATGCCCTATTTTATGAGTGTTAGCATTTCATGTGCCAATATAATGTTCAGTGGTACATAAAGGTACAATAGAGTGACATAAGATGAACAGCAGAGCATCTGTGACCGATCAAGTTTTCAGTTTAACATTTGATACATGGGGGAAAAAGTTGTTTCTTTGCATATCTTAAACTATAATAATATAGCATAGTTTATTAGTAGATGTATATTTCATTTTAACAATTGAAATCTGCTCGACATTTAGTAACTAAAGCTTAATTTCAGAGGTGGACACCCAATGACCACCTTTAGACACACCCCTGCATTCTGGAGGTATTAGGGACAGAGAGGGGGATGAGTTCTCTCAGCCTACAGCAACGTTTACACTAAATATGACAAATTTTAACCCCAGAAAAACTTTTTCTCACACTCAGCCTGCGTTTACTGCCTTTGCCCACTGTGTCTGTCTCAGAGAGAAGTGGCTGGAGTTTCAACATAAACTTCATTGGTCATCTCAGAGTCAGTCTAAATCTTACAATACTTGTTTTTCAGACACATGCTTCAAAATAGAAACATTCACACTCACCAGCTCTGCACCACCAGCTTCACCTTTCCTACTGTTTTCCCAACAGCTTCAGTAACCTCATATCCTTGATTTAATGTGAAAACATTCTACTGACTACAAGAAATAAATACTTATTAATGAGGGTTTGCTTTAACTACTTGCAAACTTGTAATTGTGATTGGCATGAAAGTCATCAATGGTTCTAATGAGTCAGTTGATGGGTACTTAACTCGCCTACGATATTTTTTTCCTTTTGTTCTTCTTACTCTTCCTTTCCCTCCTGTACATCATTTATCTGACTGCTTTCTTTTCTAAGATATCAGCCGTTAACATTTGCTTGATAGATAATAGTCATCCCATGGATACGAGAAAAGGGAAAGACTTGTTACTCATGGCCACTGATAATTGGTCATGAAAATTTGCATATTAATGATCCTGAAACTGACTTCATGGACCATTGTTAGTCAGTGGTGCTAATTTTGGCCGTTATTCAAATATATTGTTTATAAGGTTGGGGAAACCTACAGTCAGGTGAGGTTTCTCCCACTGAAAACGCAACGTCTAGATGACCAAAATCAAGTTAGTGGGATCCCATGGATAGAGTTGCTGATTGTGACATGCCGAGCCCCGCTCCCTAAAAGGACAGCTTAAAAAAAGTTAAAATCTCTGCGCTCCTTCTCCTGCCTCTAATGGGATTCACTGTTGCTCTCTGATTTGTGTGTTATTTATGTTAATCATTCTCTGCTCACAGACCAGTCCGAGGGAGGGGGGTAGAGGGCGTGGATGGGGGATCTAGTGGTCGACAGCCGCCAGGGTCATTTGTAACGGCTGATGAATGAGCGGCTCAAAAAAATAAATAAGTGGACTGAATCCGACCCACCCAGTTTTTCCCAGGCTCTTGGGCATTGTGGTGGTGGTGGTGGAGTGCATAGAGGAGGTCTGGACACAGCGACAGGGCCACAATTGATTTCCTCATTGCTTCAGTTTGTCGCTTAATCTGGCGATATGCTGATAAATCTTCACACTTTGTCAATTAATTTCCCTGAAAAATGAGACCCAAAATGGCGAGCACATCAATACAACAGCGGATTCCGTGTCAAAAATTAAGCGGTAAAATTAATTGCCCTCCCATCCGCTCCTGCTAAAACATAACTAATGAGGGAGGCAATTATAGCTGCATGCAGACTCCTCCGGGGTTATTTAAAACGCACACAGGCGCACACATATATATGTATCCGCACACACATGCAAAGAAGGGTTGTATATTTTGACTTCAAAGTTCTTTTATTGTCTCGCAATAAGGCGTATTTAATTCCAGTAAAGGGCGGAGAGTTGAGGTGTACCATGGGAACAAAGGAGACGAAGTGATAGCTATTTTCAAATAGCCCCCAAAAAAAGTTTAAGGGCTCTGAGTGCAAATGTATTAGCGGGAGCTGTGTTTTTAGGACATTTTAGTGTGTGGATTTTGCGCACACTCAGTTGCATAGCTGTTCGTGATCTGTGACTTGAATTGTATTTGTTTGCAGCTTTGTATATCTGGCCTTCAGGACTGATGTATGAGGTCAGAGTTCACAGTCTCAAATGAATTCAGGCTAGATCCAAAGTTTAAATTGGTAAAGGATACAGATATGTTTTTAAGGTGAATTTTTTTTTATGTTATAAGAGTCATTAGTGTACCTATTAAAGGCAAAGGTTAACCCGAGTCATGCATGCTTGCAGTCAATTCAAGGTTACAAAGTGGCTGAAAGGTCTATGTTGCTTTTAGCAGTCAGATGTACAATGTTGATAGCAACCTGTCACTTTTTTTTTTTTTTTACTACCCCACCTCACCATCCCCACCCTGGTCCTGGGAGTGCTCCACCCCGCAGAACAACAGATGAAAAGCGCACATGTAATTTATCGCCAACGTTTCCTCCTCAAGAATAATTGTGGCGACCGCGGCTGGGCGTAGGGATCGATGGCTATAGATTTTTCTGTGGTGGGGTCTTGTAGCGTTGGGTGTAATGAGAGATGGAGAGGGCGGAGGAGGGGACCCACGCTGTTATTCTGATGGGGAGAAACGGTCTGATCGAGATGCTTAGTAACTCATGTAGAGTTTAAAGACACGTGGAATATAGGTGTTATTTATTTATTGATTCATTATAGTCAAAGGCCTTGAAAACCCAGGTTTTCTGCAATCAGTAGGATGCTAGATGGGGAAGAAAAAACCTTGTTTCACAATTACAGCTGTGGTTATGTTTCAAGAGTTCTGTGTGGGTCCTGTTTGTGGTGCTTGATACAGAATTTTTGTTGATTTTGTTTTTTTTTGCATCAAAGCACACTGCACAGTCCAAGTGAAGGTTAATGCCTTCTTTTTTGACTCTGAAACTCATGCTAAAGAGACCAAAGCAAAGTAGTCTTGTTGCGTACGGTGTTTATTCATGATGAATCCATGTTATAGAGAACCACGATACTTTGATTCAGCTTGTCCTGCAAGCTTGCTCTGCAGATCTTATCGTTCTATAATGCGTTTGTAAATTCGAGGAATCTTTTCACCTGATACAAAGAGTTTTCTTTTTTGTGTAGCTACATTAACAAAAAGCGGACTGGACATTCATTTATATGAAAACATTGCTCCTTTAAAGGCCATCCACACAGGGACTGAAAAGTGAACCTGTATGAATTGGTGAACAAATGCACCTTTTTAAGGCTGTTTTTCTCCCCTCTAAGTGGCACTGCATTAAAACTCTTCTCACAGTCGAGTGGCTTTAAATGGGTATAATAGAGGAAACTTGAGGCTGCTTTGTCTCTGCGGATTCAGTGAAAGCTGCTATCTGTGCAGGAGAGGAGCAGAGCACTACTGAGGCCCAGCTGGAAGAGTCACCCAAATGTGTTATCAGTATGTGGCGAGAGCTGGAGTTCAACATCAGCATTTAGCTGAATATTTAAGTGATGGAGAGCTCAGCTGCACGTACTGTGTGTGCTAAAATGGGCGACGCGGCGCCCACAGTGTTTTCATACATGTGCAGGTACACAACATGGACATATATCACACCGCATGCAGTTTGATTTGTGTGAGGATTTGCATACACATCTGTGTCCATTCTCTAGATGCGCGCATGCATTTCCCCGAGTGCATCTTATCACAAATGTTTCTGCCGTGTGTGTGTGTGTGTGTGCAGGAGTGTGTGACTGGCTGTGTGCAATGGCAGTCACAGAGAAAGAGAGAGAGAGGTAGACAGAGGGAGTGTGAGAGAGAAAAGACCATCATGCTGTTAATGACAGAGCCAGATGCAGAGAAGAGAAGAGGAGTGTAAAAAAGCTCTCTGTGCTCCCCATCTGGAAGGCATCGCCCCCAAATGAAGTTGTACAAAACCATCCCATTGATAATAAAGCTAATTTTTATGGCTCTGACAAGTATGTAATTATGTTCAGCGGTGCTTTTCAGATTTTATCACAGTCAATAAACCACACTGGCAATTTCCCGTCCCCCATTTGACATATTTACACGGATCCATCTGATTGGAGGAATTAGTTAGCTATGAGAGCTCTGATGGATATACACTAGTGATCTGTGACTTCTGCTTGGCTCATCTGTTAGCCAACTAGACCCTCTGCTCATCTGTTCAGTCTGTCTCTTCTTTTCTCGCCTTCTGCCTTTCTCCCACTTCACACATTTTCCCTGTCGAACCATTTTCTCTCCTCTTTGTCTTAACTCGAGCTCTCAGATTTTGCTCAGTGGCTCCTCGGCTACCATTTCCACCGAGAGTGGGATTGCTCCTTCTTTCCCGCATCAAACTTTTCCACTCAGGGGATTTCATAAATCAAATTCAACAACCCTTCACTTAGTACCACCCTGTGATAATTGAGACTGCAAATTTACTGTTTAGCTAGATCGTTTTTTGAGTCGTGTTAATTCAGTATTAAAATTAAAAGCGATTAAAAGTATAATTAAAGGACAGATTAATTATGCTGATCTTGATTTGAGGCAGACAGAAGGAAAACACCTGAAACCTGGATCAGTTTCATCAACAGTGTAGATTAACATGCTCGAGTGAACGAAACCAGCTGTAAAACCAGTTGTTTTTTTCATTCTAAGTGACTTCACATTCCTAGCATATCAAAATAAGTTTAAAAAAAATGGGCATTCACTTAAAGAATGATACAGAACAGACTAAATACACATATTAAATACAGATCGTAAAGGTTTGATGTCCTTCTGCATCTTCAGAAATTAAAAATAAGCAGTTTCAAAGACATCTTTAATTATCCTCCCCCCACACACACACACACACACACACATACACACACAGAATACTATAGGGTGTTTCAGGTGTTTCATACTCTCAGGTCCATAGCTACCAGCAGATGCCTGCTTTTACAGATTTAGATGAGCTTTTAAGTGCTTTTTTTGCTGTGTACATGTTATGTTCACTTAAGGTGGTATGGTAAACCTTGGCTTTGTTCTGAACCTCTTTAATTGCTTCAGCTTCAAATTTTTAATTGACTGAAATTAATCTTTAAACCATTTTTTAATCTCTTGAATGTGATTTGCGTTTGAATGAGAGCATTTCTGCAAAAACAAAAGCAAATTAAGCAAAATATTTTTCCCTGCGTATAATTCTGGTTTCTCATCCACTCTGTTTTTCACAACCGCTGATATCCCTAAAGCACTATGTTTCTCTCTCACTCTCTATCTCTGCAGGAGAAAAGTCTTATTTATGTGACCTGTGTGGTTTTGCGGGAGGCACCAGACATGCCCTCACCAAACACAGACGCCAACACACAGGTAAGCACCGACTCACACACCCTGAACTCATGTTGGAAACTTGTCTTGTCGCACAAACTGATTCCCACGTGTTCATGCCTTCACCATGTCAGAAGGTGTTTGACACCGAGATCCGAGCAGCCGTGTAGTTTAGGCAACCGTTTGCCCTCCCTCGGTCGCACGTCGCACACATACACTCACACACAGGCGCATCAGTGTGACATGCTGCTGTCAGTGATAGGCATGTGTACCAGTGTGGCTGACTGAATCTGAGATTTTTAATTTCAGTTATCATTTCACCATGTCATTCTGTCGCTTAGGGAAATTGCATTTTTCAGATAGGCTGTCAATAACGAGTGTTTTTTTGGGGGGAAATTGAGATAGTGAAACAAATACTGTTCTTAGCCGTTGTCTGGCAGGCGTCCAAGGATCAAGAATCCTGTTATAAATATTCATTTAGGTTTTCATTATTCATTTTGTTTGCTCCTCAGTTTTGCTGCCATTTTTCCCCCCTAAAACCGCCAATTTCTGTCCTCCTCTGCCACGTTGACACGTGTCAATTCCACTGATTTAGCCACATGTCCAAATCTGTGGCGATACAGGTTCACATGAAGGGACTGTCCTCAGTTTGACAGGTGCAGATTTTTAACGACCAGTGCTAATATGAATATTTCTGTGTTTGAAGTCTCCTCAAGCAGCTTTGTTCAGGTGTTTTGTGTTTTTTTTCCAATTGGAAATTGAATGGCTAATCTTATTCTCAATATATAAATGTCACTGAAACAGTACTAAAGAAACAGCGGATATAACAAAGTTCCTTTAAATGTCACGACAAAAAAAAAAATAAAAAATACACAACTGCCACAAATAAAATTAATTACGAGTAAAAAAACAAAAACCTGTTTTGTTTGTTTTTTATTCTTGCACTCCAGACAAACATGATAACCCACATCATTAAAGATACCTGTCTTGTGTAGGTCCCACTGGTGCTGCCAGAACAGATATGACCAATCATAGCATGGACTGAACAAGTCCTCTGAGGGTATCAGGTACCAAGATGTTAGCAGCAGATCCTTTTACTCTTGTAGTTGTGAAGTGAGGTTGGTATCCTGCTAATAGGAGGGCTGTATGTTTGCATTGTTTAGGTAAGTGGAACAAAGTGACGTCCACTTAAATGAGGGGACCCAACGTTTCGTCCCACTTCTCCGTCAACTTGCCTTCTTAGCACAGTTCATGCAGGTTCTACCTCTTCCCTAGGTGAACAATAACCATCCAGGTGTCTCTGTTGTATAAATGTCTCATCAGACCAGCCACCCTCATCCTTGTACCACACTGTGTGTGTTTTCAGAGTTCTTTACAGGTTTTTGGCTGTGCAGCCCATATGCTATTTCTGTAGATTAATGGCCGTGCTTCAGTTACGGAAATTACAGTACAAACAGTAAAAAGCCTTATCTGGATTACCATCAAAATCTCACTCATTGTATTTTTTTGAAATCCATACATAAGTTTCCGGTCTTGCTGAGAGATGAACTGATTTGGTTGAAAACACAGCACTACAACCAACTGATACTTCCACTTCTTACAGAACACACATTTCAGCTGGATCTAAAATATGTGTTTAACTCTCACAGAAGAAGTTGAAATGTAAAGTATTTGTTTATACATAGTTTTACCATTAACCTTATATTGTATGCTTTTATACAAGTGACTTTTCTTTGAATCCCAGCCTTTATTGTTATTCAACTTTTACTTAAAAATATAAGAAAACTTTCTCCACTTACATCCTTAAATGGCTTTTCTTCAGCAGACGCAAACCCTGCCCGAGCTTTTCGCTTATATGTTTAACTGATTTAAAATTACAGCTTTCATACAACAGTTGACAAAACCGTGTGTTCAGTCTTCGTATAGTCGAGTTTAACACACACATGCCTCATTTTATATTTAGTTATTAATTAAAGTTTTTTTGCAGCACCAGAGGGACCTACACCCATTGTCAGATAAATCCTGCTACCTGCTATCTCTCAATATATGCATGTTTGTTTTAGCTCACATTAGTGGGTCACTGCGGTCTCATCACTGCTGTCTTGTCTGTGTCTCTTATCTTTTCAATCCCTCCGCCCACAGGAGAGAGGCCCTTCAAATGTAAGCTCTGCAACTTCGCCTCCACCACGCAGTCCCACCTATCACGGCACAAACGTGTTCACACCGGGGAGAAACCGTACCGCTGCCCCTGGTGCGACTACAGGTACCGCCTCATTGACCTCCACACGGTTGGTGGCGCTGATGGCTGCCACCGTGGCACTGATGATCAGAGGGTTGATAGGTGGGGATAGGATGGGGATGTGGGGGGTGGGTTTGTAAGAGTGTGGTGTGTGTGTGTTGGTGAGATAGCAGGTGGCATTGTGGGGTAGTTTGGTGGGTTGGTGGAGAGGGTGGGGTGTTAATGCTAGTGGCTTTGAGTGTTTGTGTGTATATCTGTGTGTGTGTGGCGGGTGGGTGGGAGACGTTGAGGGCAGACAGGTCTAATCTCCACAGCACGGCTCCATCTCATCACTCTGCCATCATCAACAGGCCCAGCCAGATTTCCCCAACACACACACACTCTTACTCTCCCTCACACACACACACACACACACACACACACACACACACACACACACACACACACACACACA
>NW_005187530.1:1041879-1058571 GCF_000239375.1 Pundamilia nyererei | reverse complement strand
CACACACACACACACACACACACACACACACACACACACACACACACACACAATGTCACTGTCACTGGCAGGTCCCTGTCATTAAAACACCATCATACCGCATCAGTAATTACACAGGAAATTGTCGGTGAAATTGAAAAAGTTTTGGCTGGCGTTGCACATCTCCATCTCTCTCCATCTTTCTCTGTCTCTCTCTCTCCTCTCCTCCCCCCTTCTGTCTTTCTCTCACCCTGCGCTTCCTCGTCAGGATGTGGCAGAAGAGTGTGAAAGGGAATGATCTCAAACCCATCATTGGTTTTAGATGTACTCTTCATTCGTTTTTTCCCCTCTGTGACAAAGTCATTTCAGCTGCTTGCTACACCTGCTCCGCCGTAGTGAAGCACTTGACTCATTTCATCTGTCTTTTGTATTCAGTTCAACTTGGGGGAAAAAAAATGAAATGCTGAGAAGTAATAGCTGCAGTCAGGCTATTCTTCAGCAATTATCAAAGGATTTTATCTCCCGGTGTCCAAAGATATCACAGAACGTCTCTTTTGGGTATCGTGTAGGAAGCAACTAGCATAGGTCTTTTATTGTTTAATATAAGTTTAATTAAGTTTCATTTCTGAGACGATAAATCCTGCTTATATTTGGTTATGCTCTGTATTTAATCTAATTTGTTAACACAACCAGTGAGTGTATTGTCTTCCTGATTGGTTGGCTCAACTCTGTGTTTTACTACTACAGATTTTTTCCCAATATTTTGTCAGAGTGCAACACTCAGATTGACCTTTTCGTTGATGTTGTTAGGTAGTTTCTAGCATTAAGTGTGATGTACCTCGTTGTTCTCCTGACTCGTCACGAGGTGAAACATTTATTTTTGAGCAAAATGCGTGTGAAAGTTATCAGATTTCACTGTCTTTCATTTTAATGCTAGGAGCATTAAGTTTTGTTGCTTAAAATTCTGCACACTAAAGACACACGGCTCTATAAAAATACAAAGGTCCCTCTCGTCAGGTCAGTGGGTGTACGTGCAAAAGAGTCACATAAGGATCAGATTTTATAAGATCCTCATCCTACATTTTACTTTTGTTTAAATTTTAAACTCATATCAAACCGCTCCACTGATTGAACCTCACAGTGGGAAAGATACTGTATACAGACCTGTGATCCTTCACTGATACATAATGATTGTTACAGATAGCAGCAAATGAAACAGTAAATTAGAAGCCCAATTAACATTTTGGTGGCCTCCGAGGGTTTAGAGAGGTCCCGAAGGGAGGAAGAAAGGTGGGAGGAGGTGTAGGGACGTTGTGGAAAAGCCCTGCTGGGCTCGCTAATGTGAGGATGAGGAATTGAATGTGTGGGGCCCTAGACAGCCGTGAGGGGTCCCATCTTTGCTTGGCTTTTATTGTCTGAGTGCATTTTTAAAACCGTGACGTCTCTCGTGGCCTGACCGTGATAAGGAGCTGGTAGATGAGTTAGCCTGTTTGACCTTGTAATACAAGCCGGGCTTATGAAATATATAGGATGCAGCCATAGAGCAATATTGAGTATTGAAGCATTAATGAAGCAGCTAGGTGACTGACAGTTCTTGCCCAAAGAAAATGTATCAGTTTTATAGATGTAGCATGTTAAATGGCAGCTATGTTTCTCACTTAATGCAGTATTATCCCCATCAAGGCTGCTTCTCAAATGCATGTAAATGAGCAGGGAGTAAATGATCTATCAAATGCCACTCATCTACCATTCAGACAGAGATAGATAATAGAGGGGGGATAATTATAGATGGGAAATAGTGGTAAAAATATTCTAATGATATTGCACCGTGAGTCCTGGGCTGTCAATTAATGATGTCTATTTGACTACTCTGCAGCTGTTTATGCAAGCTGCGAAACTTCTTTACTCTAATTTTTAAGAAATCGTTTTTATCGCTCACAAAGAGGAGGATTTTTTTTCCCACTCTCTTTTTTTCTCATTAAAGTCACAGTGGCATCTAAAACGGCCTAATTGATATGTAGCCTCTGAATCCTGCACGTCGCCGTGACTGTGGGGCTGGTTTTGTTTATTGAATGCCGCACCATTCATGTTTCAATCTACCTGTTAAAGCAGTGTTTCCAATTCAAGGCGACGGCGGCTTTGAGGACGACACGCTCGCTGTCAGTGGCAGGAAGGTTTGCGACCTTGTAAAAGTGAAGTGAGAGACGAAGGAGGAGGGAGAGGCATTAATGATGATAACTGGGCCTCCCTGGCAGAATAAGAATCCAAATAGCACCAGTGATCCAAATACAGACCCTGCACCCCCCACAACTCTTAACGCACACAAAGAAGCGCATTTAAATCTCCTCTAACGAAGCGCCTCTCAATTACACCTCTCCCATTACCATACGGTCTTTGGGAGGAGGAATATGGAAATGGCTTAAATAAAGGGGGGAGAGAGAGGGGAGAAGCAGAAAGTGGCAGAGAAGGGGTGATGTAGCCGATGAGCATCAGTATGGCTGATTCCCATGGTGAGTGCATGGGTGGGGGAGGAAGTTGAAACAGCGTTGGACTAATTAATACAGTGTATAGTAGGAGGGCTGGTGTGGGCTTTCACTAACTGTGACACCTGCTGACTCCTAAACGCACGTTGTGTTGTTTTAATATGACAATTACGCCATTACCATATCTGAGAGATAGCATGGCCCCCCTAGGAATCCACCCGCGCTCTCTTTAGAACCTTTTAGCTCCGCTTCAAATTTTATCTATTTATGCTCCCGCTTTCGAATAAGAAATCAGCTCACTTTTGGTATTAAATGCATTTTTTAACAGCATCATTTGTGTTAATTTAGGAGCATGAGACAGTTTAAAGTTCTTTTTTTTGTCCGTATGCCAATGAAAAGTCAACAGATGGCCGTGATTTGCCTGTGAATGTGTTATTGTTTTGCTTATGAGGCTGATAAGAAAGTAATCACAGCAATTTTTGACAGTTTTTTGGATAAAATATGAAAATGACAACTAAGGTCAGTTCCTGTAGACACTTTATAAAGCACATGCTGCTAGTACGTGGTTGGACACCCTTTTGCCTGCAGAAGTACCCCAATTCTTTATGGTACAGATTCAACAAGGTGCTGGAAGCATTCCTCAGAGATTTTGGTCCATATTAACATGACAGCGTCACACGGTTGCTGCAGATTTGTCAGCCTTAAGCCTATTATGTTAGTCTCCTGTTCCACCACAGCCAAGGTGCTCCATTGGATTGAGATCTGATGACTGTGGAGTCCATTTGAGTGCAGTGAACTTACTGCCATGTTAAAGAAACTAGTGTGATATTGAGTGAGCTCTGTTACATGGTGCATTTTCCCATTGGAAGCAGCCATCACATCATGCGTTCAATGTGGTCATAAAGGGATGGACATGGTCAGCAACAATACTCAGGTGGGCTGTGGTGTTTTAAGAAAATGTCCCTCACATTATTGCACTGCCACCGGCAACGTGTACCATTGAAGATCAAAAAATGGATCCAGGTTTTCATGATGTTTACACCAAATTCTGAACCTACCATGAAAATGTTGCCTCAGCTTCCTGTTCTTAGCTGACAGGTCTAGTGTGGTCTTCTGCTGCTTTAGTCCTTCTGCTTCAAGGTTTAACATGTTGGGCATTCAAAAAAGCGATCTGTATGCCTTAGTTGTAATTAGAGGCTGAGTTACGTTCGCCTTCCTTTCAGCGTGGCTGTTCTATTCCAACTGCTGGCATCACCCAGTCATTTTCACCCAGAGATCTGGTGCTTAATAGATATTTTCTTTTTTTGGACCATTCTCTGTAAACCCTAGAGATGGCTGTGTGGGGAAATCCCAGAAGATCAGCAGTCTGTGAAATACTCACACCAAACAGCGTTTTTGTCTGAAAACGCTCCGCGTCCACACTAGCGTTTTCAGACGTTTTCACAGAGTTGTGCGTCCACATTGAAACGGACGAAAACGCTTAGGCTCCAGTATTGCGCATGCGTGAAATGCAAGAAGATTCAGCCTGCCTCATTTCTGTCTGCCGCTTATTTACTTTCCAGCTCGTTGAAACGTCGCGGTAAAATGACGAGGAAAAGCACAGAGTTTTTATAAATGGACTAACAATGAGGTGGAGTTGTTGCTGCGAGTAATACAAAAGTACAAAGTTGCAAAAGCAAGTGAGAATTAAAGACTTCGAAGGAAAGCTATCTGAAGCATGTACAAACTGATATTAATCTTTAATATGGCTGTCAAATTAAGAGCAAACAAAACAACTGCTGTATAAACCCTCCGCTGTCTTTGTTTAATTGGTCACATGACTGCATCACATGACTAACATGCGTCATCGTTTTCGAAAGTCTCCGTTTTTGCTGTCCACACTGCGACGCATAAGCACCGTCTTCAAATGTATGCATTCTTGAGAGCGTTTTCAAAACGCTGCGTTTTCATTCAGGGAAAACGGTGTCTCAGTGTGGACCGGAGGCCAAAACGGAGAGAAAACGATGCGTTTTCAAACAAAACGCATTAGTGTGGACGTAGCCAAAGGCACTTAAATCACCTTTGTTCTTCATTCCGATGCTCAGTTTGAATTTCGCAGGTTGTCTCGACCATATCTAAGTGCCTTGTGATTGGCTAATTAGATATTTGCTTTGGCGAGCAGTTGACCGCGTGGAGGTAATAAAGTGGCTCCTGAGTGCTCGTCTGTAAAGTGTTCTGCAATCCACTGGCCAAACAGACATTTCTTTATTTGTTAGTGCTCTGGGTCAACGCTCTCAAAATGTGTTTCATTCATTCTTTTGTTGAGACTGCATCCAAAACATGGTCTTGAGCCTCATGAAGAGCCCTCATTGTTCACTGCTGGCTGGTCCTTATGTGTTTTGTACAGCATAAACAGACACCAGTGAGGGCCCGCACTGTATTTTTTTTTTTTTCTAGGCCGCAGTGGAGCCAGGCTGGACTATGGCCCCCATGATGGAGAGAGGTGTCTCTGCAAAAGTGAAAACAAATTCTCTCCTTGGCTGGTGTGAGCTATGGTACTGTGAGGCTTTATTGTCCCAGCCAAGGTGATAAGGGAGAGTAATTGCGTATTATACTGTCCGAGAATGTCAGGTCCAAACTGAGCACGAGTGCCCCATCCATCAACACATGATTGTGTGCGAAAGTGTGCTCTACACCGCACATGCTTGCTTGCATGATGCATTAAATGCGCGAGCGTTTGTGTGTGTTTACGGATTCATGTCTGTATATTCGAACTTGTGTAGCAGTGTCAGAGATTTATTGTTTTTATTTTGGCTCAAACTGGCCTTTCTATATGTCTGTATTCCATATGTATGTATGTGCATGTTTGTCTTAATCATTCAGAGCTTCACTTATGTGTGTGAGTGTGTTTGTGTGTGTCTATGGGCAGGTTTAGATAGAGCCTGGGAGCAGGTCAGGCAGCGTCATTAATCAGCAGAGGTTTGTGTGTTACTCTCTGGGCTGACATAGTTACATCGTATACCCTGCAGTAGCTCCCTGCCCTATCTGACTGGCCAGAGACCCACAAATTCAGGCACACACAGCATACAACACTAATCCTATATAGCTTTCATACAGCTGCAAATGATACATACTGAATAACAGATGCCTTCAGACATATCTTTGTAATGCAGTCAATGGGCCTCTAGATGCACAGTGGTCTCGTAGCAGGCGCTGTCCCCAGCACCGTTACACAAACAGCTGAAAAACTATAAGAAAAGAAAGTAGCAGAGCAAAATATAAAGGCGTGAAAGAATATCAAACATATCTACAAAATGTAAATATTGTTTCTGTAACAAGTGTGTTTGCTGTTCATGAAAGAGTCTTTAGTCATGTGCTGCTTGTAGTCCAAACATGGCTCCTCTCTCCCAGCTTGATTTTTTTTTATTGCGTGTTACTGTGTGAAGTGTGCCCATGTGTGTCTGTGTGTCATTACATCATTACAGATAAAGAAAATGTTAGTACAGCAAACCTTTTTTGGGAATGTTGCCAAGTGTTGATCTTGTGTTTTCTCCTTCATGACTCTCATCTTTAATTCCAACGTTTGTTTTTGTTAATTCCAAAATGGAATTAAGCCTTTTTATCTTTGTTTGTCTCACTTAGATCCAACTGTGCAGAGAATATCCGAAAGCACATACTCCATACGGGAAAACACGAGGGCGTGAAGATGTACAACTGCCCCAAATGTGACTATGCCACCAACTCTCCGATGGAGTTCCGCAACCACCTGAAGGACAATCACCCTGATATTGAGAACCCAGACCTCGCCTACCTGCACGCAGGTAATGTGCTGCTAAAAGAAATAGAAAGTGTTTCACAGATGTCTCCATATCATCAAGGATATACTAATGCACCATGGCAGCTAGCCTGACATCCGTCTGTACCCCCTACTTTGGTCCGTAGTGCCCCCTTCACAGCATCTGAAATGTCCGTGCCCCGTAAACAAAAACACAAAAAGAAGGACTTCTAAGAACATACTGTCCCTACATTTAAAAACAACAGTGCCTTTTTTCTTTCTTTGGTGATGTGCAGCTCCACTTGCTTACCTGAAAGTTAAAGGATGTTTTTTTGTTATTTTTATGTATTAAGTATTAATCCATTCCAATGAATCTATAAAGCTCTTTTTAAAAACACAAGTTTAACAAAGTGCTATACAAAGTACCAAAACAGAAAACAATAATAGAATAGAAGGTAAAAAAAACACAGTTTTAACTCATTCTGAGTTAAAAGTCAAGAAATAAAAATTCATTTTAAGACTTTAAAAACAGGCAATGTGGGGGCATCCAAACCTGGGCAGAGAGGTCACGGGGCTACCATTAAGCATGTGGATGCATTTGTTGAACACGGAGCTTAAGCATGTGATACACAAGTCAGAAAATAGGTTAAAAATAAAAAGATGCCACAGCATTATGTTTTATGGAAATTTAATTCATTTTCTCTGGTTTTAACCCATGATAAAAATCACAGGTCGTCTTATTATTCTTGTGCCATTATTTCACCCTATTTGTCTTTTGAATCCATATCTATGAATCCTTCTAACCAGCTCCTGGATGGAAACAAAGAGATACATTACAAATGAAAGGAAAAACCAGCAGAGGGTCTTAGTGCCACCGAAACACCTTCAGTGTGACTTGACAGTGATTCACCATGTCTTTGGAATAGGGGTCGAAAACCAGTTTTCAATTAAATTCAGTTTTTTCATATAGCACCAAATCACAACAGTCATCTCAAGCTGCTTTATATTGTAAGTTAAAGACCCTACAGGAATACAGAGAAAACCCCAACAATCAAACGACTCCTGATAAGCAAACACGTGGTAACAGTGGGAAGGAAAAACTGCCTTTTAACAGGAAGAAAGGTCTGGCACAACCAGCTTTGGGAGTGACAGCTATCTGCTGTGACTGGTTGGGGATGAGGAGACACAGATATTGATCTTTGTAAACATCTTTTTCCAAAAGATGTTTTATCATTCGGTGTTATGACGATGATGAAGAGAATTTCAAAACTCTTTTATAGGCATTCGACTGTTGAGTTCAATCACTGCAAAGGCCATAGCACATGATTCACATCATGAATCATGTGCTTCCTAACATGCCTTTCTGTTCTTCTGCTTTCCATGTTAATGTGCACTCACTCACACACACACAATCACACACAAACACACAAATTTGTAAATGAAAATTTGAAGTCATTCTGCTGAATTAAACCACCTAGTTTCCTCTATAGCACCTGTCTATGCTCTTTTATTTCACGGAGGTCTGATCTTCCAGCCTCTTTGAGTGCTTTTTTTGTCGGTGGATCGAGTCTTCTTATTCAGTGCTGATGGAGGGCACCCAGCCACAAAAAGGCAGCGCTCAAAGATTGCTGCTGTAGCCATCCCTGCCAATCACTCAGGCCATAGTGACAGATGAAATCTTGTTCCTCCTCTATTGGTTCCTTTGTATCCCAGTGTTCTTTCTTTTGTCCTTGAACGCCACCAAATCCAATCGGCAGAGTGCTTGTCCTTCAGAGGAGCAGAGAAGACAGCCTTTATCCTGTTATCCCTCTGACCTTACATAAAGGCACTAGAGTTGGAGGAGAGCACCATGGGAGAAAAGGCCAGTCAGGGACATGCTGGCTTTCTGGCGACGCCGTGGTGTATTTCCTAGTGAATTTGAGTGGATTTGGATGGTGTCCTTGAAAAGTTTGTAGTTATGAATTTCTGAAACAGGCTTATTCTTCCCATGATTTCCATTTGTCAAATTTAAGGACAAACTTCTGTCTTTGATTCTCTTTTTCTTCCACCTCCTAACCTCCCTATTCAACCTTTTACCTTCAGCTGCTTTCAAACACGCCTCCCTCAATATGCTCTGTACCCTCTCACCTTTAACCAAAGCATGCCTTTATGTCTCTTCTTACCCTTTCACCCCAGAATCCCCTCACCTCTGTTTGTCCTCATGCATGGCTGACCTTTGGTGGAGAAGACTTTTTCACAGTTTAATTTTATGTCCTTGTCTCTCTTCAAATGACCTGGTGAGCCATATGAGAACACAACGTTTATGCCAAGTAAAGGACATTTCTCTCTATGTGTCCAAGCCGGTGCTATAGCAGGCTTCATACAGTGTGGGTTTCGGATTTCAGAGTTGCTGGAGGTCAGATCTTGTCTGGAATGTGCGTCGCCTTTCAGTCATCTGGAGGGAACACATCCTCCTCTTTCAGTCAAGTTAAGCAGCATATTTTCAAGATGTCATCGTTACACTCTCATTCATATTCAGCTCACGGCACACCACAGATGTGAACCAAAGAATGACAGAAAAATATTTAAAAATGCATCTGATGGTGTTTCGTACCCCAGAAAAAAAAGTCTTCCATTGCAAAGTTTTTTGAAGGAAACTTCCAATCCCACTCTGCCATCATAAATCTATTACCGTTTTATGAAACATGGCCCTCTGATAGAGACGCATAAATACGGCATTGTAGGAGTTCGGGAAAATCAACAACTCTTTACCTGACCAAAGCCCTCAGACTATAGAGGGATTTGAAAGGGCACTGAAAGCACACTTGTGATCTCTCAGTCTTTCAAAAGAGGGGAAAAGGAGGTGGTAGCAGAAGGAGCAATTCTTCATCTAAGTAGACAGAACGAGACCAAAAGAAAGAGACAGGGAAGAAAAGATTAAGAAGGTAGATGTTGAATTAACCTGCTTGTGATTGCTCTCTGTCAGAGTGGCACCAGGGCCAGCAGCGAGAGGCAAATCGTCTGTGATGGCCCTTCCTGCTGTTCTCTCTTTGAAAGACACAGATCAAACGCACCCTAGTCACGGGCCCTTGTAGCCCCTCGCGCCGGATTGATTGACACCCGAACGTCTCCTCCGCTGCTCTGTCTTTCCATATCACTCTCTCTTTCTCCTCCCCCCCTTCTTTATTCAGCGTCGCACTTCGAATTAGAGCCCTTCTCGAGGATGAAAGCAGAGGTCCTTTGCAAACCAAGGAAGAGAGGGAATTAGACCCAGCTAGTGATGGAGGGGAATGATGATTAGAATTTGAGGGGAAGAAAGAAGGAAGGAAGAAAGGAAGGTTAGATGTGCGATGTGCAAATGTTGCTGATAGGACACATTTTAATAAAACGGTAATGACAATTGTCTTCCTTGCGTGATATGCGCAGAGATATGCCAGAAAGAAGTGGCGACGCCTGTGTGATCTAAGCGTAGATAGCAGCGGAGCAGAACTGGAGCTACAGGTACTGGAGCTACAAGAGTGCTGCGACTTTGCTAAATCACCCCTTGACTAGAACTTTCTTTTAGTTAAAATTCAGCAAGTATGGCATGTCTGCTTCAGCTTTGGGAGATGGTATATTCTCTTCTTTTTTTTTGCTATTTCCCTCCAGCGAGGTCAGCTGTGTTTGCCGGGCATTGGCTTTGTTAAAACAGCCTCATGTCTAGTCCAGCACCGAAAATCCACATTTAACACGCACACATGCACGCACAGGTGAGATGTCGCCATTAGCTTTGTCAGAGCGTCTTCATCCCACTATTTTTAATTGTGAAATATTTTCCTAATTTTCAACCAAGGTTGTAATTGCACATCCTGGGGGCATAGAGATCAAATGCTTTGTAATTAGCTAACAGCGACTGAGGATCTGCTGCTTAGTGCCTAAAAAGACAAAATAAATAAATAAACTTCTTCAAGGCATTGTTGCTGCTTTATGCAGATTCTATTTTCCTTAATAATGCATGATGGATGGCTACTGTAGAGGGCTAGAGGAGGCCTGGCCTTGTAAGTGATGATCTTAATACACAGTTATAACCACAGGCAAATTCATTTGTTTGCATATATTTTTCCTTATTAAACAAATCTGTAAACAAATATGGGTTTCGATGGCTTTTACTTAAGTTATGCATCCGTGCTCCTCCCTGGCTACCCTTCCTCGCTTTCACCTTCTGTTCCTCGTGTAATGAAACATTACTCTCGTGAGTTTCTACTTGCCTATTGTGTTACCGCGGCGTGTTGGATTGTGGAGGACAGGTGTGTATGTCATGCAAATGTGTCCTGGTATCCCAGCGCATATGACATTGTGTCGACGTTGTGAGAGAAGCCACAGACACCGGTGATAAAATCAACATCTGTTTCTAATAACCGTGTGTTATATGTGACACTTTTCTATGTGGAATAGGATATGTGTCGGCGATGGAGGGGGGAGACAAAAACACGCAGTCCGTCACTGTTTTTTTATTTTTTTTATTTAAACACCAATAGGACATCAAGTCTTCATTGTTCGTGATAAACTCGTGTCTTTGTGTCACCGTCCTTATGTTGCATTCATTTGATAGACGTTAATGAAAAAAGTGACTCTTTTCAGCACTGTGGAAAATTAAGAAAAAAGGGAAAGACTAAATGTGCTGATGCTGTCTCAGGGGTGATTTAGTTATATTGAGCTAATGCTTAAAAAAAACTTAACAATGAGGGATTTGAAGATTTAATTGGTAACAAGAAAAGTATAAAAATCATTTCACCAAAGAAGGAAAGAGAAAAACTGGATCGAAATAGGTTGGAATTTTTGACTTATAATCTAGTAAAAATACACCATAAGCAATATTTCTGCCGTCCATATGTGGCTTTATGAGTGAATATGGATTGTACGTACAGTATCTCAGTTTTTATAACACTCCCACTTAGTTACATTAACAAATCTAATTAAGGAATATTCTTCATTTATAATTTGAAACTGTCTTGACAAGAAGAGACGAGATCTCGTATCTCACTGGGTACTTTCTGGCAAAATAAAGGGTTAAATAAATATTAATTAGATTCGAGCCTTAAATACCACACTTTAAAGCAGCCGATCGATGTTTAATAGATTCTTCTTTACATCCACACACCCGTTACGCTGTCTTCTTTGAGATATTATAACTGAAAAGCAGCTGCTCACTGCCAGTGCCCCAGGAGACAAGCAGCAACTGATGTGGGGGTTAGCAAAGCACAACCATCAGTTGCATGAATCTCAGAAAACCAATACAGGGCCGGTCTGGGCCGAGCAAGCAGCAATTCCTGCATAATGACCTGCTCCAATGAGCGTGAAAACTTCCCCAACCGGCTGCATTTATCACACATAAGCTACAACAAACGGCCTTTTGTTTCATCCACTTCTTCCATTCCCTTCCTCTTGGTGCCAATCTCAGAGCCTCCTCTCTGCCATTTAGTGGCCGTTTAGAGTTTTTACTGACAAGTTCCATACACTTGGTTTGGGCACACAGAAGCAGGATGTTTCTGACTGCCACACGCGTGACATTATTTCTGCATTTTCTATTTGTTTTGGCCGTGGCAGTCGTGATTTTTTCACTCGGGTAAATCCTGACTAGGAGTGTTGTCATCGACCTCTGTATGAGCCCGTGGATAGGTTTGAAGCAGATTGATGACACACGATATAGTAGACTCCCCGGTGTTGCAGCACCACAGTTAGTGTAGGTGAGTGCTTATGTTGCACTGTTCTAAAATGTTGCAGATGGCGTATGTAGGACACTTGCACAGTGTGATAGCAAGACAGAGGAGTGAAAACTGTAAGGATCTGCACAGGTTTCTAGAAAACAAAAGCGTTATTTTCATCATGGTCTTTGGAGGTTATTACCAGACCACTGATTGTGTTCAGTGATGCTGAGCTTGATTCAGTAGTTAATAAGATTTTTGTCTTTAAGATTATGGCAATATTTCATGGAAAACACCAGTTTTGTTTCGATGCACCAGTCCTGTTGCAAACTCCTGCTGTTCAAATACCCTAATTGCGGTGTGCCTGTGCACAGAACTATTTAAATAGTTTTCATTTTAATCAGGAAATTAGCTGAAAAGTATCTGCTGTTTGTTTGTTTTTGCAAAAAGACTTTGAGTGTGCTTTTATACAAGTGCTAGATTTTGGCAGGAAGGCAAATAGACACACACAGACATCCCGCGTGAGTGACATGAGGCAGGGATGCTCCGAGGCAGGCCTGCTCCTCAAGTATGGGACAGTGAATATGGGACCAGACAGGCCGCCGGCTCCTATAAAACCTCATCCATAATTCAGTCTTCCTTCTCCTTCAATTCAGACACACTGTACACACATCCAGCTGCTGCTAGTAGCTAACCTGCCTGAGATGAGGTACAATGGGGGAAAAAAGTAGTAGTTATTGGCAAGAACGACAAATTTAAAAAAAAAAAAGTTAAAAGGAAAAGAAAGAAAGGAAGGAAGGAAGGAACTGTTAAGAGAGCGTGTTGAGAGATAAAGCCAGACTCCTGATTTTTACTTTCAGTCCTGCTTTGCCCCATCTTGACCTTTACTGAATCAACACCGCTCCACAGTACCATAACATGTTTTCCCTCATCTGCAACCTCATTGGCTGAAGTGCACTTCTGAGATCTCCACTGTGACCTTTGCCCTCTCTGCTGCACCAAGGACCCTTGTCTTCCTCCTTCGCCCCTCTGTCCTCCTTGTGTCGTCTGTTTGGTGGCTCTCCAAACGTCTCAGCATCTCTAATTACCAACAGGCTCAACTTTCCCAACTAAACAACCAATTATCAGCACTTTAGCCCAGCCCAGTCCCATGTTTCCTGATACAGTGGCCTATTAGGGCCCCTTATTTCTACCCCAGCATAATTGAATCCCCTGGCTTCTCATCAGTGGGCTAATTTAAGCCAATGTGCAGAGTTGGTAATCAGAGGGGCTGCCTATTAGACTATCAGACCCCAATTAAGTGGCCTCTTATTTCCAGCATAACAAGCCACTATCTGTACTGCTGTTATTGCATTTCCTTTTTAGTGCTCAGTTTTGTTTGTGTAAATCTGTGGTCTGTTTAGAGAAGAAAAAAACAAAGAGCAGAACAGGGGAATAAAGCGTTTCTGTGTGAAGTTGGCACTAATGCAGGTGGTCTTTTAAAGGATGACTTTTAGGACTAATTCACTGCTTTGGTTGTGCCATGTGCTGAGGATGAAGTCACCAGAGCCCCGTCATCATTTATACTGTCACTTCAGGCTCACCACATTGACTGCAGTCTTCTCTTGAATGATAGGTGTCGCCAGGAATAGAAGAGGCTGAAATGCGAAGTGATTTTTCAGCGTTTTCCCTAAAAAGTCTCCACTGTTTAAGCTGTTGCAGCATGTCTCTTTGTATGTACTGCTGATATATCATTGAAATGGTAGTTAAGACAGAGACGAACATGCATTCGTCTCGTAAAACCAGCTGCACCACACAAACCAGGTCCAAAAATCCAGAGGTGTGTAGCACGCTGAAACAACACCAAAGAGCAGCCTGCAGTTGTGACATCACTGTGGGCATGCATGGTTAGGCGTTTGGATGGCAGTCTAGAGAGCAAGTATCTGCCTGATTTCTTCAGTGTGATTGTTGTAGCTTTATGGTTGTATACTATTATTCGGAATATCCAGCATTTCATGTTTTTCACTGGTCCTACACTGAACCTATGGACGGCTTTGCTGACCAGCTTTGTCTACATGTTGTGACTGTGTTCTGTCACCAGGGGCAGTGTAGGGTGCTGTTGGCTTTTGTTGTTGTTCTTTTGAAGGACTGCACACAAGCCCATTTGTGTAGGTTGCATATCCCTTTTGTAGGCGCTGCATAGGTAAATACCTATGCACAAATGCAATACTGTAAAATAGGATTCAGATGTAGTTCGTTGGTATCAAAGGCATAAGTAGCCAAGGCAGGGAATTTTTCACAATGAAATCTCTTTTTGAAGCCTAGATACTAGCAGCAGTTCTTGCCAGAGGTATAGCATCAAGAAACTTTGGATCATTTAAAATCTAGAAGGGCATTTAGAGTCTACAGTCTTTCACCAAAGTCAATAGCTTGATCATTTTAATGGAACTGATCTGGCTCAGCTACAAACTGAGTTGATTGTTTTGTTCTAATCCTGTTGGATAGCAAAGAAAAACCAAAAAAGTAAAAATAAAACAAAACAGAAAAATAAAGGAGATTTATGGAAACCCACGCAGGTCCAAAAACAGTAATGCTTTCTTTTCCTGTCATAAGACAGTTCCTTGCCAGTCTGTGGCAGGGACCTTTTTTCACCACATCATTATGGATCAATGAAGTGCTCATACCACCAAAACCTTGTTAGAAGATTAATTGGCACCGAAGTCTTTAAGTTTTAAAAGAGAAACATTTAAACATCTATCTCCCACTGCCACTTGAGTCTGCCAAAATACCGATGCTACTTAATGCAACTTTAACTTGACAAATAGATCTGAAATGGAAAAAGTTCAGAGATGAATGCCTTCAACACCAGCACCTCTTTTTCTTCTCTCACGAGTATAGAATATCTCATTTTTCCCCCTTTTGTAGTTCTCCCTTTCTTTTTTTTTCTTTTTTTCCTGTCCTGTCGTGGTGACTGGTGCAGTTGAGGGGAGCCAGAGTGTGAAAGAGGCCCACAGAGGGCTGATGAGGACTGTCTTACCAAAGCGTGTCTCGAGACTAGGACTGTTTCTTTAGCATTTGTGTGGGAGTGTGTACATATGTGTGGTAGCCAGAATTAGTTTGCGCGTATGTCTTGAAGTGTAAGTGTGCACGTTTACTGTTGGTGTCGGCTCCCTATAGCCTAATTAAAGGGCGAGAAAAGCCACTCACAGGGAGATTAAACCTAAAAGGCTAAATTAGTACTCAAAAGGGGTGTGGCAAATTCACACATATGCACTGGCCAGGAAATCTCTTCTGACACATGTGGAGGGGAAAAAAGAGAAATGAAAGATTATAGAAAGAGAGAAAAACCTTTGTGTATCCATAGCAGATCTATGTGTTATGAATTTGTTAAGATGAGGAGCACTTTATTTGGGAGTTTGGGAGGCTGCTGGATTCTTGATGTGCTTGAATTGGCTAATCAGACCTGTTTATATTCTTTATTAATTTACTAACTCATTGTAAGTCACTGTGGATGAAAGTGTCTGCCGAGTCGATGTAATAATATTTTATGACTGTAGGGCCAGAAGTGCTTTTGAATGGGAAGCTCAATATCGCATCTAAATATGAAACTTGAGCTTAACTTGATTTTGTTGTTTTTTTTGGAGTCTAGCTTGAAGCTTAAACCTTGTCACAGACTTTGTGAAGTTCAAAGCATTGCTCTTATCACGTTTGAAAAATTCAGCATTATTCTAGCCTTCCAGAAACAAACCCCTGATTGCTACAGATATCACAGTGAACCCATTTATTTCCAGTAAAATTATGAATTCATCAAGAACAATTTATAATTTGGTTTATTTGTAAATTGCAGACAGACAAAACATATTTTAAAGATATTCAGTTAGATAAACTTGCCCTCAAGCAAGTTTATCTAAGTTTATCAAGTTTATCTCCTTAAAGAGAATAACTCATGTACTTAATATGTATATTAAATGGAAAAAACAACATACACAGCTATATACCGAGTAAGCAGGTGAAAAATGTTTAATGTCAAACTTAAAGCAGGTAAACTTGCATTTGCAATGTTGCTTGGCCACTTAGATTTGCCAAGTTTGCTTTGAAACCTTGCTTAAGCCTTCTAATTCATTGCTGATGATGTTCTGAATGTCAGTGACATTCTTCCTTAAAAACAATAAAGCAGAATCATGAGCATACAAAAAGTTGGATTTTACACAATTAAGTGTAGCCATCCATCCATTTTTTTCCCCCACTTATCTGGGGCTGGGTCGCGTGCACAGCTGCCTAAGCAGAGAAGCCCAGACCTCCATCTTCCAAGCCACCTCCTCTATCTCATCCGGGGGAACAACGAGGCGTTCCCAGGAAAGCCAAGCGTTATAATCCATACAGCATGTCCTGGGTCTACCCTGGAGCCTCCTCCTGGTAGAACATGCTGGGAACACCTCACCCAGGAGGTGCCCGGGAGGCATCCTTTGTCAGATGCCCAAACCCCCTCAGCTGTCTCCTTTCAAAAGCCAGTGTATAACCTACAATAAATAAGAATTTAGAAATGGCTTCAAATTTAGCCTTTTGTAATATCTGTAGGTCCTGATTTCGAGCATTGAGCGTCAGTGTTTGCAGTAGAGAAAATAAGATCTCTTTTTTCTTTACTTTTTAGATTCAGTGACTTCTAAAAACTAAAATGTTTGGAGGAGTGATTTGGTCATGTTACACTTCAAAACAGACCTGCACACATACACACACACAAACACACATCACATCATCGGTCACCCCATTTTATAAAACTCTCCCACAATCCAACAGTGTGCATTAACTCCCCAGGCTACGCTGATATCTCTTT
>NW_005187530.1:1034505-1041794 GCF_000239375.1 Pundamilia nyererei | reverse complement strand
TGTGTGTGTGTGTGTGTGTGTGTGTGTGTGTGCGCGCTGAGTGAGTGATGTGACTCTGGGCCAGCAGCTGAGCTCTTCGCTGCTATCTGCCTCTCTATCTGTTTGCCGGTCTGTCTGTTGTCTCTTTTGTATTGTCTCTACTCTGTTTGACTGCTATCAGACAAGTGTGTTGTTTGAGAGAGTGTGTAAGGTTTTTCTGTTTTGTTTTGTTTTTTGTGTACATGTCATCTGTCAGTGTCTTTCTCCAGAATCAGACATCTAACAGAGGATCTTAGCTTGACTCACACAGACACTCACACAGTTTCACAGAGAACTTCATCTCCAATCTTATAGTTCGCCCCAAGGACCAAGTGTGTATGTTTGCACGTATAACAGATTTTTATGTGTACATGTATGGTTTTGTGGGGTTGTGTGTGTGTTTGCGTGCTTGTGTGCGTATGTACACAGACTCCTGCATGTCTTTCTGTTTGTGGGTGTAAGAAAATAGATCTTGGTTCTGTCACGGCTGGGCCTGCAGGCATGAGGGGCCTTAACGGATGTCTCTCTCAGTGAAACACACACAAACATTTTCTTTTACATGCACAAACACGCACACACAGACGCACACGAACAGGTCTTAGACCCCTCTCCCTCCTGGACTCGCAGTGAGGAATACAGATTCGGGCTCTTCTCTAGATAGTGATCAGCCTTGCCGTGGCTTCAAAAATGCTATCTTTACCGGGCTGCTGAATTGATAATACTCCCCCCTACGCATTTTATTACAAAGGCCCAGTTTGTAAAAAGGTAATCATTTACTGTTGCCACTATCTCCCCTGAGCCATACATCTTCTGTCTTCACAGGACAAAGTTCTTCCGCTGCTACTGCTGCTGTTTTTTTTGTTGTTGTTTTTTTTTTTTTACTTTACTGGTGGGTTTGTGTATGGCTACTTTTAGGTTTATCACCATCTGCTGCCTCAGAGTTTTACACATACAACAACCCACCTAGTAGAATTAGATCTTTTTGTTAAAGTAAGTATTTTGTGTGGGCACTGGGTGTTTATGTGCGTGTGAGTGTGTGAGTGTGTGTGTGAAGGAGACAGGAAGGCTGAAAATGACTGAGCGAATGAAGGGCTAATCCCTTTGGGCACCCAGCGGAATCAAATACCAAGTACCAAAATCTCATCATTTCAATTATCATATTTATCATGTTTATTCATTTTCTCCTAGCCAGGCTTAATGCTGTCTTTTTTCCCCTCCCTCTTCTTCACGCACTCTCTCCTCTCTCTGTACATTAATCTATTTTTTTCCCTTCATTGCTCTTTCCACTGGCGACATGTGAGCCTGCCAATCATGTTGACTGACAGCACTCAAGTGGCCTACGGAAAAAGCAGCTCATTTTTTCTTTTTTCTCGTTTTTTTTTTGGTCAGACGTTGCGCTGGCGATGCCGAGGCCTTATCAGGAAACCCAATTTATTGCTGTTTCTCTGGGCAAAAGAGGTTGCCACTCACAGTGATTGACAGCTCTCAGATTTGCTTGCCGCAGTGTAGGGATTTCCTTTAAGTTGTTATGTTTTCCTCGCTATTGGGGATTATTCTATCACGTCTGGACCTACGTACACACTTAACAGACGTACAGGAAAAACATAGCAAATGGCCCAGCTTCATCCTTTCCGCACCGTTTTGTTTACATCTAACCTGTAAGTTTGAATGATGGTCCTGCCCGCCACACAGCAGGTCAAGCTGAGCCTTTGTTTGTGTAATTGTGTTATTCTTGATGATTCAAAGTAGGCAGGTTAAGAAACTAAACCCAGTTTATATTTTTGCAATTTATTGCCCAAAATGTGTTTTTGTTTTTTTTTTATTTTCTTTGTCTTCTCTTCTTTCAATATTTCCCTCCATTACGTGTGTGTGTGTGTGTGTGTGTGTGTGTGTGTGTGTGTGTGTGTGTGTGTGTGTGTGTGTGTGTGTGTGTGTGTGTGTGTCAACTCCCATAATGTTTGCATTTGTGTGTGTCAAGTATGACCTCCGAATCCTAAGGCTTATCGCGGTGGTGTTCCACATTATTGATAGCGAGCGGAGATATCGACAGGCCAAGCGCCGGCAGCTTCCAGCAGCGCCAGCAAGCGGGATGGGACTTTGATATGACATATTGTGCGTCTCAGCACAAGCCATAAATAATTCTGACACGTTTTTGTATGCATGGGAAAGTCCTTGATTCAGCCTCCCATAAAAATAAACTTCTATTATGGAAGGTATTTGTCAAGTGGGTGCGTGATGGATGGCCCGGCGTTTACCCCATGGCAGGACGATGGGTTATGGATGCCCGCCGCCTCTTGCCGGGGGAGGAGTCGCACCCGGCAACGCTGACACCAGAGTAATTACTGCCCTCCTCGCCACAGCAAGGGAGGGAGGGAGGGAGGTGGAGATGGAGGGGGGTTCTTTATAGACACACCTGCACCTCTCTCCAACCCCTCCCCTCCACACTGTCCTGTAACGCCGTTGGCGTAAAATGGCCGGGGTCGTGAAAGCTGGAGGGCCTGTGATGATTGGACACAGACAGATGTATAGACAGATACAGGGAGCGGCTGTAACAGACAGCCTCTTTTGTTCCCCATAAAGATTTTTACCATTTCATCATTTTGGACATCAGTATATTGTGAAATGAATTTGTCTCTCTTTGTTTGGCTGCTGTAACCAAGTGAGCCTTTGAAAGTGGTCATGTGTGTGTCGCTGCTTCATAACACAATTATATTTCTTCTAAATCACATCGTTTCTCCTTTGATCCAACAGCGTTTTATCTGTTCTTTTTAAATTCTGCACCTTAAGTTGTTGCATAGTTATGAGAAAAGTAAAATACAGCAGTTTAAATAAGCTGACATTTGTTAAACCTGCAACTTGGAATCTAAGAGTGTTCCACAAAACAAGATCTGGTGTGCAGGCAGCACAAGTAAAGCAAGTAAAATACAGTACATAGTGAAAATGATAAAAATTTTAAAGGTTAAGGTTCAAAAGTGTCTAAAAAAATTATACTTGAGCAGGCCAGAGTTTTCCTCCTGCCCATGTATTCTCATGTTGCCGCACTTATGAATAAGTCCCGGCATTTTTGTGTGCTAATGAGCATGTGTGTGCTTGCATGTCAGTCTGTGGGCCCAGCAGCCAGATTGAGCTGAGGCTAGAATGCCATCTGAGGAAGAGGAGGAAGGTAGGCGTGGGGAGAGGAATGAGTGAGAAATGGGTCCTCTCCTAACCGCTGTTACCCCCGATACCTGCGTGGGTGTGCAGGTGGGGCGGGCGGTCAGGGTGGGGGGCACAGAGGAAGCCAGTCAGTGGGAGTGACACCTGTTCTCCGCTGCCCACCCCTTCATCCTTACATCTGCTTCGCTTCAACCTTTCCCTCCCTCCCGTCTTTGTTGCCATCCTGCTCCCCCTCCATAGCAGGAAGAGTGTTGAAGAAGCTCGTCACAGCAGGCTGGGGAGCAGTGAGTAGGACCGGTCCAGATGTTGTTACATGCAAGGAAGGAGGAGGTTTTTGTCAGGACGCAAACAAAAACTCAGACAATTACTGTAACATCAGCAGATTGCCTCGGTGCCACTAAGGCTGCTGTTAAGTGAGATGATTGGTACAAGATGCTGTGTGTAAGTCGACTGGCATAAGCCACACAAATACACGCACAGACTCACAAACACAGGTGAGGGTGGACCTCTGAGGTGTTTTGAATACAGTTTGTCTGGTTTTAGAAACAATAACTGTTTTGGTATTCCGAATTGTATATTTGTTGCAAATTTCATCCAAGAGTTTTCCTTTTAAATAACAGATGGAAAATTGTGTTGCCACTTTTCTTACCTGTGGACAGCTTCTGATAATTTTTGGCATTTATTTCTTAAACAACATACAAACCTTGTATGTATGGCTGATAATATTTTGGTCTGGGGGGTTTTAGGTCTTTGTGAAGCTAGTAAGCTATTTAACAGGTTAACCCTTTACTACATCCCATGCATACAAATGTAGTTGGTATCAAGAAATGCTTGTTTGCATGAAACAGGCCTTGTTTAACCCGGTAACCCCCTCCCAAGGTTCAGATCGGTGGAATGAAGCTGCTGTCGGCTACTACAGACTGGGGGTCAGGGAGAGGAACAGGCCTCGGTCAATAGGCTTAGAAGACCATCAGGGACTATTGATTGTGGCGGACAGTGAGGCCAGCTCTGCACTAATTGTTTCTTTACTAGCCTGTGGCAAAGACAACAGTCACGGGCAGAGACTCATGAATCTTACATCTGTTTTGTTGCGAAAGCACCGGGAGTTAATAGCCTTTGATTACTGAGTGGTGTGTGTGTGTGTGTGTGTGTGTAGGTGTGTAGTGAAAAAGGCTCCTGTTGGGAATCTATGTGTGTGTGTCTGTGTGCGTGTTTGTGTGTGTGTGTGTGTGTGTGTGTAAGAGAAAATCAAGGATTTGTAGATGTAGAAGATAATTGACAGATCAAATGTATAATAGGCACTCATGCCTTTTTCATTGTGATCGTCTGTACAATCACGTTTTATTCCAAAATTCACTAATATTTGGAAAACTGATGTGGGTGCCTCATTTAAAGCACAACTTAATATCCAGCGTAGGCAGTGACCTCACTCTATGGGTAGGTCTGTTCCCTAACTCCTCCTAGACATTTGAATCAATCTGGATGAAACTTACTATACAAACCAGAGTACCAGGATTATCAACATCTGCGTAGCTTTATTTATTTATAAAACTCAAATTGATATAATGTGTAGTAGCTGATCTCAAAACCAACCTGTAGGCTGTACGTAACATAACATGTGGGTCACATTTATGTTACGTTATGTGTGTGTTACATGTACGTTGTATGCAAATAAATTTTGCTGAACAATACTTAGTGTACTGGAGCTTTGGGGCCACTGGAATGTGCTGCCATGCATATCTGTAAATAAGTGTTCATCGAACTATGACACTAATAGTGCCTGTAATCGATTCCTTTGTGTTTATGAACAGACGTTTTTGCCACCAGTTTTTATGCAGCGATATAACGAAGACCAAAATATGATAAACTATCATACGTGTGTGTTTGTACATGAGACAGGCGAACAAGCGCCGCAAGCCTGGTGCATTTAATTTTGCTTTTGAAGCAAAATTTGCGTTGATTGAGTTGACTTAAACCATAGACTATATGAAAAAGCATTTCGGCTGCTTACAAGTTGCTCTGTGGAGGTGAGACCTAGTAGACAGCAATCCAGCTACTGCAGTTTGTGTTGGCACACCTGCCGTATAAAGGGCCACTGCCCTTAACTTTAGGTCTTACCAAAATCCACATGGGTCAGTTATAAAATAAACATTGTGCAGCTTATAGGAAGGAGAAAACTATCTATAGAAACAAAAACTGTTTGTTTGTACAAGGCTGTAAAGATGATTTTTATTGCTGTAAGACATTTTAATAGCACCAAAAATCATAATAATAATATCTGGCTGAATGTCACTTTTGGGAATTTGTGAAGTTAACTTAATGATTTTTAGTGCTCAGCCACTCCTTCTCCAATAGTTGCCCATAGAAAAAAAACAGCTTGGGTGGATTGAATGATTGCGAAATCTGCAATCATTCAATCGCATCTGCAATGCCCTTTACTTTTTCTTTAAGGGAAGTTTTGCTGGAGGAGCAGTGTCTTTCTTCTTTCATGCAGCATGTAAGTCAGAGTACTAGTAATGATTCCGAGTCTTTAGCAGTACTACTAAGTACTTTACCTGAAATGCTCCTTCTTCACTAAGTCACTAACATTAATAGAGTTCAGTATTCAGTTACTGGTTCAAATTATATTAGCAGAGTTTAGCTGAGCTTGCTGTTTACCATGTTATAAATGGCTCACTCACACATCCCCCCTGCTTGATTCCTTTAAGGCCAGTATCAGTTTTACTTGTGTTGTGGACCTTGTCAGGGTTTCAGAGGGCAGTGTCCTGTACAGGAGTCATATCTGCTATTCTAACCCCTCTGCAGTGGCCACGCCGAATACAACAGAGTGCGGTTTGTTTATTGCATACAGCAGCAGAGTTTGTTTGTGGCCGGCTGTCAGAGCAGCCGGCCTGTTGTGATGAAAGACACTTGGACCTTCCCATCCATTTCACATTTGCTCCAATCAATTATTCAACAGGACAGCCAATTAAAAATGAGGGAGAGCGGTCAGGGCCTCGCCCCCCAAAGGCCGCCACTAGACAACTCTCTCTGTGAATAATTGGTGCAATTAATTTAGCATTGAGCAATAAAGGAGTTCTCACTCTCCTCTCTCTCCCCGCCTATACACCATGGAACCTCTCAACACACCAGTCATTACAGACAAACATCACAACAACACACATACTGCAGCACTAATAATAATAGCAGAATGTTCAGGAACTATTGCATAGCGTTCAAGGATGCAGGTGAGGCCAGAGCTTTGAATTGAAACCTGCTCTGCTTTTTCCTCAGAGTAGAGTAGCTCAAAGAGTATTTCAGCAAGAGTCAAGAGCCATAAAACAGAAAAGCTAACAAATATGGATTTTATTGGTGGATACCCGCTTTATAATGATCACCGGTTGGAGGTAATGCTTTATCCAGCTTGTTATTCCCCAGCTATATCACGAGAAATGTACACAAAACAACCCAGCTGTGACCTCTGGGACACAAACAAATACTCAATGCATTGTGGGATGCGGTAGTAGTAGAAAATCTAAGCTAGGATTTAAGAACTATGGTCAGACCGTAAATTATTGCAATGCAAAGGAATTATTCCATTTACTTGATTCTATACATTTCTCGCTACTATTGTCCCTTATCTGCAATTATGGTTAATTTGCTGCTGCCCTCGCAAGCTGGTGCCTGCACTAGTAATGGCACCCACACCAGGCGTACACACACACATCCACAGCAATAAGAAGAATCCAGAGGAGGGCAACAGTGACAGCTAAATTCCACAACAGCTTTGTTCATTTATTCAATCACAACAGAAATATTATGATAGGCCGAATACCCTCCTCAGCTGCCCCCTCTGCCCCCCACTCTCTACCCATCCACATTCCTCTATCATCCTCTCCTTATTGATCAATCTCTAACGCCTAGTACACACCCCACTCCCGTCTCCTCCGTCGCCCACATCCACGAACAACCCCCACCCACCTCTTTTGATAGCCAGATTGACAGTTGAGTAATTTCACTGTCAGTGCTGACTGACGCATGGTAATGGGAAGACGTTTCAGGGCGGCATTACAACACAAAATAATTTCCAATTTACCGCTCATCAAAAGCACTCACAAAAAAAAAAAAAAAAAAAA